>NW_004444014.1:1378574-1480274 GCF_000243295.1 Trichechus manatus latirostris
AGTTTCTTTAACAAATACATTGCAAACACACACATACAAACATATATATATATATATAGAGAGAGAGAGAGAGAGAGAGAGAGAGAGAGAGAGATTTATCTCAAGGAAATGGCTCATGCAATTGTAGAGGCTGGCAAGTTCCAAGTCTGTGGTCAGGCATCAGGCTGGAGGCTTCTCCTGACTCATGTAGCTATAGGGGCTGACAAACCCAAGATCAATAGGTCAGATGGCAGGCTGCTGGCTCACAGGCTGCAGAGGACGAATCCCAAGATCAGCAGGTAATACAGCAAGCAGCTTGCTCAAGTCCCAAGAACCAGAGGTCAGATGATGACGAGTTGGATGCAGGATCCAGAGCAAGCAAGCAAGCTTTGCCAGAATGTCCATATATATATTGGATACAGGCCACACCCCTGGGGAAACTCCCCTTACAACTGATTATGATCACATCAAATCACATCATGGAGGATGATTACATCATTAGATAACTGCCAAACTACATCATTATATAACTACCAAACCACTGAGAATCATGGCCCAGCCAAGTTGACACACCATCACACCTTAACCGTCACAATGACATTTCTTATAAACTCTCAGGCTTATGGGATGTTAGAGATGGAAAGAACCTTAGAGGTGATCTAATAAGAATCAAGGATCAAATCTGAAACTGCAGTGGGTTTAGTAATGCCTCCTAGGATATAAGCTCCAGTAGTGTAGAGACCTTGGCTGTTTTTCTCTCCAGCCATGAGCATCCACTAAGTCAATAAATACCCGTTAAATGAGTGAATGAATATTAGAGGGGTCTGGACAGTGTGAGTTGTAGGAAGCTAAGCTAAAGATTTTCTAGCCCTGGTCTTGTTGGCCAAGGCAATGTGGGCACATGGAGGGGCTCATTAAATAATGGTGACCGAATGAAGTGATGTCAATTTTACCATTTGCTCTGGTATTTTAACACAGTTTTGTGTGTTTGAATTTAGATGTGTATAGACCTTGTTTATTATATTTTTAAAAAATTCTTTTTGCAGAAGTAGACAATGTGGCACAGTGTCACATTCAGCTTGCACACACTCTAAGAGAAGAGGCGAGGAAAATGGAAGAATTCAGGGAAAAGCAAAAACTGCAACAGAAAAAGGTTGGTTTTGCATATGTGTTAAGATGTTGCCTTTCCTCCTGCAGACAATTCCAGGTTTGTTTGTTCAGTGAACTCCTTGGTTCGACTCCTACCCATCATGAAACCATGCTCTTCTTTTAACCTAAGATTACTTGTTGGGAACCACATGGGTATGCTTTTGTGCCCATTCTGCATCCCAGGACAGTTCACCTTTTTAAAATTCTTATAGGATTCCAGGGGTCAGCCTGCTTTCTTCTTCTTTTCATATCTGCTGCCACTATTCAAACTCTGGCTGGAAAGGAGAATCCGTATGTCTTTTGTAGAGTCTAGCACATCCGAGCTGAGTGGCTCCCAGACCACACTCCTCCACCTGGAAGGGCATTGAGTGAAGGGTGAAGAGGTGGAGGAGACTCATACTCTCCCTGGAGACCATAATGCAGTCCAACCACTCTATTTTCCAAACGGGGAAACTGAGGCCCTGGGACATTCCAAGTCTTTTTTGTCTTTAAAGCAGATGTGTATAGGCACTTTTTCATTGGTGGGGTTTTATTCTGACCTACTACATGGAAGGAGATAGGAGTTAGCAAGAATTAACAAACCTGGCAAACATTTGGGAAGTTGAAAGGATCAAGAAAAGAAGTCCAGGTTTATATTAAAGTGTTACTTAGACTAGACACTTTTCTGATTCTTTTCTATTTAGTTCCTAAAAGACATGTATATTCAGGCTGGACTGTGGCCATGTAGGGCCCTTCCAGAATCTCTTTCCTAATCTGGTCTCCAGGGATGGAACCCTGCCTTCATGTCAGGGCCCAAATTTTTCATATCTGGCATCCAAAAATTCCTCTCCCAGGTCTCCCTGATAACTCTGAATGGACTTTTGGTGACCACCTTCACCCTTCCTGGAGATCCTTCTGGAAACTTTTCCTTATCCTGGCCCTTTATTGTCCTTTGGGGTGGTTGTCTGCAGTGTGTATATCCAGTAAATAGCCAGCTGTTAAAGCTGATTCTACCCTTAGCTTAATCTCAGCATTTTTACCTATGGTTATAGGGCAGAGTCTAGTTCCAGCTTCTTGGCATCTGGGGTGGGTGGCAGCATCTTAAGAGCCTGATTGCCTTACATCTACTGTCTTTTTATGAGCTGCTCTTAGCAGTCTCTTCTCATTTTCTGGCCTGCACTTGTGCTGCCCCTCTTACTTGGAAGGAATAGAGGTAACTAACATTCATGGAGCACTATATCAAGTGCTTTCATGCACACTCTTAAGGTTCATGTACCAGGTTTGAAAGGTGCATCTACTCCTAACCATTTTTAAAAATTTTTTATATAATTTATTTTATTTTTTGTTGTTGTTGTTGAGAATATACACAGCAAAACACACACCAATTAAACAGTTTCTGCATGTACAGTTCAGTGACACAGAGTACATTATTTGAGTTGTGCAACCATTCTCACCCTCCTTTTCTGAGTTGTTCCTCTCCCATTAACATTAACTCACTGCCCCCTAAGTTTCCTATCTAATCTTTCGAGTTGCTGTTGTCAATTTTATCCCATGTAGATAGATCTTAAAGGAGCACAGTGCTCAAGGCACACATTCTTTACTGGTTAAGATAAACAGTTTTAAGAAGACTTCAGGGGATATTTTTGGTTTAAGGTTTATGGTTTAAAGCTTATTTCAGGGCAATAGTTTTGGGAGCTTATCTAGCCTCCATGGTTCCAGAAAGTCTGGACTCCATAAGAATTTGACATTCTGTTCTGCATTTCCCCTCCTTTGATTAGGATTCTTCTATAGAATCTTTGATCAAAATGTTCAAAGACGAGCACCATCCAATTCTTCTGGTCTCATAGCAAAAGAGGTGATTGTTCATGGAGACAGTTAGCTACACATTCCATTTCCTCCTCCTATTCCTGACTCTCTTCTTCCTCTGTTGCTTCAGGTGAATCCTAACTACTTTTTTAGAGCAGAAATAGCATGTATATTATACCCATAGCTGGGTCAAACCCTTTTGGGCTGACATTGCCAGCTTTGCCCACTCTCTGGAAGAATTACAATATTTTAAAAGGACAGTGCCTTAGACAACCAGACAGAGTCTGTGCACACATGATTTCCACTAAGAGGGAAGGAGGGTCATTTCTTCATGTTTTCAAGAACCACTGGTAATCTTGGTCATTTCAGGGAGAGTTTTGCTAATTTTGCAAGCCTTCTGAAACTTCCCCTCCTAACAAGTTACAGAGTGCAAATTCACATAGTTAGAACACCCTGAATTTTGTTAGGCAATAGAGTAGCCTATGGTCAAGCCACCACTCTCACCCAAGTTCCCTATTTTCTGCATGCTCACCACAACAGGAAAGTTCCTTCAGAGCTTTCTTTAAGTCCAAAGTTTATTAATAAATTTGTTATTACTTGTGTCACAGCAAACTCTGGGTTGTACCATTTTCATGTTTAGGTGTTATTTTTTCTTTAAATCAAACTTTGAGAGAAAATGTATCAGTGCTAACTTCTGGTTTTCCTAGTTAAACCCTACATCCTCTGGTCTTTTACTTCTTGGAAATTAAGCTATTTCCAGACATCAGGAAAAGCTTCCGTTGGTTTCTTTTAGTAAACTAAGTGTGGGAGGCATGGGTGGGATGACTGGTCAGAAAATTTATGCACATTAACTCATTCATCAAATGTAGACATGGCCATCCTTCCCTCACTAAGCTTACAGTATGGCTAGAGAGATGGACATGAGACAGTAATTCTGATATAAAGTGTGATGAGGCTTGTATGATAGGGGAATGAAGGTGCCACCTGAACATACAGTGGTGACACCTAACCTCATCTACAGGGCTGGGGGAGCCCTTCTGGGGGCAGTGACATTGACGCTGAAAGCAGCAGAATGAAAGGCAGTGTAGGTGAGGGGGTGAGAGATAAAGCTGTCTCTCTTGGGGGCCGGCAGAGTAGAGAGGATCTTAGGAGCCATCCTCAGGGGTCTTGACATTTGAGGGTGCTCACTTTCCTCCCCTAGCCTGAACGTCCTTACGCAGGACAACGCACGGCCAGTTGCTGTCTCCTCTGGTACCCACATCCTGTTTTATCATGTCGGCTATGATTGAAGTGATCACAGCAGAATTTTGTGCCACTTGTGTAGAGAACCATCCCCAAAGAAAGGAACCTCCTTGGTTACAGGGAGCATTTCCCTGTAATACAGTGTGAGTATGGGTAGACTGACAAATGGGTCACAGGGCAGCTATTTCAGTAGTTTACTGCAGGGTCATTTGGGTCATTGGCAAATCTCTTTTTCCTCTTCCCCTCCCTCTTGCTTCTCCTTACCCTATAGCAGAGCTGGTTATGCTCCTCTATGTTATCAATAATAAAGTGCAATCAAATTCCATTGAACTTGGTCTGAGTAGAAAGTCTCAGAGCCCTGGAAGCAACACTTTCCCAAGGAGACCTGAAAGAGAATTCTTGACTCACATGGGGTCACAATGAATAGGTCACCCAATAAGTGAACAGGGGCATGAGGAGACTTAAATCGAGGTGGTGTAGCAGACAGAGCTGGGCTTGGCATCTGAAGGCTAGTTCACTAACTCACTGAGTGGCCTTGAGCAAAGAATATCACCTCTGGGCCCCAGGGGTCACACCTGCCAGGCTAGAGGGTTGGACTGCTACTCTCTTAAGAATCCTGCCCACTTTCAATTGTCAGGAATCCCTAAAGACAGAGGGAGGAATGCTATGAAGTAAAAAGGTGTGGCTGATGATGGAGATTTGCAGCCACGTGGGAGGTGCTTGAAGTAGGCATTATGTGGGACTTGGAGATAAGGAGTCCAGGCTTGTGCCACAAACTATAGAATAGTAGCAGCCCCCAAATGGATGAATGACAGTGTGTATATTCAGACTAGAAAGGACCATGAAATAGATCAACATTACTAATTAACCTGGTCTGTGTTATCTGGGAAAATCAGGAACTATTATTAAATAAATAAACCCTGTTCCTCCTCCTGGCAGAGAGACACAGTTGCTCGTGTGAACCAGAGCTCCCAGTCTGCGATTCCAAGGATCTGCCCGTGTGTCTTTCCATGGGGTACTCGTATCGGAGTTCTGTTTTCTATGTCTATGGTGTCTCCCCATTACAAACTGCATGGTCACCTCCAGACCCCTCACTTTTAGCTGGGCTGGAAGATCACTGCCTGGTTTGCTGAGGGCATATTTGAAGTGAGACCATCCCAAATATTCCATCTAGATGTCCTGAGAATCCATCTAACCATGTTTGTGTATTACGGTAATAGAAAATCTTAATTTTATGTACCCAGAAGAAAGAGAAACTACATCTGAATTTCATTTTCAATGTTATTATTTTGTATTATAGCGTTTTTGCACAAAAGCAATATCATTGCTCATTTTGAATTATTGCATGTCTCGATCTTTTACACCTCTCTTTGGTTTTATAGAGCTATCATAAGAATAATGGTATTTTAAGGTAGTAATTAGAAACAAGGGCACTGGTTCTTAGATTCAAATCCCAACTCTTCTGCTTGCTTACTGTGTTACCTTGAGTAAATTAATCAACATCAGTTTGCCATCAAGAAAATGGGGATAAGAGTACTCACACAGTTGTTGTGACATATGGAAAACTGCTTAGTACATAATAAGGGCTTGATAAATGGGAACTATTATTGCATCTGAGAGGTACACTTTTTATTAGTTCCATTATTTTGACTAATGAAAGTACTGACACCCAACCATAGCAAATAAATTATTCCCAGGTGAACTCGACAGAGGAGGCTTCCATTGCTGCATTAAAAACCAGTTGCCGTTGAGTCAGTTCCAACTCATGGCGACCCTATGTGTGTCGGAGTAGAACTGTGCTCTATAGGGTTTTGAATGGCTGATTTTTGTCAGAAGTAGACTGCCAGGGCTTTATTCCGAGGTGCCTCTTGGTGGACTCAAACCTCCAACCTTTTGGTCAGAAGCCAAGCACATTAACCGTTTATACCACCCAGGTTCTCCTTTCCTGCATTAGAAGGAATACAGAGTAGCACAACAGCTTTTCTTAGCTGCCCTACAGCCATTGATTCTTTTCATGCTGCCTGGGCTCCTTGCTGGTAAAGTATCACTGATGAATATCACAGAAGCAAACATTTATAAGTCTCTGATAACTGTGCTGATGTAAGTTTACAGAAAACAAGCCCCTTTTAAAATATAAATGGTGCTTTAACAAAAGTTTTAAAATCTCTTTCTGAAACCAAAGTTCCTTAAGACCTGATTTACTGCAGAGACTGCTCTAAGGTGATTAAGGAGCCTCTGTGGTGTCAGACTGCCAAAATTCAAAGGCGGGCCCCACCATTACTAGCCAAAAGATCCTGGGCAAGTTGTGTAGCCTCTCTGTGCTGCAGTTTCCTCGTTTGTAAAATGGGGGTTAAAAATGGCACACCTACCTTATGTGAGGACTAAATGAGATAACCCATATCAAGGACTTAGCCCTCAATCACAATTTTAGCTGGTAGTAATATTTTCTGTTTTCATTATTAATGGTACTTGTTCTCTCTTCACAGACAGAGCTTATAATGGATGCTGTCCATAAACAAAGGAGCTTACAATTCAAGAAAACCATGAATGTGAGTCACACTTTCTTGGCGTTTTTTTTTTTTTTTTGTAATGGTGACATTCTCTGAAATCCTGTGCCGTATATGAGCATATTCCTATTCAAATAGCATTCCAATCATGTTATTATCTACTAGTGTGGTGTTTTAGAGAAAACAACCTTTAGTGGTTTAGCTTTCCTTCCTTTTAAAGGCCTTGGAAGGATGACATCAGATAGTGGGAACACAATGAAGTTATCTTTCTGGTAACCTTGAGAAGTACAGCAAGTCAATTTAAACATTTTAGTCCAAGGCACAAAGGCATATATACTGTATGATACCATTTATCTTGCTGAATTTTTTCTCTGTGACTCTGTTGAATCTTGATTTCTCACTTATTTTACTGAGTGACTTCTTGTCTTATGATATCTGCAAATTGTAAAAGCCTGCTTTCCTTTACTTTAAGTAATTTATAACAAAGGCTTAATAAGACAGCTAACACAAGTTGCTCCTGTTTGTTGCAACTCTGTTAATCTCTAGATACAATGAACTCTCTTATTGGAACATCTATGACTCCATCTTTGTACAGAGGTATCATCAAGATACTCCATGACTATGACACAGATCCCGTAACCCAGTCCGAAAAGAAAATACCACCAATGTTGATGGCATACACAGTCTGTTCTGGTGCAAGGTGCTTTTCTTTGATGCAGATCATTTCATAAGCGACTGATAAATACAGAATGATGTCATGTGATAGAGAAATATTGTTAGATAATACATGATTTCCCCCCCAGACATTTATGTTTTGAAGCAATATGGGGCAAGCTTTCTCACAATTAAATAGAAAGACTTATTGTGTGATGACCTTAAGAAAAAGATGAAAAACCTACAGAAGAGCCTTCCTTTAGTGAAGGAATGGCTGGTTTAGTGGCTTCGAGAACAGCCGTGCTTTTCAAGATGTTAAGCTTGACTGTGGAAGCAGATGAAGGAGCTATAAAGACATTTTTTCCTGTGTTAAAAAACAAAGATTAATGAAGAAGTCTAGACTTTAAATTTTATTTTCCTGTAAGTCCTGTCACTTATAGTCTGAAATTTTGCTGAACATGAGGTTTTTTTTTTTTGGAAAGCAGATATGGTGTTACAGCAGAAGTACTTTAGTTTACAAAACTATGCCTTCTTTAGCAATTGCCACTTTATTTTTCTAAGGACTCAAAAATAACTTTAGTAATATCTTCTGCGTTTTTTTTTTTTTTTTTTGGTTGGATGTCAAGTTTGAGTTTTCCACACTCTACATTTTGTCTCATTTTGAGTATTAGACAAGAGGATCTTGTTTTCTGACATTTCTTCCATTCTCTGCATCTTCTCCAAGGTTACTAAAGTGCTTCAAGGCTACCTGAGGCTTCTTTCTGTAATCTGTCATATTCTACCTAGGCCTGGAGATCTGAACTTATTCCATGGTCTGGGGAACTTTTAACAGCTCTTATTTTGTCATGGGTTTCTGTTTTTCTTAAAGATATTTCTCATATCCTTCCCAGTTTGAGAATTAGTTTTCCTTTTTGGAGAAGACAGAAGCAACAAAGCAATTGCATTTTTTTTTCCCTTCCTTTCCATGTTGCTAGGCTTTAGTATCACTCATCTTCCCTAGATGATGGTCCTATCCTCTTTTATCCTTCTTGTTTTTTTAAAGTTCATTAAAAAAAAAAAAAAAAAAAAAAATCCAGTGCTAGAGGGGTGGGGCTGTATAATCTCTTTTTTAAAAATTAAATTTATTTATTTTGAAAAAAACTCAAAATTACAGAAGAGTTGCAAATACAGTCCAGAGAACTTTTTTGAATGAACTTTTTTTAAAATTAAACTTTTAATTTTAAGATAATTGTAGATTCACATGCAGTTGTAAGAAATACAGAGAGGGCCCCTATACCTTGACCCACTTCCCCCCAATGGTAATATCTTGCAAAACCAAGTAAAATATCACAACCAGAATATCAACACTAATATAGTCAAGGTGCAACATTTCCATCACCACAAGGATCCCTCATGTTGCCCTTTTAAAGCCACACCCTCTTCCCTTGTTCCCTGTCTCCTCCTCAACCCTGGTAACCACTAACAGTTTCTATTTCTGTGACTGAGTCATTTAAAGAATCTTATATATTGCATAACTCTGTAAAGATAGTAAAAACCATTGAATCATACTCTTTAAATGGGTGAAATGTTTGGTATGTGAGTTACATCTCAATAAAGCTGTTACCCCTCTTCCCCCTCAAAAAAGACAGAGAGTGTTATATAAATGGAATCATACAGAATGTAACCTATTGGATTGTCTTTTTTTTTTTTTTCCCCACTCAGCATACTTTTCTGGAGAGTCATACAAGTTGTTGTGTATATCAATAGTTGGTTCCTTTTTATTGCTGAATTGTATTCTATGTTATGGATCTACTGCAGTTTGTTTAAACCATTCACCCTCTGAAGGACATCTGGAATAACCAGGGTTTTTTTTTTATATTACAAATAAAGCTGCTATAAACATTTGTGTACAGGCTTTTGTGTGAATATTTATCTCTGGGATAAATGCCCAGGAGTGCAACTGCTGGGAAATATGGTAGTTGTATATTTAGCTTATTAAGAAATTGCCAACTGTTTTCCATAGTGACTGTACCATTTCACATTCCCACCAGCAGTAAATGAGAGATCCAGTTTCTCTACATCCTTGCCAGCTTTTCATGTTGTCGTTATTTTAAAATTTTAGCCAATTCTTATAGCTGTGTAGTGATATCTCATTGTAGTTTTAATTTGCATTTCTTTTCCTAATAGCTAATGATGTGGAACATCATTCTGTGTGCTTATTTGCTGTTTATCTTCTTAGGTGAAATGTTTCTTCATGTCTTTTGCCCATGTTCTGATTGTTTGCTTTTTAACTCTTGAGCTTTGAGAGGTTTTAAAAAAAATATTTTCTAGATACTAGTCCTTTGTCAGATATGTGATTTACAAATAATTTCTCCTAGTCTGTGGTTTGTCTTTTCACATAATTTGGAAAAGGGCTAGAAAGACCTTTCAAGATGAGTAAGAATGAGTGTCTACCTGCTAAGAATCCAAGGTTTAGTGGTGATCCCAACCTCAGTAAAGTGCCATGTTCTGTGCTGGGCTTGGTGGGCTAGGGTGGCTGCTTTTCAAGGTTGCGGTCTGTTCATCTGTTGGTTCCTAACAACGTAGGCAAAGAAGAACTACGAGCAGAAATGCCGGGACAAGGATGAAGCAGAGCAGGCTGTCCACAGGAGTGCCAACCTTGTGAACTCGAGGCAACAAGAAAAGGTGCCTGAAAGGAAATGCGTGTTGTTCAAGGGCTGATGGCCTGAAAAATCTGAGACTTACATAGATCAGGCTAAAGCCAATTAAGAATTTCAATAAAGAACAGGCCTGCACCCTAAGCCCCTTCAGGCTATTAGGGTCCCCTGAACCAGAAAAACCTTTGTCACATTGTTGGGGCTGGGGGAAGACCTAGAGAAACGTGGCCATGGGGTAAAGGGTGGGAGGATAAGAGGTGGCAAAGTATTCTGATGTTTTGCATCTTTCTGCAAAACTCAGCTCATGTATTCTTTGTGGCCAGGCTGCCTCCTCTTTGGGTGGATTATAAATTTTACAAAACATGGATACTAGAATTGTCAGCAACCAGAGGGCAGGGATGTATCTTTAGGAAGACAGAGGGCAAGATGCTTTATGGATATTTTCCAATAGCAATAAGATTAAAGGGCAAGTTGAATGATTTTCTCACGAGGGAAACGAAGGAAGGACTTGGACTAGACCTTGTCTCATCCTAGTCACTGCTCTTAAATCTGTTTTGTCTATGGAAGGCTGGCCCAGCATTCCCAATCCCTTGCTCTTTTTTGTCCCACAGCTTTTTGTGAAACTGGCGACATCGAAGACTGCAGCAGAGGATTCTGGTGAGGGGCTGATCCCACAAATGGGGGAGGGCTGGTGGTGAGGTTTATATTATCCCAGATGTTTCTCTGAGGTAATTTTATATATCTTACAGTAAAGAATGTATGGCTATAGAGTAGGATTAACCCGACGTATCAGAAGGAAGGGAGGGAGGGTGAGTGAGTATATCAGAATCCGGGAAATTGGGAAGAAGCAAATAAGGCAGCAGCTTCTAGCCACCATCTTAGGTCTTGCTGCCTTACATGTGAGTGGTGGGAGTGGTGTGTGTAGGGGGGGGATAAGGAGTAGTCATGGTAGCAGCTGCTTTGTAATCAGGTGGTCACTCTGATACTCATTTATTGTGAGCATCTATCTAAAGCATTAGAAGTTCATTTCAGCCCTGGTAACTCTTACTTGCTCTGAAAGAAATAGCCAAGTTTCGAGGCCTTACCATCACTGAAATCTAAGATCTAAACCAAGCATTTGGAATGGCTTCTAATTCTCAGCATATCTTGTAGCAAACAAGCCTCTTGTGACCGTGACCACTTAAGAAGTCTCTAAATCCCAAACTAAAGAAACTTGGTGCCCCTTCAGGGCTTGAGATAGTTCTCTTTTCTGCACCCTTATCTGATAATTTTCCTGAAAATGAAAAGTGATGAACCTATTGAGGTGGAGTTAGACAAAGAAACTCTGGCTGAGGTTCCTAGTCAGCTTTCACTTCTCCTTCCTTGAAGCACAAGGGTTTCTTGCTGGTTGCATGATTCAGTGTTTAAAAAGAAAGCGATGCCCACTTATCCTTATTTCACAAAGATCTTATGAGGGTGAGAGATGTCATTAGTCTTTCCAATGTTGAGAATTCCTTGGGGTCTGTGAGCTCCCCTCAACTCTCAACAAGTTTCTTTCCTCACCTGTGAAGAGCCTGTGTGGTGGGTCCAGGAGCCGCCCTCGTGTTTGGATTCTGAACCCAGGCATGTCCATTCCACTGCAGATAAAGCCTACATGCTGCACGTCAACATGCTGGATAAGATCCGAGAAGAGTGGCAGAGCGAGCACATCAAGGCCTGCGAGGTACCTGAATCCGAAGCTGCTCAGGAGGGGGCAGGTCTTCTCCTAGAGCCTGAAAGTTCCCATGCCCTGCCCCTGTACTATAGAGCCGCTATTCTTACAGAGTTGACGAGCTTGAGGGCAAACTAGAAATCAGCAATTTAAGTGGAGGATGGAAGGAACTGGGATGTTTTCCCAAATCATCTTTCAGTCTTCCCCCCACCCCCATCTTGACCGCTCTGTCCAACTTTGTTCAAGGTATTCATCTAACCTTTGGGTAGTGTGTGCATGAAACAACGGAATCAATTAATGATTAAGTAATTAAGCTTTAAAAGCCCCACCTGTACTTCTTAAGTGCTAAGAAGGATGCAGACAGCAGGTGAGTAGGCTTTAGAGTCTTTTTACACTTTCAACTTCACTTTCCGCTTCGTTTTCAGCACATGACCTCACAGTTACCCAGAGAAAATAAAAGATAAAACCTGGAAACTTTCTCAAGTTTCTGTTACCCTGTCTATACATTTTCTTACCTCCACACCAGTGGTTTTCAAAGTGAGGTCCCAAGACCAGTAGCACTAGCATCACCTGGGAGCTTATTAGAAATGCAAATTCTCAGGCTCCCTCCCAGACCTACCGAATCAAAAACTCTGGGGGTGGGGCCTAGCAATCTGTGTTAGGAAAAACCTGGAAGAAGCTCATTTTCATAAGGTTTAAAAATGTGCAAAGCAATATTATATACATTTTATAGATACATATGTAGTATAAGGAGCCCTAGTGGTGCAGTGGTTAAGAACTTGGCTGCTAACCAAAATGTTGGCAGTTGGAATACACCAGCTGCTCCTTGGAAACCCTATGGGGCAGTTGTATTTGGTCCTGTAGCGTCGCTGTGAGTCTGAATCACCTTGATGGCAACAGATTTGGTTTGGGTTTGGTATGTTGTGTAAAAGCCTGCATGTAAATGATAAAATTTAAGAGAGTGATTGTCTCTGGGGAAGGAGGAAGGTGACAGATTGGAGAAGGCAGAATCTGAAGCAAATATGGACAAAATTGTTGACAAAGCAAGGTGGTTGTTAGGGTTATTTATTACATAACTCTCTATGATCCTGCTTTGTGAAATATTCTAAAACAAAAAAAATGTAATATTTTAGTATATAAAAGCTAAAATATTTACAGATGATATTCTGTGATGCATTTGCTTCAAAATAATGAGGAGGGCAGGGAGTTGGTAGGTAAGACAGGTAAACAAGATGGGCTGAGAGTTGATAAATGTTAAAGCTGGTGATGGGTACATGGGAGTTCATTACAGTATTCTCTGTTCTTGTATATGTTTGAAGTTTTACATTACAGAAAGTTTTAAAATGTAATAGCTATGGTATTCAATATTCTTAAAAGGACATTAATATATAACATCCATTGTTGAAAAACTTTGTTGATATTTATTTATACCCAAAAAAAACTGTTGTTCAATTGGTGACTTTTAACTTTTTTATTAAGGAAAATTTCAAACATACACACAAGATAAGGACTCTCATGTTCTCATCAGCCAGCTTCAACAATTATGACCAACAGATGAACTTGCCAATCGAGTTCAATCATCCTGGGGGGTGGGCAGAATTTTGAATCTGAAACTGCCAGGCTGCTCAGTGGAGAGGCCCGTTAAAAAAACAACCAAATCCACTGCCGACTGAGTTGATTCTGACTCATAGCAACCCTGTAAGACAGAGTAGAACCACCATGGGGTTTCCAAGTCTGTAATCTTTATGGAAGCAGATTGCCACATCTTTCTCTCTCAGAAACGCTGAGTGGGTTCAAACCAACAACCCTTTGGTTAGCAGCTGAGTGCTTAACTGCTACACCACCAGGGCTCTTTGGAGAGGCCGACTAGGCAACTGGAAACGTGAGCTGGGATTCAAGTTAGAACATTGGTGTCTGGGATCATCATTACTTACCTTCAGAACTATATCCAATTCTGTTTGTGTTAATATAATATTAAAATCCATTTATATTCTTTGTGGTAAGAGTTTATGAGCTTCCTGGTGGTGGGGCCAGCCATTTGCCACTGAGTTGACTCCATAGGGTTTTGAGATAGTTCTCTTTTCTGCACCCTTATCTGATAATTTTCCTGAAAATGAAAAGTGATGAACCTATTGAGGTGGAGTTAGACAAAGAAACTCTGGCTGAGGTTCCTAGTCAGCTTTCACTTCTCCTTCCTTGAAGCACAAGGGTTTCTTGCTGGTTGCATGATTCAGTGTTTAAAAAGAAAGCGATGCCCACTTATCCTTATTTCACAAAGATCTATGAGGGTGAGAGATGTCATTAGTCTTTCCAATGTTGAGAATTCCTTGGGGTCTGTGAGCTCCCCTCAACTCTCAACAAGTTTCTTTCCTCACCTGGGAAGAGCCTGTGTGGTGGGTCCGGGAGCCGCCCTCGTGCTCCATAGGGTTTTCAGTGGCTGATTTTTTGGAAGTTGATCACCAGGCCTTTCATCTGAGGTGCCTCTGGGTGGACTCAAACATCCAACCTTTTGCTCAACAGCTGAACCCATTATCCATTTGCACCACCCAGGGGCTCCAGGTGCTGGGAATAGTACCCTAAATCAGCCAATAAGCTTATAGATAATTGAGAGTTGACACTATTTCATAAGTTACAGTCAGTCTAAACAAAGTGTCCATTTTCTCTGCATATGTATCTACATGTAGTTATGTTTCTATAGGTGTTTGAGGCTCAAGAATGTGAACGAATAAACTTCTTCCGGAATGCATTGTGGTTACATGTGAATCAGCTGTCACAACAGTGTGTCACAAGTGATGATGTAAGTCAGAGGCATCCTGAGTATTGTGGCTCCGCATGTTGGATTCATTAGAGTGGAAGGACCTGTAGACATTTATTTGCTCAACCCCTCTAATTTGAGGCCCAGAAAATGACTTGCCCAAGGCCACACAGTGACTTGATAGAAGGACCCAGATGAAAACCTAACCTGACTAACTCTTGGTCCACTTTACCACCATGACTTTCTCTTTAAGAAATCAGAGTTAGCTCTATCAGCCTAGAACTAAACAATTTCCAAGGCCAACTCTTCAGACAGGGATTGGACTGGACCGTGGGACATAAAGTGATATTCGTGAGGAGTGTGCCTCTTGGCTCAAGTAGATGCAGAAGACTAAACGGGCAGCTTCTATCCGGAGGTGAGATGGGAAGGCAGAGAGGGTTAGGAGCTGGTTGAATGGACATGGGCAATCAGGAGTGGAATGGAGGAGTGTGCTGTCACAGTGTGGGGAGAGGAATTAGAGTCACATAACAATGTATGTATAAATTTTTGTATGGGAAAAATAAATAAATAAAAAGAAATCAGAGTTAGGGCAGGAAAGCAGAGCAGGGGAAACCTAGACATAGTTTAATTTATGGAAGACAGATGTCACGCGTGAATGTGAATCCCGAAAACTTTTCCAGTCTGCAAGGTACATACTAGTGGATACGCGTGGAGCCATCCGCCTCAGCACTGTGCAGAGTGACCCAGGCCCAGGCTCGTGGTCACTCCAGGGTCCAGGATTTACTTAGTGGCATTCCCAAAGCCATTATCCAGGTTTAACTTGTGTACAATAGTCACTGGGTCCCCAGATCTCAGAGGAACCAGAATCAAGTCATCACGATCTTCTTTGCTAAGAAATAGCCACCCCCATTTAGATGGGAAACTCACATTAGAAAAACAATTCAGCACTTAGAAAACCTGCAGGATTGAACGGAAGACCTTTTCTCCAAAGTTAAGTAATTGTCTTTACATTTATGTGTGTCATTGGTCTTGTGTCATGGGCCCTGATATCTGTTTTTTTTTTGTTGTTGTTGTTCTGTTAGTATATTTTTTAAATCTTTCAGTCAAGGGTTTTGTGCTGCCACAAAAGATACAACCCCCCCCCCCCACTTTTTTAAAATTTAACAACAAATGTGCATCAGAAAATCCTTTATTTGAGTCCAGGAACTTGGGACTGTCTTCTTTTTCCTATCAAAACTAAATCCAGAAAAGACTCAGGCATTCATCAAACCTCCTGTTTGACTGAGCTGTGTCACAATTAAAACAAGCATGCATCTGCCTATTGATTTATCTTGTTTTTGTTAGATGTATGAAGGCGTCCGTAAGAGTTTAGAAACGTGCAGCATTGAGAAAGACATTGAGTACTTTGTGAACCAACGGAAAACTGGGCAGAGTCCACCAGGTGAACAGGGCGGTGGGAGTGAGGGAGTTGTTTAAGTCATTTGATTAGCCTTTTTTGTCATATTGTTGGGGATGAAGACACGTGTGTCTTAATGTTTTGTTTCTTGATGACTGTCCTAGCACCAGTTATGTATGAGAACTTCTACTGCCCCCAGAGGAATGCTGCTCCACCAGGAAAGGCTACGGGACCTGGACCTACCGTGGCAAGGTAGGAACCAGCTACCTTTCACATGAAGAAAAATACTTTAAAAAAATTTAATTTAATTTATTTATTTTTGCTGTTGTTGAGAATATACACAGCACAACATACACCAATTCAGTGAAAATACTTTTAGTACACACTTTATCATTAATGTTCTCAGGCATGTTAGAATTTGAACATATCTACCATTACATTTGCTTAGTGAAGTTGCTAGATTTTTGGAAATAGCATTTTTAGGAGAAATGTTAAGTGGATTTTGCTAATCGTAGTTCAAGGAGGACTGTATCATGCTTGAGTGTGGTGATTTACTCATTTATGAGTCCTATGCCTTTCTGAGGATCCCTGGTGGCAAAGTGGCTAAAAGAGCAGCCTGCTAACCAAAAGGTCGGCAGTTCGAATCCATCAGTCACTCCTTGGGAACCCCATGGGGCAGTTCTACTTTGTCCGATAGGGTTGCTATGAGTTGGAATCAGCGGCAGTGGGTTTTAATGGGTATGCCTTTCTGACAGCCTGTAGTGAGTTAATAACTACAGCCCTCAGGGGGTCAACTCTGACCTACCTGTTTTTATAGGACCTGTAAGCTAAGAATAGCTTTTATATTTTTAAGTGGTTGAAAAAATCAGAAAGGTACTATTTCATGACACACGAAAATTATATGAAATTCAAATTTCAGTATGCGTATATAAAGTTTTATTGGAACATGACCACGCTCATTGGTTTATGTTTTGTCTGTGGCTGCTTTGTGCTACAGTTGAGTAGTTGCGTCGGAGACCATATGTGATCAGCAAAGCCTAAAACATGCTGAGAGGCAGGATTGTTCAGAAGCACAGTCTTCTGCCCCCAACCCAGACTGGCAGGATTAAAATATTTGCTCTGTGAGTAAATTCCCTGATCGCCTTCTACTTCAGTATCTTCATATGTAAGATACTGGCCCTTTACAGAAAAAGTTTACTGTTCCCTGGTATAAAGGATCCTGAGGAATGAGAAACTTGTTTCACATAAAGTCAGTTTGGAGTCTAAGCTGTTAAATTCTCAGTCTAGTTTAATAAAGATGGGGTGGCGAGGGAGAGGTTTGCTTGATCATCATCAATGTTTAAGAATGGCAGGGACTGTTCAAAACCGTTAACATGAATTAAATCACTTAACCCTCACAATGAGGACCTCTTTGTCTTCTTCCATTTTATATACGAAGATACTGATGCAGAAGGCCATCAGGGAATTTTCCCACAGAGCTAGTGTTTTATTAATTAATTAATTATTGTACTTCAGATGAAGGTTTACAGAACAAACTAGCTTCTCATTAAACAATTAGTACACATTTTGTTTTGTGACATTGGGTACCAACCCCACGACATGTCAACACTCTCCCATCTCGACCCTGGGTTCCCAATCTCCAGCTTTCCTGTCTCCTCCCGCCTTCTAGTCCTTGCCCCTGGGCCGGTGTACCCATTTAGTCTCCTTTTGTTTTATGGGCCTGTCTAATCTTTGGCTGAAGGGTGAACCTCAGGGGTGACTGAGGGTGTGGGAGGGCCACAGTCTTGGGGGTTCCTTTAGTCTCTGTCAGCCCAGTAAGTCTGGTCTTTTTTTTGTGAGTTAGAATTTTGTTCTACATTTTTCTCCAGCTCTGTCTGGGACCCTCTATTGTGGTCCCTGTCAGAGCAGTCAGCGGTGCTAGCCGGGCACCATCTAGTTGTGCTGGACTCAGTCTGGTGGAGGCTGTGGTAGTTGTGGTCCATTAGTCCTTTGGACTAATTGTTCCTTTGTGTCTTTGGTTTTCTTCATTCTCCCTTGCACAGAGCTAATATTTCAATCCTGCCAATCTGAGTTGGGGGCAGGAGTCTGGACTTCTAATCACTGAATAATCCTGCCTCTCAGCATAATGTCGTTTCTGAAACTTTAAAGATTTCAGTAGGTCAGTGTCACAGATCTTTTGCTTTGTCTGAGTTTTTATTGACCACTTCAGAGCAGAAACAAGATGTGAAGATGAAAATTATAAAAATAACAAGAATTTATCTGAAAGACATTGTTTTTAATTTCTTATAGGAGAGGACTTCCCCCAGTTCCTCCAAGTGTACAAGGTATGTTGTCAAGAAACTCCTTTTGAAAGGCTTATGTCAGATTTTCTTTAAAGTTGAGTAGCTTGAATTTTGAAATAAGTGAAAAAAAAAAAAAAAAAAAGAACAAATAGAATCAAATTCCTAAGAGAATGAATCTATATTAGAATATTGCTATAACACTATTTGTCAGAGTGGAATTTGGTGATTGGTGGTCTACTTTAGGGTTTATCCAAGAGAATTAAGTTACTGAAATGCCAAAAGAACTTTATTATAAGGCAATCTTACCTAAGAGATTATTTCAACTTGGACCATGAAAACAGTAAAACAAAGATATAGTTTGCTTTGGATTACACGTAAATATAATTTATAGGAGATATAGATGTATATAGGAGCCTTGGTGGTGCAGTGGTTAAGAGCTCGGCTGCTAACTAAGGTCGGCGGTTGGAACCCACCAGTCACTCCGTGGGAGAAATAGGGGACAGTCTGCTTCTGTAGAGATTATGGCCTTGGAAACCCTACGGGGGCAGTTCTACTCTGTCCTATAGGGTTGCTATGAGTCCGAATTGACATGATGGCAATGGGTAATAGAGGTATACAAACATAAAACTTAACATTATATGTTTTGTATACTGTCCATAATTGGATCTGTCACTGGTCACACCGGTCTCTTTTTTTCTCTGAACTCCTATGATACCTCTGGGAGAACCACACATTTTAGCATTTTTTGTTCATTATATTCCCTGGGTTTAGATCCTTGAGGGCAGGGACTTAGTCTTCTCTTGTACCACTCACAACCTCTAACATGGTACTGGGCACATAGTAGGTCTTCAACAAATACTTTATTATTTAATTAAAAGAAAGATACCTATCTACATTTGAGGGAATGGGGGAAAAGGACAACTCATGTGACTGCATTTAGCAGCTTAATAAAAATTTCATAGCTACTATGGCTCAAAAGAAGTCCTGGTTGCACAGTGGTTAAAACGCTTGGCTGTTAACCTAAAGATCAGTGGTTCGAACCCACCAACAGCTCTATAGGAGAAAAATGTGGCAGTCTGCTTCCTGAAAGATTTACAGCCTTGGAAATCCTATGGGGTAGTTTTACTCTGTCCTGTAGGGTTGGAATTGACTTGACGGCAGTGGGTGTGGTTTTTGGTTTTAGTGTGGCTCAAACAGATACCTGTACACCAATGTACATTGCAGCATTATTGGCAATAGCCAAGAGGTGGAAACAACCGAAGTGTTCATCAACCGATGAATGGAAAACAAAATGTGGTATATCCATAGAGAGAAATGAAGTTCGATACATACTATGACATGGATGAATGTTGAAAATATTAAGCTAAGTGGAATAAGTCAGACACAAAAGGACAAATATTGTATGATGCACCTATCATGAAATATCTAGAGTAGGCAAGTTCATAGAGACAAAAGTTTATTAGAGATTACCAGGGACTGGGGGGAGTGGCGGTGGGGGGGGTGGTTAGGAGTTATTGCTTAAGGGGTACTGAGTTTCTTTTTGGAGTGATAAAAATCTTTTGAAAATAGATAAGTGGTGATGATTACACAGCATGGGGAATGTTAACAAATTGTACACTTAAAAATGGTTAAAATGGCAAATGTTTTGTGACATATTTTACTACAATTAAAAAAATTAGTGGCTGAAATGAAATGTTTGAACAATCTGGGGATTTAAGTTATTTTCATATCTTTTTACCTTATAATTACCATTTGATAATATGGTACTTTATTGTCCATTTTTGAAGATGGCTTTACCGTGAGTGTTGCTATCTGGACATGGTTGAAAAGGGCAGTTGAATCATAATAGTAATTGCCAGAATGTTCCGTGGTCTGTAGCCATGACTACTATTTGTAAATTTTGCTGCCAGATAGATTTTCTTCTTGCAAAAAGCCAGTCACCAGATTCTTTAAGTGAAATACCTTGGTTTGAAAAGGGCTAGGATCTTATGAAATATATTAGCTTAATGTTCCTCTGTGCTCTGCCCTTTGCAGGCGACCCTGATTATTCTTTGCTTGCTGACTACAGTTTGCTGTATCAGTAGCATCAACGGTAAGAAACTTTAGTTGTCACATAATCACATTTGGACTGGACATTGTGTTTTTGAAGCCTTTGAAACTGAGAACAAATGGTGCGGAATGGGTATTCTAAGCAATGAAAAATGGAATGTGATGATGATAGCACTGCTTTAGTAAAGAATACATGTATTTTTATTTTTTAAACATATATATTTAAATCCAAAAGTTATAGCCTGTCTTTACCTAAGCATGTCAGAAGTAAAAATGGGAAGAGCAGGTAAAATCAGTAACTGCAAAACACTGACCAAAACCAAACATGACTGCATCAGGCCAGCATGCTGGTGGGTGTGGTGTTTCAGCAGGGCAGCCTCACTGGACTCTATATCTGAAAGGGGACTGGAGACCACTCAATGCCTGTTTGAAGGAAGGTGTTTTCCCTTCTTTAATTATCCTATAACTTTTTTTTTAAAATTGTGTTTTAGGTGAAAGTTTACAGTGCAAATTAGTTTTTCATTCAAAAATTTATACACAAATTGTTTTGTGATATTGGTTGCAATCCCCACAATGTGTCATCAGCAGTCTCCTCTCTTCCCTTTACAGCACGGGTTCCGTGTGTCAATTCGTCCAGGTTTCCTGTCTTTTCCTGCCTTCTCGTCTTTGCTTTTGGGCAGATGTTGCCCATTTGGTCTTGTATACTTGATTGAACTAAGAAGCACATTCCTCACGTGTTATTATTTCTTTTATCGGCCTGTCTAGTCTTTGGCTGAAAGGTGGACGTCGGGAATGGCTTCAGTTCTGAGTTAGCAGGGTGTCTGAGGGCCATCGTCTTGGGGGTTCCTCCAGTCTCTGTCAGACCAGTGAGTCTGGTCTTTTTTTGTGAATTTGAATTTTGTTCTACATTTTTCTCCCACTCTGTCCAGAACCCTCTATTGTGATTGCTGTCGGAGTGGTTGATACTGGCAGTGGGCACCATCTAGTTCCTCTGGGCTCAGGCAGGTGGAGGCTGTGGTTCATGTGGTCCATTAGTCCTTTGGACTGATATTTTCCTTGCATCTTTGGTTTTCTTCATTCTCCTTTGCTCTGAATGCAATGGGACCATAGATATGTTTTAGATGGCCCCTCACAAGCTTTTAAGATCCCAGATGCAACTCACCAAAGTTATCCTATAACTGTTTATCTGCTCTTGTTAAGCTCTTTTGTAGCTATTATACCCCTAAAGGCAAATCTCACAAACAAAACACACATGATCCTCACTGTTAAAGTAATTAAGCCTTTAGTGTACTTCCCCACCCACTAAAAAGGGGAAAGTCAAGTAAAAAGAAGTCAATGAAAACAATGCAAATGATACCATACTCAGCAAACAAACTGGTATCATCGCGGTTATCTGGTATGATGACCATCCTACCAGGTTATCACTGCTCTAAACTAGCAAAACTGCAAGGTTTCTGTGAGGACAACTGAACATTCCTAAGCCAAACATGGCTGCAAAGATGACCACATGGTGGCTCTTCCTCTTTGGCACTAAGCTGCTTGCAGCATGCCCCAAATAAAAATCAGTCTTCATAGCTGTGAAGGAATACCTCAGAAGCCAAAGCAATATTAAACGAAAAGCCCGTGCCAGATGCTGCTGAGTCGAATCTGACTAATGGTAACCCCATGTGTGCCAGAGTAGAACCGTGCTTCATAGGATTTTCAGTGACTGAATTTTCAGAAGTAGATCTTCAGGCCTTTCTTCCGAAGTGCCTCTGGGTGAACTCGAACGTCCAACCTTTTGGTTAGCAGGCAAGTGCGTTTATCCTTTGCACCACCCAGGGACTCCATTCAGTGAAACTCCTCATAAATTATAATTCTTTTAAACCAAATGGGCATATCTTGGGATATGACTATATATATAACCAAAGAAAAACTCTGCAAGGATATATTCCTAAAAAGCAGTATTTTTTCTTTTTGTTTACTTGCATTTTCTAATTCATCACCAATGAAAATTTATTACTTCTTTAAAAACTGTTTAAAACTGTTGATCCTCTTACTAATTCTTGATTTGGGAGGGACAGAAAGGCCATGGATAGGATGAAAGAAGTCACAAGGGTGCTGGAACAGCCTCTTTTCCATCCTTCCTTGTTGGGTGTTGGTGACATTTACTCTCTCTTATGAAACAAAACAGGTTTTTAACAGTGTTCCGTGCTGGTTTTCCTCCAGTGTTTTATACCACCTAAAAGTGCTTAGAAGTGAGCACATCAAATGCTATTTGTCTTTAGTACCCTAAAAACACCTACTCTGGGACTTGTAGTCAAGTAGGTATATAACTAGTATAGAAGCCAAGTTGTCTTAGTTAGATAGAAATAATTGGCTATTATCTATTCAAATTTAAGCATAAGTCCTTAAATTGCTTAAGAAATGTAGTCAATACTTCAGTAACTTTGCGGTAAAAGATTATGGAAACTGAAGACATAAAATACCCCGACTTTCTGACCTACAAACAAATTGTAGTCGTTACAACCAGTCATCATTTCTTCTTCATTTCATAAGCCTCCCTCTTCTTCTCAAGATAGTCCCTGGACTAAACCAAAGCTGAGAAGTTTCTTGAATACAATCAAACACTTTGAGGGACAGAGTAGCAGTGGTGGAGTTTGGGAACCATACTTTCTGGGGACGTCTAGGTCAATTGGCATAACAAAGTTTATTAAGAAAATGTCCTGCATCCTACTTTGGTGAGTGGCATCTGGGGTCTTAAAAGCTAGCAAGCGGCCATCTAAGATGCATCAATTGGTCCCAACCACCTGGAGTAAAGGAGAATGATGAACACCAAAGACACAAGGAAAGTATTAGCCCAAGAGACAGAAAGGGCCACATAAACCAGAGACTTCATGAGCCTGAGACCAGAAGAACTAGATGATGCCTGGCTACCACCAGTGACCGTTACTCCTCTGACAGGGAACACAGCAAAGCGTCCCTGATGGAGCAGGAGAAAGGTAGGGTGCAGAACTCAAAATCTAGTAAAAGGACCAGACTTAATGGTTTGGCTGAGACTGGAGGAACCCCAGAAAGCATGGCCCCTGGACTCTCTGTCAACCCAGAATGAAAACAATTCCTGAGGCCAACTCTTCAGACGAAGATTGGACTGAACTGTGGGACATAAAATGATACTCGCGAAGAGTGTGCTTCTTAGCTCAGGTAGATACATGAGACTAAATGGGCAGCTTCTGTCCGGAGATGAGATGAGAAGGCAGAGAGGGTTAGGAGCTGGTTGAATGGACATCGGAAATCAGGGGTGGAAAGGAAGAGTGTGCTGTCACAGTATAGGGAGAGCAATTAGGGTCACATAACAATGTATGTGTAAATTTTTGTATGAGAGACTAACTTGAATTGTAAACTTTCACCTAAACTACAACAATTAAAAAAAAAAAAAAAAGTCCCTGGGTGGCACGAACGGTTTGCATTCGGCTGCTAACTGAAAGGTTGGCTATTTAAACCCACCCAGCGGCACCACAGGAGAAAGGCCTGTAGATCTGCTTCCGTAAAGATTACAGCCAAAAAAACCCTATGGAGCAGTTCTACTCTGTTAACACAGGAGATTGACTAAATGGCAATGAGTTTGATTTTTTTTTTTTTTTCCCATAAGGCCTAGATTAAAGACAGAGCAGGAACATGGGAAATAAATGACTTGGGATTTGGAGGTAAAACCTGCTCTTTGGAACACTGTGTGGATGATGGCTATGGGGCAGTGTGCTGACAGCTGCAAGTGTTTCTTTTTACCTTTTTCTTTCCTGTCATCACTGGTTTGGGTGAAGTGTTTATTCTAGTTGCTTAATAATAATGGCATTTCACCCAACAATCCTAGTTCTTCAGAGCCCAAGAATCTGATGTTTGAATGCAAGATGTTAATATCAGTGCACTACTCCAGTTATCTCTCTTCGGTTATTTCATTACATTGCATTGCATTATTGCCCTGGCCGGTTCAGTGAATAAAAAAAACCCAAACCCATTGCCGTTGAGTTGATTCCGATTCATAGCGACCCTATAGGATAGAGTAGAACTGCCCCATAAGGTTTCTAAGGAGCAGTTGGTGGATTCAAACTGCCGACCTTTTGATTACAGCCCAACACTTAACCACTGCACCACCAGGGCTCCAACAGCTCAGTGAAGAGAGGCTCAATATATACGTGTATAATTGACTGAATTTAAGAGAATTGTAAAGAAGGGAGGCTAGTTTAGTTAATAACTTATTTAAGCATCTTATAACAACATTGAAAATAGTTTGAATAAATCTTGGAATTGAAAATTTAAATAGAAAGATTTAGGAATTTGTCATTTGTTCTGTAGTTGTTGATTTTAGCTGCTCTTCCCATTTTTACTTCTAACATGCGTAGGTAAAGACAGACTATAACTTTTGGATTTAAAAATATATGTTTCAAAAATAAAAACACATGTAGTATTTACTAATGCAGTGCTATCACATTCCATTTTTCATGACTTGAATTACCCATCCCCACCATTTGTTCTCCTTGGCTAAGCTCATTTATTCTTGCTGAATACACTCACAGGGTAGGAGGGGGTGCTGGCATGAATGATTCATTCAAATGAAATTGCTCTGCTATTTTCTTTCAGAAAATAAAGCTTTTTCGGCTAGTGCTTCTACAGCATGGAAGGAGGCACCGAGAGCAGCAGAATCTATAGCCAAAGTGTGACAGTCACGAAGACATTGAATGAATCTTTGCAGTAATTTTTTGATATTTTAGATTTATAGTAGACATTTAGTTCAACTTAAGCTAACAGAGGTCTGCAGTTTTCTGAAGAAGTTTACAAATTATTCAGACTGAAGAATTATCCTTTCCCAGTCAGCTACGAAAGTTGTGAATGAATTCTGTTTTCTACTTGGGAAGCAGGAGAAGTTTCTGGATTCGAAGCAGAGGAAAGTTGAGTCATCAGCGTGCGGAACAATCTTCTCTGGATTCGGAGGGGAGCGGGGGTAACAGCTTGGCTATGGAATTTCCACAGGAGCACACAATCTCAGTGGCACGAAGTTTTAATTGCCTTCCTTTTTGGGTGAAAGACTTAGAGGCCAACTGATTACACTTTATCATTTTACAGATGAGGAAATGAGGCCCAGAAGTGTTAAACCAGTTTCCTCACAGTTCTTCCAGCTGGTTAGGGGCAGAACCAGAACTAGGGCCCACGTTTGTCATTCCATATCATGTTCTTCTAACCCTGCTTGAGGCTGTGATGCTCATGCTGAAATTTAAGACGCCAAATATTTTTGCCAGCATTTTTTCAACGGGGAAAATCAACAGGGTTTAAATGTCAGATTTATTTTTATAGGGATCACTCTATGTACTGAACTTAATCTAATCTAAGAAGCCATCGATTGTAAAACACACTATTATTTTATGTACTACTAAGGTGGTGAGGTGGAGGAGTTGCCAATTAACCTGTGATAAGTCACTGATGGCCAAGACCTTAAGAATTTGAGACTTTCAAGTGTGAAAAAAATGCATATCTTAGAATCAATTTTGACTCGAGAATTTTCTAGTTATAAAGCCAATCTTCAGTCCTGGGTCTTCACAGAAAACCTTTCCTTTGCTAGACTCTGGAATCTTTAAAGTGTCAATCTTAGCTTTTCACACATATTTAGGCCTTTTGTCATCCACAAACAGCAGCGAGTTTACCTGCTGCCGTGGACAGAGTAGAACTGCCCCATAGGGTTTCCAAGGAGCGGCTGGTGGATTCCAACTGCCAAATTTTTGGTTAGCAGCCGAGCTTTTAACCACTGTGTCACCAGGGCTCCGCAGGGAGGTTAGGTACATTTTTTACAACATTCACACACTGTGGGAAAATAGTATGTTTCAGTTAAAGATAAGTTAAAATAGCACTGGCACTTATACAGTATGCTGGAAAGTCCTATGTTACCACAAAAAGCAAATATTTTTTTCTCTCCTGCTTTATGCAGTCACTTTCCCAGGACTATGGACACATTGACTGAAGGAAAATTGACTTCCCCCGCCCCTCCCTTTTAATGTAAGACACTCCTGAATGTGGTAGCTTCTTGTCAGGGCAGGAAACTTGCATCAGTTAGATAGCTTTTTGAGAAACTAACATGAGCAAAGGGTCACTGACTTCCCCAAACTGAACAGGCTCAGGAAACTTTCCTTCAAACTCAGAACATCCTATGTTTAAGTGTTTTGTTTATTGTTGGCAGTTTCTCGGGGATTTCACTTTTCTCTCTATTGGTCAGTGTAATTGATATAAAGGTATTTTGTGAATTGAAAACAATGTCTTTATTTTATTGCTCTTTCAGTCTGATATGAAGTCAAATAAAAGTTTTTGGGGATTTGGGATTTATTTTGAATTTTTATGTTAACCTGATCTCTCTTCCAAGCTTTATTTCACCCCTTGTCACATCTGCCATTGTTAAACTACAGAAAGACACACCGCAGGTCAAGGAGGCCAAGTGGAGGCTGGTGCTGTATCATCTCCTCTACCTTCAGTTACTTCACTTCCTCAGGGAGGCACCATCCCAGCCTCCAGACTAGGTGGGATCCTATTGCTGTATCCTTCCTCTCCTCCTTCATTTTCCTTGTTATTACATGATTCACTTTTTTCTTTAAAATTATGGTGAATATACATGTCACAAATCATTTGCCTTTTCAATATTCTTCCCATGTACGACTCACTGATATGAGTTATGTTTGTCATATTTTTCAACTACTACCATGATCCATTTTCAAATTTTCCCATCACCCTTAACAGAAGCTTAGTGTCCCCTAAGCAGTGAGTCCTCCTTTCCCACTCCCTCCCACCCACTGCTGGTAACGACTTATAAACTTTGGTCTCTATACACTTGCCCGTCCTAGATATTTCATGTAAGTGGAATCATACAATATTTGTCCCTTTGTGACTGACTTATTTCACTCAGCCATCATGACTCGCTCTTGAAATTAATTGTTCAATGTCTGTCCTCCTTCCTAGACTGTAATTTCCTTGAGAGAAGGCCCATCTATCCTTCTTACTGATAGATCTCCAGCACTTTGCACGTGGTAGTAAATACGGGTTCATTAAAAGAATTTGTGGCCTATAAGAGAACATAGCAGAGAAACAACCACTTGAGGGAGAGAGACCTGAGGAGGGTAAAGAGAGTGTCATAGATTGAATTGTGTTCCCCCAAAATATCTGTCAACTTGGCTAGGTCCTGATTCCCGGTATTGTATGATTGTCTGCCATTTTATCATCTGATGTGATTTCCCTATGTGTTGTAAATGCTATCACTATGATGTAATAAGATAGATTAGTGGCAGTTATATCGATGAGTTCTACAAGATTGGGTAGTGTCTTGAGCCAATCTCTTTTGAGATATAAAAGAGAGAAGAGAGCAGAGAGACATGGGGACCTCAT
The DNA here is from genome assembly GCF_000243295.1 of Trichechus manatus latirostris. NCBI lineage: Eukaryota > Metazoa > Chordata > Mammalia > Sirenia > Trichechidae > Trichechus > Trichechus manatus. Next base: position 1,406,097 of record NW_004444014.1, read on the forward strand.
ACCACGAGGAAAGCAGTGCTGGGAGTAGAACGTATCCTTTGGACCTGAGGTTCCTGTGCTGAAATGCTCCCAGACCAAGAGAAGACTGATGACAAGGACCTTCCTCCAGAGCCAACAGAGAAAGTCTTCCCCTGGAGCTTATGCCCTGAATTTGGACTTGAAGCCTACCGGACTGTGAGAGAATAAATTTCTCTTTGTTAAAGCCATCCACTTGTGGTGTTTCTGTTATAGCGGCACTAGATGACTAAGACAGGGAGTGAAGCCAGTCAAATAAGTATATATATTAAATTTAGTAACTATGAGCTATTCTGTAGATGGTTGGTATCTTAATTTGGCTTCCCCCAGAAGCAGACTCTGAGACAAGGATTTTAGTGCAAGTAGTTTATCCAGAGGGGGATTCCAGGAAGCATCAGTAAAGAAATGGGGAAATGAGACAAGGAAGGGAAGGAAACCCAAGCATGCATTATCAAGCAAGTTGTTACTGTGGGCAACTGAGCTTAATCCTGTTGGGGAACCCTGAGAAACAAAGTAGAACACACATCTTAGAGATACCTCACCTGAAGGTTGAGGGAGTTGGGATATTTATTCACCAACTCCCATCAGTCACTGGTTGAGGCACTGCTGGCCTGCCATGAATGCTGACAGAGTGGGCTCAGGTAGTCTGAGGGAGCACCTGGGCAGGGACTCAGTTTCTGGTGTTGAGAGTTGAGATGGGGTTTAAGGAAATAGTCGGCACTGAGGGAATATGGAAGGGCCATCGACGGTGTCTACCTCCTGCTCTGCTCAGATCCATTTGTGCCGCACATTACTTTTACTCCACCCTGTCATTACTTCTTCAAGTCACAATTTCCAAAACACACATAAACAAAACAGGAAGTTTAGCGAGACAAGCTCTAGTCCCTGTTGCTGAAGTTGGTCCTGAGCCCATAATTTATATTCATCAGCTGTCCTCTACCACCCATTCTAGGTTCCTCTCACACTTGGTTAGTTCTGCTGGTCTAGGTTTCTTGAAGGGTGGGATACTTCATCCCTGAGGGGTCTTAGTCCCTGGTTATTAGGCTCTTGTCCAACACTGTTTGCTGAAAATGCCGATTTATGTTTACCACCAAGCATGGGAGCACAAAGTGGCACCCCAGTGGACTCCCTGAGTTCCAGACATATTTCCCCCTGCCCCCATCCCTGCCCCTCTTTCTTCATGATAATCACCTACGTCTGCCAGTATAGTAACTCCTTTCTTTACTAGCTGGTTTACTGACATGAGGAACCCCAAATGACCAGGCATCGGCTGCAGTTTTAGGTTTAGTGAAACTCTTTTATGTCCCCTAGTAGACATATCCCCCACCAACCCCCAGGAGCCATGAGCTCTAGTCCATCAGAGCCTAAAGTTGAAAGGATATTGTTGTTAGCGGCCGTCGAGTTGGTTCTGACTCATAGCGACCCTACATACAACAGAACGAAACACTGCCCGGTCCTGAGCCATCTTCACAATCGTTGTTATGCTTGAGCCCATTGTTGCAGCCACTGGGTCAATCCATCTCATTGAGGGTCTTCGTTTTTCTCTGACCCTTTACTTTGCCAAGCATGATGTTCTTCTCCAGGGACTGATCCCTCCTGACCACATGTCGAAAGTATGTGAGACGTAGTCCCACCATCCTTGCTTCTAAGGGGCATTCTGGTTGGACTTCTTGAAAGTTGAAGGGATGGAAAGCACGAATTCTCCCAGTGGGCTACAGAGTTATAGAGGCCATTCTTACTTCTGGGTTCCTAGACTTGTGTTTTCTACCTATTAGAGACTGTTCTGGATTGAATTGTGTCCCCTCAGAATATGTATTGGAATCCTAACCCCTATACCTGTGGATGCAATCTAATCATTTTCTATGATGCCATCTAATGTAATGTAATCAATCAATCAGTTGAGGTCATACCAGTGTAGTTGTAGTTGTGCGCTGTCGAGTTGATTCAGACTCATAGAGACCCTATAGGACAGAGTAGAACTGCCCCATAGGGCTTCCAAGGAGCGGCTGGTGGATTCGAACTGCTAATCTTTTGGTTAGCAGCCTGAGCTCTTAAGCACTTTCCCACCAGGGCTCCTTACCAGTGTAAGATGGGTAGAAATTTTTAGTACTTAGTTGCACTGTCAGCTAATTGTCTCAAGAAAGCTGAAATAATTTAGAAGTAACATGATTCTTTTTACAATCTTACAAAATGCATTTAGTAATCAAGAATGATGAAATAATGACTCATACAGAATGATGTACTGGAAGTACGGTATTTATTTGTAGAATGAATGACTTCTTGTAAATCATCTATTAAAAGGTTTCACTAGTGGGAATTACCACTAGATGGCAATAGGGACTCATGGAATCTAATTTTGTAAGGTTATTTAAGAAAGATCTACCCAGGGCTCATTCATGAGTTCAGCAGCTTTTATGGAAGGAACCTCTGCTGTGACAAGCCCTGTGTCAGATATTGGGTGACATATGAATCACCAAATCAACAACCAAACCTGTTGCTGTCGAGTCAATTCCAACTCTTAGTGACCCTATAGGACAGAACAGAGCTGCCCCGTAGGGTTTCCAAGGCTGTAAATCTTTACGGAAGCAGACTGCCACATTTTTCTCCCACAGATGGCTGGTGGGTTCGCCTTTCTGTTAGCAGCCGAGTGCTTAACCCCTGCGCCACCAGGGCGCCTATGAATCCCAGTCGTATTAAATTTTGGAATGCCATAATATATTATATGAATTATAGTCTTTTTGGAGCCCTGGTGTCGCAGTGGTTAAGAGCTTGGCTGCTAACCAAGAGGTCGGCAGTTCGAATCCGCCAGCTGCTTCTTGGAAACACTATGGGCAGTTCTACTCTGTCCTATAGGGCTATGAGTCAGAATTGACTCAATGGCAAAGGGTTTGGTTTTTGTCTGGTTTATAGTCCTTTTATAAATGTCTGGTTCTTGATGGGAATTTTTCTCATGAGATTCAAAATTATTCTAAATTCTGAAAGTTGCAGTGAAAGTTAATACAGCCTATTGGAGAGAAATTTGGCAAATATTATCAAAATTCAAAATGAGAATGCCTCTTTGACTAGCAATTTCACATCGAGGCATCTATCTTACAGAAATACACATGCACAAAAATACATGTATAAGAATGGTTACTTGTAAACATTATCTTTAATAGTGGAAAATTGGAAATAATGTAATTTCCACCAGAAGTCTGTTTACAAAAAGTTTCAAAATATTTAATTAATTAAGGGGAAAAAAGGAGTAGAGCTATCTGTCCTACAAGGAAAGATCTTCAAAACGTATTTATTAAAATGTTTCACAGACGTTGAGTATTTATGAGTATGATATTTGTACATGTGTAGAAAAATGTCTGAAAGGATACACACTCAACTGATAAGGGTTAACTCTGGGGAAGAGAGTATCTTAGTTATCTAGGGCTGCTATAACAGAAATACAAATGGATGACTTTAACAAACAGAAGTTTATTCTCTCACAGTCCAGTAGGCTAGAAGGCAAATTCAGGGCGTCACCAGGGGAAGGCTTTCTCTGTCGGCTCTGGAAGTAGGTCCTCGTCATCAATTTTCCCCTGGACTAGGAGCTTCTCCTTGAAGGAACCCTGGGTCCGAAGGACATGCCCTGCTCCCAGCTCTGCTTTCTTGGTGGTATGAGGTCCCTGACTCTCTGCTCCCTTCCCTTTCATTTCTTATAAGATAAAAGATGGTGCAGCCCACACCCTAGGGAAACTCCCTTTACATTGGATCAGGGACATGACCTGAGCAAGGGTGTTACATCCCACCTTAATCCTCTTTAACCTAATCTAATCTTGCCTCATTAAGCACAGCAGAGATTAGGATTTACAACACATAGGAAAATTATATCAATCACAAAATGAAGGACAATCACAGGATACTGGGAATCATGGCCTAACCAAGTTGACACATATTTTTGGGGGACACAATTCAATCCATGACAGGAAGTGTTAACTTTTTATCACATATACTTCTACGTGGACATTAAAAATATTATAAAAAAAAATTATTATAGAAATTTTTAAAGGAAAGGAAAAAATAATTCCAACATCCAACGCTGTACTATTATGAACAATCTGGTGTCTTTAAAGTGAAAATTTTCTGATATTCATTTTGGCCTCAGTATATAGAGTATTGTAAACATGGAGAGAGTAAATCCAGCTTTCTATCTTAAAAGTCCATTTATTTATATTGTACAACTGCCTTGGTTCAAACTAAAGCTTTCCCGTTTGCTAGCTGTAAAACCTTATGCAAATAATTTAACCTCTCTGGGCCTTAGTTCCCTTATCTATAAAATAAGAATAAAATTACTGACTTTGTAGGCTTATTATGAAAATCAAATGAGTTAATATGTGAAAAGTACTCAAACAGTGCCCTGAAGATAGTACGAGCTCAGCAAATGTTAGGGATGATTACTGCCAAGGGATCAGTAGTAGCAAACCCTCAGCTGCTAATTAGGCCATTGATTAACCCTGCTTGCTGACAATGTGAATTTTTTCATGTCTCTGTAGGTAGCATTCATATCTAGAAAAAATCATTTGTCATTATTTATTTTTGAAATTAATCTTCAATTTATTAAAGTCTGTTTTAGTTATCTAGTGCTGCTATAACAGAAATACCACGAGTAGATGGCTTTAACAAAGAGAAATTTATTTTCTCACAGTCTAGTGGCTAGAAGTCCAAATTCAGGGCATCAGCTCCAGGGGAAGGCTTTCTCTGTTGGCTCTGGAAGTAGGTCCTTGTCATCAATCTTCCCCTGGACTAGGAACTTCTCTGCGCAGGAACCCCGTGTCCAAAGGATGCACTCTGCTCCTGGTCCTGCTTTCTTGGTGTTATGAGGTCCCCAACTCTCTGCTTGCTTCCTTTTCCTTTTATCTCTTGTAAGATAAAAGGTGGTACAGGCCACACCCCAGGGAAACTCCCTTTACATCTGATCAGGGATGTGACCTGAGCAAGTGTGTTATATCCCACCCTAATCCTCTTTAACCTCTGGCAGAGATTATGATTTATAACACATAGGAAAATCACAAAATGGAGGACAACCACACAATACTGGTAATCATGGCCTAAGCAAGTTAACACGTATTTGAGGGGACACAGTTAAATCCATGACAGTCGTACACATTTTAAAGTTTAGTTTTTCTTAAGTCTTCAAGTTATCTTTACAAATCTTAATATTCTATTTATAAATCAGATAAACGCTAATAATCACTTTCAAGGGGGAACTTTAATGAACAGTTGATCACCTCAAATTCAACAGACCAGACTCCCTTAAACAATCAGTCTCATTTATGATTTAAATTTCTTCAAACAATTTAACCTACAATATTAAATTCATTTTAATTTCTTATATTGCCTGAATTGACCAACAAACCTTTATAACTACCTAAACCACTCTACTACAGTCTAACAAATGCAGTTTATAGCTATAATGGAACTCAATTTCTCATAAATATTCCAGAATTACGTACAACGTTGTAGAATTATCTTATAGCTTTCAACTAAAAATATGTAACATAAAATCAATTAGTCAAATACATATTTTAATTTGGAATCACAAGGTCTGTTGTTTCTGTTAGGTGCCATCAAGTTGGTTCTGATTCATAGGGATCCTATGTACAACAGAACGAAACACTGCCGGATCCTGCACCATCCTCACAATTGTTTCTGTGCTTGAGCCCATTGTTGCAGCCACTGTCAGTCCATCCCGTTTAGGGTCTCTTAGATCCTCTAATTTACCAAATTCTCTTAACCAGTACAACCATTTTAAAAAGACATAGATTATTTCTAATTTAATATACGAGGGTTATACTGTTGGTTTGAGTTACCTTATCTTCTTTGTATTTGATTCTGAACGTTCCTGAAATGACACTTCACTTCAAATAATCGGTTTACTTTTTCAGTCTACTGCCTGGAGCAAGTTGGATTTACCAGCCCAGCCAACTAGGGTCGCTTATCAGTCAGATTTTTGGCTAGGAAATGAAATCTTTGGCTGCGTATGTTCAGGCAACTTTCCTGAGTCCCCCACCCCCCCCTCCCCCGTTAAATAGTTGCTGTGGCAACAGGAACTCCAAGTCTACGCCCTTTAAATGGAATAGTTTTTACAACCACCTTCTGGGGTCAAAATACATTATTACCCAATTCTTTTGTTTTGACTAATAACCTGGTTGCTTTATCACTTGCTCAGATTCCATCTCTGTGCTTCCTGATTGAATTTGGCACTTTTTCAAAAACAGAACTTGACTTTTCTGGCTGTTGGCTACAATTCTAAAGTTATTCCAATGATAGATGCCTTCATGATGGAAAATTTAGTTTTGTTTAATAGTGAACCCTCTGCTAGCCGACTGATCCTCCTCTCCCCTTATTTGGTTCCTCCTGCCCCTTTAAACTCTCTAAATCTCTGCTCATACAAAGCAATTTGGTTCTCTTTGGCACCTCCAGTTTCCATTCTCATATCCACCTCCATCCCCTACTTGAAAAATGCATCCTTCACGCTTAGCTCATTTAATCCTCACTACATCCGAAAACGGACTTATCATCATTCCCCTTTACAAAAGAGGAAACTGAGTGCACATCTCGATAGAAACCCAAGGTTCTCCGATTCTGCTCCACGCAGCTTCCTTGAAGACACTCCAAAGATTTAGCATGACTGACTGGTACTGATTTTCACAAATGGTCAAAATAAGATCAACAACCACCTCTCCCTCGGTTCCTTTAAGCCAACGTGGTTGACGTGTGGGAGAAAATCCGCGATCCGGATTGAGTATAGCGCCGCATTGGTTGGGAGACGGATGGTACTTATCAGCCTGGAGGGTTACTGTCCAGAGGTAACACAACGCCAAGAGTATCAGGCTAACCCGCGAAGCTACGAGAAGGAAGCCCCCAGCACTCCCGGGCAAGGGGGGTGGAGCCTGGGCGCAAAGGAGGGGGCGGAGCCACCATCCTCCAGTGAAAATGCCTCTCGTGGTGATTTGTTCTACGTCGCGATCCGTAGAGGCGCCGAGTTGCCGCCCCTTCTTTGGGAGCGGTGGAGATTCATCATGTGAGACTCCGGAGGCCGGAACTGGGCAAGTTGAGGGGCGCTCAGGGTTTGCGACATCGCCGCGGCCGCTGCAGGGTCTATGGCCGAGGCAGTGAGGCCCCCTCGCCGGGCCAAAGCCAAGGCCAGCCGGACTAAAGCCAAGGTGAGGACTTCTCTCTCCCTCCCCCGAAGCCCTGGCGTGTGCGCTCAGGCTACGCTTTCTTCTTCGACCCCTCCAGCTGACTCTCTGCGATTCTCTGAGCCGTTTTCATCCTCCGCCTCGCTTGCCAGTGTTTGATCCCACCACCCATTGACACTGGCCCTGCTCCTCTGTTGGCACCTTTCCCTGTCACACTTTGTGAGGAGCCTATTTATTTTTCTTCCTCTGCTGACCTCAGTGGGTTCTTCCTTTTCGATTCCTGCCATGAAGCAGCTTTTCTCCCGGTTCCATCTTTGACTCTTTCTTTTCCTCTATAATCTGGGAACGTTTTTCAGTCTCTCCCATCCCCTATGGGTCCTTTAGCAGAGCTTTATGGATAGCGACAAATATAGACTAGCTATGTGCTGGTCCTCTTCACTTCCAAAGTTCAGGATGATAGTGGTGCTGCTCCTGTTTTTCTCCTTCTCCTGGTTGTTTGCGATGGGGCACGAAGGTCCAGAAATTAAGCCAGGGTGTGACTCACACAGTAGAGAAGTACTTGAATCTTCTAGAATTTCTGGATTAAACTGAGATGTATTGATGTGGTTTTCAGTTGATCTGTTATTAGGGGCAGTCTGGATATTTATTTGTCCCTACATGTTGTCTAAAATAACATTTATTTTATAGTGAACAGATTAAATGCTTCCTCTGGCTGGTGGACCTAGATGGTTTTGGCTTTCGTGGATTTGAATTTACGTTAAGGAAGTAATGAAGATGGTATTACAAGTGCAGTCAGTTTCCTTTCCTAGAAGTGGGTGATGTTCTAGAGCATGTGTAACTTAACAATGATCCAAAACTCAGATTTTCTCATAGGAACAAGGTTATAACAGGAGAGTAGTACCATGTTTAATAAATTGTAAATAACTTATATAGACCCTTTTCTTTACAATGCGTTTTTAAAAGGCTGTAGTGGAGTTATGAGGAGTCCCAGGGTGGTGCAAACAGTTAAGCACTTGACTACTAGCTGATTGGTAGTTCAAACCCACCCAGAGGCAACTTGTAAGACAGGCCTGGTGATCTGCTTCTGAAAGGTCACAGCCTTGAAAACCTATGGAGCAGTTTTACTCTGCAACACATGGGGCAGCTATCAATCGGAATCAACAAGATGGCAACTAACAACAGTGCAGTTATGCACCTTAGTTTACCCAGGGCTGTGAGGAGGCACTCTTTTGCATGGTATTGAGCTGGTAGAAAGCTATCCAGAAGAGGAGGAGGAAGGAAAGCCATTTCTAGCCATTCATAAGACCCCTGAACCACAGTAATGCATAACATGTAAACATCAGTTGTCTGTAGAGAGCAAGATCTTAAAACTTTTAATTAGAGAAATTAGAAATATTAATCACTAGGTTTTTTTTCCTCCAAATAAATAATGAAACTAAAGCCTAGACAGGTTAATGATAAGCCCAGAGTAGTGCAGTTCATGAGAGGACTTAGGTTAAAGTAAAAAATCCTGACTCTCAGTCTAGAAACTTAATAATTATTTTATTTATCTATATTTATATGTCTTTATTGTCTGTGGAGCCCTGGTGGTGCAGTGGTTAAGAGCTCGGCTACTAACCAGAAAGCAGTTCAGATCCACCAGCCACTCCTTGGATACCGTGTGGGTCAGTTCTACCCTGTCCTGTAGGGTCACTGAGTTGGAATCGATGGCAATGGGTTTGGTTTATCTGTCTATAGAGAGAATGTTTAATACTTAAAAATGGTCAGTTATGAGGGTTTTTCTCTTAAGTTATTTTATTTAAAACAAGGTTTCTAAATCAAAAAATTAAAAATGTTAAACTTAAATCCATCATGAAAAATCAATTGTTCACTTTATTGACACATTTCAGGCAAACTTTCCTACACAAACATACATTATTTTGTTTTTATATTTGTAATTTTTATGAAGAAGTCTACATTTCAGAGGCATTTGGTCAAACAAGAAACATGCTTTTCCTCACCCTCCAAATTGAATCAGTCACTAAGTCTTGCCAGGTGTATTTCCTAAATATTTTCTTGATTCTGCCCATTTCTCTCAATCTTACTACCACGACCTTTCTCCAGGATACCGTCATCTCTGGATTTCTGCTAACCTGACCTTTCCTCATCATTCTTGCTGCCCATTCTCTGAACTGAAGCTAGATTGATATTTTTAAAACAAAACTGCTCAGGCCACTTTCCTGCTTAAAACCCTTCTGAGGTTTTCTATTATCCATAAGTTAGAGTCCAAAGTCCTTACCTTGGACTGAGAGCCCTGCATGATCTGGCTTCCATTTTCCTTCTCAGCCTGCCATCTGCCACCACTATCTCTTTTGATTTCCAACCATATGTGTCCTTTCCTGCTTCAGGGCCTTTGCCCATGCTGTTCCCTCTGTCCTGGCAGTCTTTCTGCCACTCTTTACCTAGCTCCAGTTAAACCAGTTGCCACTGAGTCCACTCTGACTCTTGACGACCCTGTATGTGTCAGAGTAGAACTGTGCTCCATAGGGTTTTCAGTGGCTGAACTTTTGGAAATAGAATGCCAGGCCTTTCTCCCCAGACACCCTTGGCTAGACTCAAACCTCCTACGTTTTGGTTAGCAGCCGAGCATGCTTTATTCATGAGGTCTTAGTTTAAATAATACTTCCTCAGAGAAGCTTTTCCTGATCACCCTCATGTTACCGCCTGCCCCCCCGCCCCAGTAACACTCTGTACCCCTTTGTGTCACTCATCTCACTTGTGGTTACATTGTCAACATTTCTCTTCCCCTTTAGATTGTGAACTAATGAGGGAGGAACCTACCTTGTTCACAGATGTATTCCCAATACCCTTCACAGCCCTTGTGGTCACTTGATAATGTTTGTTGAATGAAGGAGTAAATGCCAGTATTGAAGATATTTCCAAGCTTTGTCACTCAGAATGATTTACTCCAGAAAATTTCCTCTGACTTGCATGAAGACGCAAATGGAAAAAGTCCATGGCACCAGCAGGACACTCATGCTTGTTAGTCTAAAAAGTTAATTCTTCTTTCAGAGTAAATAGATTCATTTCCTAGTGCTGACCATAGTTTGGTCATGGTTATAAAGCCCTGCATTACTGAAACCTTTACCGTCTGTGGTATAATTTATCAACTGTGGAGTCATAAAGTGGTGGCCCAAGTCTCAGATCAGGAAGTAAATAATGTCATGTACTATTTCCTTTAGATAGTTGGAGAGGCTTCTGGATTTTACCAAGCATCTGACCTACGTTTTTCAGTGTTAATCATCTGATAGATGATTTCATCTTGCTAGCCTTTATTATCTGGTGCTTATCACCTGATATCTAAGAGATAGTCCTAATAACGTTTTCATTGTTTTAGTATCTTTCTCTGCTAAAGTATCACCCACCCTAGAGGACCCTGACTTTGCTAATCTTGGTAGACTATGGGTTAAAAAAGAGTAGATGCTTATATTTGGAACTACTCTGCAGAAGTAGTGTATTTTAAAGTTATATAAAGTATTTTTACAGTTAATATTAGCTTCTAAATGCCAACAACTCATTAATAGTAACAACTTATAGTAACTACTAAGGACAGACTGGGATGTGTCCTGGAAAGCTGATAACAGAAAGCCTTTTATAATTCTCATTCTCTCTTGTCCCTTGTTGTTAGTTGCCCTGGAGTCAGTTCTGACTCACTGTGACTCCTGTGTGCTACGTAGAACTGTGCTTCATAGGGTTTTCAGACTGTGACCTTTTGACAGCAGATTGCCAGGCCTGTCTTCCAAGGTGCCTCTGGGTGGGTTTGAACCAGTGCCTTTCGGCTAGTAGTCTAGTGCTTAACTGTTTGTGCTACCCAGGGATGCCTCTTGCTCTTAGCCTAGATGATTTCTACATTTTGGCTCCTCCCTCTCATGAGTGGTTATAGGAGTGAAGTTGGGTGATGCTGTACGTTATTATTTAGCTCCTTTTGTCCCTCCTATGGAGCCCTGCTGGAGCAGTGGTTAAGAGCTTGGCTGCTAACCAGAAGGTCAGCAGTTCCTCACAGAAAAAGACCAGACTTACCGGCTTGACTGAGACTAGAGAAACCCTGAGAGTATGACTCCTGGACACCCTTTTAGCTCAGTAATGATGTCACTCCTGAGGTTCACCCTTCAGCCAAAGATTAGACAGGCCCAGAAAACAAAACGAGACTAAAGGGGCACACTAGCCCAGGGGCAAGGACTAGAAGGCAGGAGGGGACAGGAAAGCTGGTAATAGGGAATCCAAGGTCGAGAAAGGGGAGAGTGTTGACATGACATGTCATGGCATTGGTGATCAGTGTCACAAAACAGTATGTATACTAATTGTTTAATGAGAAGCTAGTTCTGTAAACCTTCATCTAAAGTACAATAATAAAAAAATAAAAGAAAAAGAATCTGGATCAAGCTTATCAGAGGAAAAAAGAAAGGTTGGCAGTTCAAATCCACCAGCTGCTCCTTGGAAACCCTATGGGGCAGTTCTACTCTGTGTCACAGGGTCACTGTGAGTCAGAATTGACTCGGCGGCAATGGGTTTGGTTTTTTTTGGTGCCTCTTAAGAGTCATTGATTTGTTGAACAAATATCCATTGATCACCTTCTGTGTCCCAGGAACAGTTCTAGGCATTTGGTATGTAACATAGAAGAAGAAAAAGAATGTGGCCTTAATGGAGCTTAATTTTAGAGAGAGAATACAGATAAAGCAAACATAAAAAAAAAGATACAATATATGTTAGAAGGCGACCCATAACCCGTTGCTGTAGAGTTGATTCCGACTCATAGTGACCCTATAGGGCAGAGTAGAACTGCCCCATAGTGTTTCCAAGGAGCAGCTGGTGGATTTGAACTGCCGACCTTTTGGTTAGCAGCCAAGCTCTTAACCACTGAGCCACCAGGACTCTCTTAGAAGGTGAAGTGGTATGGGAAAGAAGAAGAAGAACAGGGAAAGGGTGTGGAGAGCATTGGTTAGAGGTCAGGATGGGTTGCAGTTTTAAGTAGATGGTCAAGATAGCCGTTACTGAAGGTGAAATTTGACTAAAGATGTGATAGAGATTTGTTAGTCATGTGGATATTGAGTATAGTTTTCCAACCAGGGGCAAGAGCCGGAGGCAAAGGCCCTAAGGCAGTGGCATGCCTGTCTTGTCCCAGGAACTGCAAGAAGGCAGCATGGTTAGGGTGGAGTGAGAGAGGGGAAGGTATTAGGGGGGTGAAATCAGAAAGGTATAATAAGAAGATCGGGTTACATAGGGTCTTGCAGGCCATTGTGACAACTTTAGCTTTTACTCTGAGTGAAATATGGAATTATCTTAGGATTTTGAGCAAGGAAGTGACATGATCTGAATTAAGCTTTAGAGGATCACTGTGGTTGCTATGTTGAGAATAGACTGAAAGGGGACAAAGGTAGATGCAGAGACACCCATTTTAAGTGACTATTGAAATAATCCAGACAAGAGGTGATGGTAGCTTCAACCAGATTTGTGAGATTGAGGGTGGTGAGAAGTGTTTGAATTCTGGGGAGTTTTTGAAGGTAGAGGCAAGATTTGCTGATGGATTTGATATAGGATATGAGAGAAAATAGTCAGGTGACTCTTGAGATGGAGAAGGCTTAGGGTGGAACAGGTTTTGGGGGAAAGATCAGTAGTTTGGTTTTGAACATGATAATTTTGGAATAAATGTTTCTTAGCCATCCACATGGAGATACAGAGTAGGGTTGGTTATGGGAATCTGGAGTTTGGGGAGAGCTCTGGGATGGGGTAAAGATTTGGGCATCATCAGCCTATCATTGGTATTTAAAGCCAGAGACTGAATGAGGCCACTTTGAGAGTGAGTGTTGATAAAAAAGATGACCAAGAACTGAACCCAGGAACACTCCAATTTTAAGAGGTTGGGGAGAAAAGGAGGAACCAGCAAAGGGGTGTGAGAAAGAGCGACCAGTGAGATTAGGAGGAAAAGTAGGAGAGGGTAATGTTCTGGAAGCTGCATGAAGAAAGTGTATCAAGAAGGAGGGAGAGATTAAGCATATAAAATGCTGTTAATACAAGATTATTAAGAGCAACACCACAGAATGTGGCAGCCAAGGAAGAGATGTTGTATTCATAGCAAAATGTATAATCCCCACTGTTGTGTAGGATTTTATCTTAGAAAATTGATAGGTACTCTGGTTTATCGTGCATAAACTTGTTTAGTTTATTGCAGGGAAGTCATGGCAAGGCATGCAAGTAAGACCTCACATTAATTTAGAACTGGAGAATCAGAATTAACAATTACAATTACAACATTAATTAAATGGCTGGAGTCCAAATCTTTAGAATTCAGGCTTTCATCTTTAACAAGAGTTCTGTAGAGGAAGGCTTAAGCATGGCTTGAACTTGGCAGAGGTCCCTTGTAGCTAGGGTCTTAGGTAAGTTGCAGTAGACAGAATCTCAGTTCCATCACTGCCTTCTGTCAGTGAGTGAGCCGAAATTTAGGGTTTGTATGTGAATTTGTCACCTTGACTCTACAGGACAAGGGCCAGTGTGATGTCAAAGACTAGTACGTTACGTCTTTTTTCCAAGCTTAGAGAGTAGCTGAATGATGCGTGTTTTCTTCAAGGTTAGAGATTAGGGAGATTGTTTAGATTTTTGTTATATTTTCTTGTGTCACAGCATGCTGGGTCAGAGTGAACTTAAAGGTTATTTATATTCTTTACATACTTCACATGTTTCTATGTCTAAGTTCAGAAGTTTTCTAAGAAACTTTCTTATGACTTACAGGTTACTAATGAGTTACAGTTAATGTTAGAGAGCCTCACAAAGGTATACATATTTGTAAGTTCATATTATGAGTGCTTATACATGTGTATTTTGAAAGCATAACAATAACTTATACCTTATGGGATTTGAGATCATTGTGGAAACATACAGAACACCTACCTTTCCCCAAAGCCTTTCTACCTGTTTAGTATTCTTGTATATCCCAAGGAGAGCTGGTGAAGTGGCCCTGAGAGCGCCTGATCTGATAGTTAGACCAATGTGCCCAGGCCCTTTTTATCTACTCTGTGCCAGGCATTGTGCTAAGTGCTGGAGACACAGATATGAATGGTAAACAGATCCTGCCTTTAAAATAATCCAGTGATAAGTAGTCTACAAAATGTGTAAAATTGGATCTTCTGTCATTTGTGAAGAAGCAGCTCATCATTATTTTTAAGGAAGGAAAGGAATTATAACTTTTTTATTGAATAAAATTCCTAGCGACTGAACTTCAAGTGATGGATAGAAACTTCCATTTGTTCTATAGAACTTAAAAAAAACTTTTTTTTTTTCTAATTATAAAAGTGCTTGCTTTGAAAAAATGTTTGTATGAGTGTATGTCCACACACACGTACAACCCAGAAATGAAAGTCCCTGAATTCCATGTCCTGGAGATAACTGTTGGTAACAGTTTGTTATGGGTTCTTCTTTAAGTTTCTTCCCAAGAATGCATCAACACTCCAGGGCATATTTACTGTAATGATGTAATTATGTTTTTCTGTGTGTATTAACAACTTGTTTATATAATTTCCTGAAATTTTTTTCTCCTGTGGAATTATTTTGTAGTTGGTTCTCTATGCAACTCTTATGTGGAGATAAAAAATAAAGAAATACAGATTCTTCTTATTCTGCCTGGACATTTTTAGTTGTAAGAAAAATGTCTTTTGCTTAAAATAAACTTACATAAGTGCCAGCTTTTGCACCAAAAATCCAGAAAACCAAACCCACTGCCATTGAGTCAATTCTGACTCATAGCGACCCTATAGGACAGGGTAGAACTGCCCCATAGGGTTTTCAAGGCTGTAATCCTTACGGAAGCAGACTGCTACATCTTTCTCCTGTGGAGCAGCTGGTGGGTTTGAACGGCTAACCTTTTGATTAGCAGCAGAGCACTTTAACTACTGTACCACCAGGGCTGCTTGCGAAGAAGGGCTAGATAGGTTTAAAAAAATGGTCTCTGTATTGGTTATCTGACCACATTGTTGTTGTTGTTAGGTGCTGTTGAGTTGGTTCTGACTCATAGTTACCCTGTGTACAAAAGAATGAAGCACGCCTGGTCCTGTGCTGTTCTCACAGTTGTTGCTACGTTTGAGCCCATTGTTGGAGCCACTGTGTCCATCCACCTCTTCTTTTTTGCTGACCGTCTACTTTATCAAGCATGATGTCCTTCCGGGGACTGGTCCCTCCTGATAACATTTCCAAAGTATGTGAGATAAAATCTCACCATCCTTGCTTCTAAGGAGCATTCTGGCTGTACTTCTTCCAAGGCAGATTTGTTCGTTCTTGTGGCAGTCTATGGTATATTCAGTATTCGCCAGCACCATAATTCAGAGGCATCAGTGCTTCTTCAGTCTTCCTTACTCATTGTCCAGCTTTTGCATGCATATGAGGCAATTGAAAATTCCATGGCTTGAGTCAGGTGTACCTTAGTCCTCACAGTGATATCTTTGGTTTTTAACACTTTAAAAAGGTCTTTTGTAGCAGATTTGCCCAGTGTAATGCATCCTGTGATTTCTTGACTACTGCTTCCATGGGCGTTGACTGTGGATCCAAGTAAAATGAAATCCTTGACAGCGTCAGTATTTTCTCTTTTTATCATGCTGTTGGAATTCTGGTGGTGTAGTGGTTAAGAGCTCAGTAGTAACCAAAAGGTCGGCAGTTCAAATCCACCAGCCACTCCATGGAAACCCTATGGGCCAGTTCAGCTCTGTCCTGTAGGGTCGCTGTGAGTTGAAATCAACTTGATGGCAGTGGGCTTGGTTTTTTTTTTTTTTGGATTATCTTGGTCATGATTATTCCCAGAAGGTAGATCTGTAGGGTGTGGGCGTCCAAGTTTGGGAGTACAGTAGTAGCATTAGCTTCATTTTGCTTAGTTGAATGGGAGAATTTGAAATTGCCAGGGCTATTCTGCAGGGGGTTGAGAGGAAGCAGTAGTGTGGAGGGGCAAAAGGAGGTTAAAAATTGCCTGAGGGATAGGCTGGGGAAGGAACCCTTCATGTGGCCTGTGGGTTGGAGAGGTGTGGTTGTTTGCTGTTCCTGACTGTGGCCCATCTTTTGACTGCTTCCAGCTTCCTGTCTCCTCTGTCTTTCTCACAGTCAGCATTTAATACCCTCAGAGATCTCTTACTCTTAGAGGATAAAAATCTCCCTCTGTTCTACAGTCCATTTTCTACTACGTACTTTTCATTAAATTCTAAACTCACTAAATGCCTTTCTTTTGTTAACAGCTTTATTGAAATGATTCACATACCATACAATCCACCCATTTAAAGCGTACAATTCATTGTTTTTAGTATGTTATCAGGGTTGTACAACCATCACCAAAATCAGTTTTAGAATGTTTTTAACAACCCAAAAAGAAACCCTGTATTCATTAAGTCACTTTCTATTCCCTCTCCAAACCACCAGGACCTAGGCCACCACTAATCTACTCTCTATCTGTAGAGATTTGCCTGTTCTGGACATTTCATATAAATGGAATCATGTAATATGTGGTCCTTGTGACTAGATTCTTTCACTCAGCATAATATTTTTAAAGTTTATCCGTGTTATGTTGTAGAGAAGTCAAGTGGAGCCACAGGGAGCCCTCACCACTGCTCTTGAGGCCATGTTGCTTGGTAATGATCACAGCAAACCCCCTTTTCTCCCCATATACATCCCAGAGGTCCTGCCTCCCCCAGGAGTGTTTGAAGATCTGCAGGGTGTGGGCATGCAAGTTTGGGAATATTACCATTAACTTGAGTATTTCATTCTTTTTTACGTCTGAATAATATTCCGTTCCGTGGATAAACCACATTTTATTTATCTGTCAGTTGATGGACATTTGGGTTCTTCCCACTTTCTGACTATTACGAATAATGCTACAATGACCATCCATGTACAAGTTTCTGTGTGGATATATGTTTTCATTTTTCTTGCATATATACCTAGGAGTAGAATTGCTGGATCATATGGTAACATTTTGAGGAACTGCCAGACTGGTGCCCATTTTTAAATTGGGTTATTTATCCTTTTATTATTGAATTATAAAAGTACTTTATATATTCTGGATTTTCAACAGTATTTCCGCTAATGTTCTTTGCCTGCTCCAGGATCTAATCCAGGATCCCTCATTGCATTTAATTGTCATATCTCTTTGTCTCCTCCAGTCTCTGACAGTTCCTCAGTCTTATCTTTTATGGTTGTAACACTTCAGTTATTTTGTAGACTATCCGTTAATTTGGAGTTTTGTCCGTTGCTTGCTTATAATTAGATTGAGGTTATGCATTATTGGGAAGGATACCACAGAGATGATGTGCCTTCTCAGAATACCACATTGGGGAGTGTATGATGTCAATATGTTTTACTGGTGATGTTACTGTTGATCACTTGGTTTAGACATTGTTTGCCAGGATTCTCCACTGAAATTTACTATTTTTCCCTTTATAATTACTAAATAGGAGATATGTTGAGACTATGCAAATACTGTGTTTCTGCTTAAACTTTTACGTATTCATTTGACCATCCATCAGTAGATCTTACTTGTGGCACTTATTACCATGGTGTTCTAATGGTGGTTTTCTGTTTTTCTCATTCCTTCTATATTTATTTAATGGAATTCTTCTGTAAGGAAGAATTATTGCTTCCTGCCTGT
The DNA here is from genome assembly GCF_000243295.1 of Trichechus manatus latirostris. Lineage (NCBI taxonomy): Eukaryota > Metazoa > Chordata > Mammalia > Sirenia > Trichechidae > Trichechus > Trichechus manatus. The sequence goes on from NW_004444014.1 coordinate 1,423,938, forward strand.
TTATTTATTTATTCAGTTATTTGGGTGTGGCAGTATGGGCTCATGGGTATTTATTTTAACCTGTGAGGTATAGAGGCCCTGGTGGCACAGTGGTTAAGCATTTGACTGCTAACCAAAAGGTGGACAGTTCAAATCCACCAGCTACTCCTTGAAAACCCTAGGGGGCAGTTATACTCTGTCCTATAGAGTTGCTATGAGTTGAAGTCCACTTGACAGCAGCGGGTTGTGAGTTACAATATAATACTATAGTCATTTATTTTTGTTTCTCAAGTTGTTCCAACTTTTCCGGCCTGAATTTTGAGCAAATATGTTTGCCCAGATGAAGACAAAAACCTACTGAGGCCTAAGATACTTGGAGACTGTTTTATTTCACTTAACCTCTAGCAGGATGGAGGACAAGCTAATTAAGACTTTCTTTTTCCATTCTTAAATCGTAATTTGCTGCTTATTATGATGTGTTTTCCTTTTAGGATTAGCGTAGTGAGGCTCCAAGCTCAACACACTCAAAATTGCATAATACAGAATATAAAACATATTGCTTATGAAGTGAATTTAGATTCTATTTGTTAAATGATAAAATTTAGATTTTCTATCCAATTCGAAAATTCTTCATGTTGAAAACATCAATTATTTTTATAAGTTATTTCACATTATAAATCTTGTTTTTAGGAAAAGAAGAAATGTGAAACCCTTCAGAGGGAAGAGTCTGATGAAGTCTCCCTTCCAAAAACTTCCAGAGAGCAGAAAATCCCTCCTCCAGTTTGTGAAATCGAAGGAGACCATCTGAAAGTGTCAGCTGATTCCCAGCTGAAGAATGATGCCAGTGAACAAAATGAGAGTGAAATGTCTGATGTCCCACTCACCTCCTTAACTGTGAGCAATGACGAGTCCCTGTCACGTAACACCGAGACCCTAAAGGGAGGGGGAGAGATCAGAGCCTGTGTCGAGGAGGAAGAAATCAAGCCGAAGGTTGACCCTGGAGACAATGTTGGCACCAAAGTAGAAACTCCCGAGAACTTTACAGAAGTAAAGGAAAATAAATTGGTACAATGTGGACCTTCAGAAAGCACACTGCAGTCTGATTTTTCTCATACTCAGCAGGAAGTGGGAAATTTACATGTCAGAGAAACTCACAATAGAACAGAAGACAAACAAGCCCAGGGTCTTTCTTTAGAGGTGCTACACAGTGTTGGCTTGCAGAGTTCTTGTGAAGCCACAGATGTTTTTCAGCCACCTAGAGTAAAAAAATTGTATCCCCAGTTGCCAGCTGAAATGACTGGAGAAGAACCAACTTTGGTGGCTGTGAAACCCTCATTTCGTAATGAACGACTCTACCCCGAACTCCCATCACAACCAGAGCTAGTACCATTTACTAAAGAACAGCTAAAAATCTTTGAGCCTGGTTCATGGCTGGAAAATGTGGAGTCATATTTAGAAGAATTTGACAGCATGGCTCATCAGGACAGGCATGAATTTTATGAGTTGCTTTTGAACTACTCACGGTGTAGGAAGCAGCTGTTGCTGGCTGAAGCTGAGCTACTTACCCTGACGTCTGATTGCCAAAATGCTAAAAGTCGACTGTGGCACTTTAAGGAGGAGCAAGTGTCTGTACAGGTATTTTTCACTAGTGTTCTGTGAAGCTTGCAGGAGTCTAAGGAATTTGCAATGGAGCTGTTGTTCCTGTGATGCCTTCTAGGTCTGGAGTTGGCTTCTCCTTCCCACACTAACCTTATCTTGGTCTGGAGTAGTACCACACAGAGGTCACAAAGTAAGGTGGCTGCAGGGGCCACACAGGTAACCTGAAGTAGTGAAGCAGGCTGAGTGAAACAGTGGTGATTGGGAAAGCTCATGCTCTGTCTAGAGGGCAGCCACTCTTGAGTTCTAGTGGGTTGTTTTGTTGATCCAGCATTGCCACATTGCCACGTCTCGTGATTTTTCCAAGACAAGCTAGAAATCTGGGTTTTTATGTGAGGGATCCTGATTTGTAAATGTTAGCAACTAATTAAATGCACACACACACACAGTATAGGTCAAGAAAATCATATGTCCTGACCACATTCAGCCATGGGCCATTGATTTGTGACCGTGGGCATAATGCCACGAATATTTGGTGGGTAGAGAATGGCAGGGAGAGGATGATCCATGGAACAAGGTAGAGAGGAGATAAGAAAACAGGGATGGCAATTAGTTACAACCCAGTGGAAGCCAGGGTGACCATAAGGAAAGCAGTTTCATAGTGGGCTGGGAGGGGTGACAGGGAGGAGAAGGCCAGTCTCGACAAGTTTGGCAGTGAAGGGAAGCTGGACGAGGTATCAGGGAGATAAAACATGGGATCCCCCCCCCCCGACTTGTTGGGATACCTGTGTATCTCTCTGTAGGTTAGAGTCTATGGAGAGGGAAGCATTTGGAAATATTGACAAAAAGAGGATAGAATCAAGAACACAGTTGCAGGAGTTAGTACTGGAAAGGAAAGGGTCTCTTTCATTTGAGCAGAACCAAAAGAATAATGAGACTAGGTACAGAGAGATGTTGAGGGGCCTTGAAGTTGAGGAGAGATCAGATTGACCTCAGTGGTAATAAAGTAGAAGGTAAAATCATCAATCAAGAGAGTCTTAGGGACAGGCACTATCATTTTTCTTGCGCCTTTTCCCCCACCTACTTCTTAAGATTTGCTCTTTTGTTATCCGAACTTGTACTGCATTTGTAATTGGTATTATACGCCTTGGCACCTGGTTATATATTTGCTAATATTATTCTGTATACGGCAGTATTCTCTCCTTATCGAGATTATAAACTCTTTGAGGATGGTACTGAAACCTATGCATCACAGATGTTCTATCCCTGCTGCTTGATTATTTCAAGTGCAAGGAGTAACTGTTTTCATATTTTACTCTCTTGGCCACCATTAGGGTATCTGTGCAGATCAAGTGAAAGTTCCAGGCCATCATCGCTACCAGACAGTAGAGATGAATGAAAATGCACTGGGGGAGCTAAAGAAGCTATTTGATGCCAAATCTGAGCACCTCCACCAGACCCTAGCTCTGCATTCTTACACGTCCGTGCTCTCGAGGTTGCAAGTGGAGTCTTACATCTATGCACTGCTCAATAGTTCGGCTGTTCTGAGATCTCTAGCAATTCATCAGCAAGGTCCAGGTGTGTAAGCAATGATGGTCTCGCTCTTTATTGTGATCTGGAATGAAAAAAGAATGCAGTGGTACAATCTGGTTGAATTGACTGTACACGAATTGGTATACAAGGTACCATTTGTCCTTGCTATTTAGCTTGCCTTTCCCAATGTGGGATTGAGATATTGGGAGCAGTGCTAGGTCTCCCTTCCCCATGGGCTGTCATTGTCATTCTCTGCTTCTCTAGGATCCAGAAAGCTCTTTCTTTATCATTGACGTCCCTTGCTGCCCTAGTTTATGTATCTAGGGGAGTCCACGTAGTTTTTGATCCTAAAGCTAATAGTATACCTTTTTATCCTCTGTCTTTTGCAATTTTATTTTTGCTTGTCCAGTTTCTTGAACTATTTTACTTAATTTTCAACAGAAAATCTGTAATATTCTGAGTGTTTCAGGTTTTGGGGAGTTTTAAGAAATTAGCCTTTACCACATGATGTGTTAAGTATTAGCCATTGAGTTATGGAATTTTTATTTCTGGAAGAGATACTAGGATTTTTTAAAGTCAAAAGTACTCCTCCTCCTCCCTCTTGCCCAGGTTTTCTTAACTCAAAGAGCTGGGGTAAGCCAAAAATCTGCTGATCTTCAGATAACATATAATGAATTTTTAAAAATATCATTTATTTTTGTTGTGAAGAATATACACAGCAGAACATAACACCAATTAACAATTTCTACATGTACAGTTTGGTCACACTGATTACATTCTTCAAGTTGTGCAACCATTCTCACCCTCCGTTTCTGAGTTGTTCCTCCCCCATTAACATAAACTCACTGCCCCCTAAGTTTCCGGTATAATATTTTGAGTTGCTGTTGTCAGTTTGATCCCATATAGGTAGATCTTAAAAGATCACAATGCCCAAGGCAGACATTCTTTACTAGTTAGGCTAAATTATTGTTTGATTTTAAGAAGAATATATAATTAATTTTGATGAAGTTAATTTTCCCTTAGTTTGAACTTCACAGAATTAAATACTTTTTTGGTGTATATATTAAGTAGAAATTCTCCTTGGGTTTTTATCTGAACTAAGTATTTTAAAGGGTTTTTCTTTCTTTTTTTTTTTTTTTGGTTGGTTTGCTTTAAATGAAGTTTCTAAGAATTCTCCCAAAAAACCCATTTATGTGGGTCTCACGTAATCCTCTTTTTAATTATAGTGTCTAAGCAGACAGAAAGTATCCCTTCTGATCTGTGTCAACTAAAGGAGTGCATTAGTGTCTTATTCATGTTCACCAGGAGAGTTAATGAAGATACTCAATTCCATGATGACATTCTTCTCTGGCTGCAGAAATTGGTAAGGGAATAGAAATAGGCGTAGTCTGTCTTTTATTCACCTGATAATTTAAGGGAATTAAGAAGTATCTTATTTCATCATAGTTTTTCTTCAGCAGCCTCTTTGGCTATTTCACTTAATGAGTTAATTAGTGACATTTTCTTTGATTATGACACATGATAATATGTTATTTTATCTAGTGCATTATTGAGCACAAAGTACTTTTTTCTTTAATAAACCTTATGTGAAAACGAACCCTAGATTTTAGGAAGAAATGGAAACATGGGAAGTATACCGAATTTAAGACTAGATGTGTATTCAGAATATAGATGTTTGATCTAAAAAATTTCCACATAAATTTCTTTTTATCATGTGTTTAATGTTGCACTTAGTCATGCTTTTTTAAGGGGAAGATGAAAGATATCAGGATTTGGAAAATACAGGAAACAAGTTATGTGTGCTACAGAGGGGGTGGTTATTTGTTTATTGGTTATATTTCTCAATGCGGATGCCTTTGGTGTCTTTATTTTCATACTAGTGTTAAATATGGAGTGTTATTCTAAGCACACTTATTTGGATTTGAGAAGCTATGGAAAACTGCGAATAGATTAAACTGTTTGCCTTGTATCTATTGTCTTGTGGCCAGTAATTTGTCAGAAAGTAAAAACTATTTGCAGAGAAACTACTTATGAAAATTTTATTGTAGCACTCATACATAGATTCATAGGCCACACTGCCTCTGTGTGGTAGAAACTCAACCATTCCATGGTATATCTTACGTCTGGTTACTCTTTTAAAAATTACACCAGATAAGTGACTTTACTAGACCCCCTAGATAAATTTTTATTCTTTTAAAATAGTGAAACCATATGTCCTTTATTGTTCAGGTATCAGTGTTACAAAGAGTTGGCTGTCCTGGAGATCACTTCTTCCTTCTGAACCATATTCTTCGATGCCCAGCTGGTGTTAGTAAATGGGCTGTTCCTTTCATCCAGGTATGATGAACAGCTTTCTGATTCTGAGGAGGTTGGGGCGGTCTTATTAGGAACTTTTCTTGAAGAAATTATCCGCCCCCCCCCAAAAAAAAGACTGCTTGAAAATACAGATATTTAAAATAAAAGTCTTTAAATATGTCTAGTACATATTCATAAGAGTTTTTATGCTGAAAGTTCTTGGGCCACCCACAGTTGATGAAATTATGATAGAATTGCAAACATTCAGTTGTAGCCTGGCTTGGCAGGTGTAGTAGTATGTAATTCTGTAAAATTTCTGTGCAGTGAGGCTCACCAGGGCTTTTTTCTGTAGTATTCAACACAGCTTCCTAAATTAATCCATCCCGCACCATAATTGGTCCTGGTAAAACAGAGACAACCAGCAACTCAAAGTTCTTTAAGTAGTAGCAGAGCTCTTGTTCTGTGTGGTCAACTCTCAAATATCCAGGAGTTGATTATATGGCCTGTGGTATTTCCCTCTCCTGCTTGCCTTTGGGTCGTTTGCTCATAGCAACTACACAGATGTGTAAGAGCCTGAAAGTATGCCAAGTTCAACCTTTCCATATTTCCTTTTCTTCCCTTTTTAGTATTTCTGGTGGCAAAAGTTTGAATCTTTTTAGGTAGATAGAAGATATTTTTTTGTCATTGTTTTCGCTTTGGATTAAATTAGTGGTATTGTCCTTCACCCTATATTGTTACAGGTGATTGATGTAAACTGATCAGTTACCTCTACTCTTTGACTACGGCTGAGTCAGTGCTGCCAGATAACCCTCACTCTTGTGGATTGAGTGCCAACTCCATATTTGTTGCCGCTCTGCCTCCTTTTGTCATAATGCTAGTGAATTAAGGTTATGGACACGCGGGTTGTTGGTCTTCTACAATATACTTTTTCCTTTTATGATTTCAGATCAAAGTATTGAATAACCCATCAGGGGTCTTTCACTTTATGCAGTCCCTTGCGCTGCTCATGTCTCCTGTCAAGTAAGTGCTGATAATACTTCAGGGTGAGAAGATGATCCAGAAGGCACTCCCGTGTGGCTTTCTGTGGTTTGTGATTGGAGTCATTTCCCTTGTCCTTCAGAAATCGAGCAGAGTTCATGTGCCACATGAAGCCCAGTGAGCGGAAACCGTCCTCCTTGGGACCAGCGTCAGGGACCTGGACACTAGTAGATGAGGGAGGAGAAGAGGTAACTTGTGGTATCTCCATTATTTTTATTAACAGGTTTTGAGCTCTTCTTATGTGATGGGTATCATTCTAAGTACTTTGCATATATTATCTCATTTAACCTTCACAACAATCCTATGAGTTAAAGTACTGTTGTGATCCCTGTTTTACAGAAGAGGAAACTCAGGTTGGGGGGGAGGAGTGAAGTCCCTTGTCATTTAATTACACAATCATTAACTGGTGGAGCCTCCAGAGGCCATTCTCTGAATCCGCTGCCACCCTCCCCTAAGAAGATCCTTGTGTTCAGCTGGGAGGATTTGGAACGTGGAAACTAAATCCAGCCAAATTATATTCAGTTTGTATTAGGATTTTCTTTTATGTACTAACAAGTTTCTGGGATTGGGAGCTCACCTACAAATAATCTGAGTCTGTATAATGAAGATCTGGCATTTACAAAGGTTCTGCTTTAACTCTTATCCAGATCTTTCTCATTTGAAAGGTAGAAGATGGCTATTTTCATGAGAATTTAGTGATCAAAATCCAGTTTCTTGAGATAACGTTTATGAATTTTTCTTTCTGTTGTACACATGGCTAGTGTATTTGTAAGAAATTTTTCCTCCAGCTAATTATCAGCTCCAGTGTTTTTTTATGGTCTAAATCCTTATTTGATGTGCTTGTCCAGGATGGCTAGGGACGGTTTACTAACACTACCTCTCTCTGAAAAGGAGATGAAATGCACAGCAGACAGTTTTCAGAACAGCAGCCATTTACCCAGTGCTCATTCAGAAATGGGGTCATTTCACTCCTCCTGAGATTTGCAGGAGGTGGTGAGATGGTGGTAAGTGATGTGAATATATGAACACCTTTGCTGGAGTCTGAAGAGCATCTCAAATTGGTCTTTTAAAGATTGTGAGGGGGGATTTTTTTTTTTTTTCAGAGTGGTCTCTCCTTTTGTTTCTGATTGGTTTACTAGATTTAATCCCAGAGATAGAAGATGATTAAGGACCCTGCCTGGTGCGTGGTTCCTAGTTAGCACTCACCAAATGTTGAGTGAGTTCAAGAATTTGGGGAGTAGATGAGAAAACTGGGGGTGCTGTTGAGTCAGAAAAGGCTGTGGGGAGGAAGGCACTGTGGATTTTCCGTATCAGTGGTTTCTTAGCACTAGTTGTATATTAGAATCCCCTGGGCAACTTAAAAACCTTGCCCAGGCCTGCTTCCAGACACCCAAATGTTTAAAAGCCTCTGTGGTGATTCAGATGTGCAGCCAGAGTTGAGAACTACTACTCAAAGTAGAGTTTCTGAAGTTCTTGTTTGTTCGCCATGTTAGACCCATAAAAAACCCAAAAAATGAAACCTGCTGCTGCCAAGTCGATTCCGACTCATAGTGACCCTCTAGGACAGAGTAGAACTGCCCCATAGGGTTTCCAAGGAGCGGCTAGTGGATTTGAACTGCTGACCTTTTGGTTAGCAGCCGTAGCTCTTACCCACTGCACCACCAAGGCTCCTTGGAGGATAAAAATGAGGTCACTTAAAGAAATTATAATTAAATTGCATTAGTTTGTTGAAATTAGCTGATATAGTCTTAGGATCTCTGAATCTTTTTGCAGCATTCTCTTTTGAATGTAGCATATCTTAGGACTTGTCTTAAAAAGAATCCAAAGATTTCCCTTATATAATCCCTTTGTATGACCACTGTTATTTTTATCCTGTTTTCAGCTGCACTAATTGATAACAACTTCATTCATCCATAACAGATACTAATTGCTTCCTGATAATTCTCTTGGGCACTAGAGTGGGCCTCAATTTTGGGAGAAGAGAATTGTGACTAAAATAATTTGAACTGTAGTGTCATGGCTCTTTAGTGGATTGTGTCAAAGCACTGAGTTTTATAGTAAGATCTCCACTCTAGAGGAATGTTTTTAATTACCTTCTTTGGGATGGAAATTTAATGAGAACAGTTTCAGCCACTGAAGAATGGACATGACCCAGATGCACATAAAATTGTGCTTGCATTTTCAGGGGATTTATAGCCCATCTGTGAACTAAGACTATGAATCTTTGTCTTGGAGGAAAAGTCCATGAAAACTCATATGAGAATCCCACATGTGTACCATTGAGATCATTTAACTCCTGTGACTCCTGTGATCCAATCAGCTGACATGATTTTGCATCTTTTCCCTTAGGACGAAGATCCTGAGACTAGTTGGATTCTCCTTAATGAAGATGACTTGGTTATCCTTTTATCACAGTTTCCATTTCATGAACTCTTTCAACATCTTCTTGGGTTTAAGGCAAAAGGTAGATGAATTTCTTTTGTCATATGTAAAATGTGGTAGCGGCAAGCTCAAACACAGGAACTTAGCATCAAGTCTTACTTCTTATGTGCAGGCTCCTGATTCATGTTCCACTTTGCCCAGCTCTACTACAGAGAGATGATTATATCATCTTGACAAGAGTGCCTTCCTTTCTTTTGTAATTTCCCACTTAGTGCTTAAATTCGAGAAGGTCAGCTAGCTTGCATATTGCTAAGCTTTAATTTTGCACTTTGTCTCAAGTTTCCCATTTCACGTTGATAATAGGAGTAACAGGGATTGTTAATTCTTATCCATTTTGGCTTTGCATCCTCACTGAAGTATTTACACCTGTATCCTTCGGTATTTTTCCATAGTAATAATACTTTTTCCTTTTCTCTTGTTAACTTCTAGGTGATTATTTACCTGAAACAACAAGACCTCAAGAGATGATGAAAATTTTTGCCTTTGCCAACTCATTAGTGGAACTTCTGGCTGTGGGGTTAGAAACCTTTAATAGAGCACGCTATAGGCAGTTTGTGAAGCGCATTGGTTATATGATCAGGTAATGCTGCCGTTGCATCTGTCTTGCTTTGCTTTCACCTTTGTCAGGCACAGACACTCTTAATTGGAGATGATGGATGTTTTAGTGCTATACATGAGGTCTCATTTTTCCAAAAATAATTTTTGTTTTGTTGTTTTTTTTTCACCATCTACCAGATGGCAATTTTATAAATATTTCCAGCCAAGATACTGGGTTAATTATCTCAAATTTAACTGGGTTGTTAGATGACTGTTCTTGGAGTTAATCAAGATCCTCAAGACTACTGCTGGGTGGGACAGGGAAGAGAAGGGGGTTACTGGAAATGCAGGCCCTTTCCCCTTCCTTTGCTTTCTCTGCTCTTCTACCTCTGAGCCTTTGCCTTGGAATTGTGAACTAGCTCTGGAAAACTGGCAATAGCTCTTTTGGTCTTTGCTTCCCTGTTTTCTCTCTTACTTATTCTAATTTCTGTTAAGTACCATTTTTAAAAAATTGCAAAGACTTACAAATCTGTGGCCACTCTCTTATACTGGGAAAGCACTATCATTTATTTGAGTGAAAAGTGGGTTTATGTTTTTATTATACAGTGTCTGAGTAAATACGAGAATATATACTGCTTTTCTTTGAATTAATTTTGTAGCCTCTTTTCTGCATTTTCAGTTTTTCTGTCTTTACTATATCATTATTATATCATACACCTTCGTAGTCACTTCAGCATATAAATATGCCATTTCTTCCATCCAAAAAAAAAAAAAAACCCAAAAAACTAAAAAACTTTTTCCTATCCCCACTTTTATTTCCAAAGCAAAGTAGATTTTAATTTCCTTTATATATAAGCCCATCAGCTTTGCAAAGCTGGGTAGGTGATTACAGGATGACATGAAAGGCTGGGGGCCACTTTTAAGGTCTAGAGAAAGTCTTTAGTAGAGAGGAATGAAAATGAGAAGGTGGGAAGAGGGATGGCTGGAAGAACTTGGAGGGTAATTTCTTAAAAGGTAAAAGCCTATGGACTTGGTATTATCAGAAGTCTAGACATTGGTTTTCTGCTTCTGCTTGTTAAATAAGGCCATAAATAAAACCTGTCCTTGGGTGCACGTATAAGATATAGGATTGACTGCTTACTATGTGCCAGGACTGTCCTTTCTTGTTTTTTTCTCTCATTAACTCTTTAGGAAAGATACTGGTGTTATTTTAAGGCCAGTATTCAGTCTTTACATTATTATTTCTATGTAAATATTTACAGCTGATTATTATAGCTTACTATGATTATGCTTCCTTTGTTTTTTCATCTGCTTACTCTTTTTTTGTATCCATTGCATATTCTTTTCATACCTTTCAGTTGTAGAACAGTTTTCCACAAAGTCCCTCTCCTCAGGTCATCCACTGGTTCCAGTTTTTCCCCTCGATTCTCACTTGAACTCACCACAATCAGGCTTTTCCCCACAACATTACCCAGAAGGCTGTTATGAATTACACTAATGAACATTGTGCTACTTCCTGTATCCATTGGTTAATTCTAAATCTTCATCCTACTTGATATCTTTCGTGTAGTTCACATAGCAGCCTTTCACATAGTTGACTAGTTTCTCTTTAAAACATTTTCTTTACTTGGCTTCCAGGATACCACACTCTCCTGGTTTCTCCTGCATTTCACTGGCCATTCATTTTCTGCCTCCTTGGTTTTTTAATGCTCATGTTGGCGTGCCGCAAGGCTCAGTTCCTGGACCTCTTCCCTTTATCCAGACTCCCTTCTTGGGCTCTCATCCATTCTTATGTTTTTAAATATCATTTATATGCCATTATAATTCTGAATTAGATTTCCAGCCCTTAACTCTCTCATAAATGTGTACATCTAGCTGCCAACTCAGCACCTCCACTTGGATGACTCATGAACATTGTAATTTAAAACATTCCCAAACTGAGCTTTCTCTCCCCAGTCTCCCAAGCTGCTGTTCGCATAGTCTTCCCAATTTCAAGAAATGGCAACTGTGTTCTAGTTGCTCAAGGAAAAAAAAAACCTGGTTCATTCTTCACTTTTCTCTCTTTTACGTCCCTAACAGCAAATTCTATCATCTTTACCTTCCAGATACCATCTTTCATCAAACCTAAGAGGCCGCTAATTCTAAATATGTGTATTATGTGCCACTAAGAAAAAGTGTTGTCAAATTATGGCATGTCGTCAATTTTAACATACATCCCAATTTCAGAGATGATAAAGTGTCAAAGATGTGCATCTTTTTGAATCAATAAAATACACTATTTCCAGAATGCAGCCCCTTTTCACCACCTTCACGGCTACCATCCTAGTGTGTACCAGTTATTTCTCATCTGAATATCACAATAGCCTCCTAACTTATATTCCTGCTTCTGCACATGCCCAACCCACCTCCTCCCACCCCAGTGTGTTCTTACAACAGCCAGCGTGTCCCTTTTAAATTGTTAACCAGCTCATGTCAGTCATTAATGTCTGGGAATATTAAGTTTAGAAATATTAAGTCACTTAGTGGAAAAGCCGAAGTCCTCGCGGTGACCTAGAGGGCCCTTCATGATCAGGTTTCCTGTTACCTTTCTGATTGCATTTCCACCTTCAGGTTGCATCTGTCACTTTGCTCTGCTTTAGGGACCTCTCTGGCTGCCTTGCTGTTCCTCAGATGTACCAGACATACCCAGGAGCCTTTGCACTGTCTCCTATCTGGATGCCCTTCCCTTAGATATCCTTGTGACTAACTCCTCACCTTCCTTAGGTCCTTACTCAGGTGTCCCTCTTCAGGGAGGCCTCTCCTGCTTCCAACCCCTAACATACTGTATTCCCATCCTTGCTTCATTTTTCTCTATATCATTTACTACTTTGTGACTATATATATATATATAATTTTGTTTATTGTCCGTTTGCTCACCACTAAATGTAAACTCCACGAGAGTAGGGGTTGGTTTATTTGATTTTTTTCTCACTACATTACCTTCAGAACCTGGAAGATAGTAGGTGCTAAGTAAATGTGTGTTGAATAATTTTAATGCTTCTAGTCTAAACAAGAGGATGCTGATATTGAGTGAGTTAGTGTAAGTGATGTATCATCTGTCTTCGTTCTCAGGATGACCCTTGGTTATGTGAGTGACCATTGGGCACAGTATGTCAGCCACAGTCAAGGTTTGGGACTGGCCCTGCAGCCGTACTCCGCAGAGAAACTACAGGTTGAGTTTGATGAGTTGTTTTTGAGGGCTGTTCTACACGTGCTAAAAGCCAAAAGGTAAGAAGTGTGGTGAAAATTGTTGAGAAATTACGCCCTGGCTAGTGAGAAGATTGGAGTGAAAGTCATTGACTGAAGTAGATCTCTTATAATAATGCCATCTTGTATTTCATCTATTTCTTACTTTGGACAGATTCTTTGGCCTTAGTTTCCTTATCTGTAGTATATCTCCTGCTAACTGAAATGATTTCTCTTTCAGATTTCTTTCCATCTTAAAATACCCTGCTTCTGATGTCTCAGTTTTGCCACCCCTGAGCTTTGGGGTGGCCTCGAGCAGGGGAAAACAGGGATAAATTCTATTACAGATCCAAGTATAGTGCCTATAGTCAGACGTAGTAGGTGCTTAGTAAACGGTACACACAATTTGCTGATTTTATTTTTCAGCTTGTCTTCCTGTAGGATTTTAGAGTCCAGGACTGCCATGGATTCTGGTCCCCTGTCTTTGTTGTATACACAATGTCTTCTGATGACACCATCTTTGCTGCCGCTTACGGTCTAGGATACATTTGAGGCTCAGGCAGGTGCACAGCAGTGTATCCCTCACTGCCTTCTCTGAGCCTCTGGTGAAGTAGGAGCAGATTCTGTAGCAGCACTGCTCCCTCTGCTGGGGGATGTCAGCCAGCCTCTACCCCCCGCAGCTCCACTGATGAATTGCTAGCTCCCCCTCCTTTAACCTCTCCTGAGCTGTCTACACTTCCTCTTGTCATAGTTCTCTTAGTCTCAGCTCCTGATGACTGAGTCTTGGTCTGCCATTTAGTGTTACCTTGGGCAGATCAGTGAATATTTATGGTGTCACTTTGTTCATTTGTAAGATGGAGATGATGGTAATGATACTACCTTTTCCATTGACCTCATGGATATGTTATGAGGATGAATATGTTATGTGGAGATGCTTTTTAAACCATAAAGGACTATTCAAATGTAAGTGATTGTTAGCCTTGTGTGGTTTCAGATGAAAAACAGATTATCTCCTCACTTAGAGAAAGATCAGGGCTTGTTGCCTAACTCTTAGCACTTTTAGCACTCAGTAAGGCTTGGGTCTAACATAAATAGAACTTATGCTTAGAAATTTATCTTTAGATTACTCTTACTGCACATCCTGTAGCGTCCATAAACTTGGTGGTCTCAGGAGGTGCATGCAGTCCTGTGCAGGAGTCTGCCAGGGATTCAGTGTAGCTGTCATGGTGCCAGGGGAGAGCCTCCCATCTCCCATCTCCTGCCATTTGGCCATGTGCTGGTGTAGCTGAGTGGCAGAACTCTTGCTCTAGCTACTCGCTAGCTCTTGCATAGAGAGCCATGAACTCTCTCTATAGCAATATATATGTATTTCACAAAGATGATCATTTGTTTTAAATTTTAAAACGTTGAGAATTATTGTTCTTTTTTATTGTGTGAAAATAACACGCCATTTGCCAGTTCATTATTCTTAAATATAATTTAGTTTAGGAAATATTTAAGAAACAGATATTTAAAGCCAGGGAATTTAAATTTATTTGGCATTCCTGTGGAAATTTCCTTGAGTAGCTGTCCCCCAATTTAAAAACAAATAAAAACATAGACAACACAAACCTAAGTCAAAACTTAACTGTGTGTTTGCCATATAGGGAATTTCATAACCTGAAATATACGCCATTTTATAACATTACTTTTAAGGTCTCTACAATTTTTTTCCAGTGTTTTGGGATCCTTTAAAACAGTGTCAGATCCCATGTGAGGTGTGAGGATAATTAATGAGACAGAAGCCTGGCCCACCTGAGCTTAGAAAAGTTTCTCCATCACTTTCACAGGTGTCTAGCTGTTGCTTTTCTATAGTGGGTTTTGGCCACCAGCAGCCTGCCTAGGTTCCATGGAAGTGGATTAGGCACGCACTATTTAGCTTTTTTTTCTTTTAATAAATGTGGTTTATTTGTAATTGGTCAATTTATAGTTGTACAACAGTTTTGAATGCTTACCTCTTTTTTTTTTCAGATTTTTTTCAAGTTGAGGTAAAATTCACATAACATACAGCTTTATTTAATAAGCATTTATTGAGTTGGTTGTTTTCGAGATACTGGTTTGGGGAGTGGGTAATTAAATTACAAAGCTCTAGGTTACATACTGGTTTATACAAAGATGAACAAGACCTGGTTTCTGCTCCCATATTGCTGGTAGGCTAGTAAGAAGGACATCTGTATACATAAATTGTAGTAACTTTGAGCTGTTTCTTTCACTGTGGTTTAAGGACGACTTGGTGCCAGATCACCTGCTGTGACTCTGGAAAGTGCAAATTCCTGGATCCCAATTGTGACCTACAAAATCAGGATCTCTGTCGATGGGGCTTGGGAATCTGCATTTTTCACAAAGTCTCCAGGTGATTTTTCTGCCCACTACAGTGTGAGAAACACTGGTAAAAGGCAGGATAATGCCAGACTCAGGTATGGTGGAAGTTCTGCAGTAGTGCTGAGGGGGAAATCAGAGGAGGGCCTCATCAGTGGAGGGACATCAGCATGGAGGCAGGGGGTTCTAGGAGGCTTGTTGGAATAGCCTCATATTCTGAGTGCAGAGAGGGCTCTGGTTGGAAGTATGGGTCAGAGATATATTTTGGAAGCCTTTGGATGCTGGACTGAGGAGTTTTAGCTTCACTCCGTGGTCAGTGAGGCGTCACTGCAGGGCTCTTGATTCTCTGCAACCCACTGCACGTGTGTATGTGTGCACATGTGTACCTGTAGGTGTGCTCACACAGTCATGTCTAAATAGCAGCCTCTCTGTCAGCCAGGTCTTAAAAAGGATCTTTGGTTCAAAACCCAGCTCTGCCTCTTAGTGCCCTCTCTGTGCCTTAGTAGCCTCATATGTAAATTGAGGATAATATCAGTAATAGTACTTGCCTCAGGGCTTTAATGAGAATGGAATGAGTTGATCTGTCTGTCCGTGTATCTATCCATCCATCCTGTCTCTCTATCCATCCTATCTCTCCTGTCTATCCTATCATCTATTCTATACCCTACCTACCTACCTACCTACGTACCCACCCACCCTACCCAGCCCACCCATCCAACCCACCCACGCCACCCGCCCAGCCCACCCTACCCATCCTACCCACCCTATCTATCTACATACTCTACCTCCCTCCTACCTCTTGTAATTAGAACAGTACCTGGTACAGAGTAAGTGCTCCCTGAGTATTCACTGTTACTGTTATTCACACCTGAGGTGTTTAACATGACAGAAGCATGTTAAAAAAATTGCTCTAGTGTGGTTTAAGATTTTTTTCTATGATACAGCCGAAAGTTTGTCTACTTTCTCAGTGTGGTCAAGCTGACTAATATATACAATTATTCCTGATCTTTTTAAAACATGCAGACTTGGCATTTGGCTGTTTATGTCTGAGATGCCCTTTGGGACACTGTCGGTCCAGATGCTGTGGAAGCTCTTCTACCTCATGCACCAGGCAGAGAGCGGGAGCTTGGAGCAGCTCTGCGCCACCCTCCAGCCTGCTGAGTGCAAGAAGCAGCTCCAAGGTATAGCCTCGCCTGGCCTGGTATTTTAAAACATGGGGAACAGCCATTTTTTTCTGCCTTTATGTATTTTCCCTCTTCATTGCTTTTTTCTTTTTACTTTTAGAATGACTAAGAGAGAGTGTTTCACTCTGTGTACTCACGCATGATGATTTTGAAATTTGAGAGACTGCTTAGTTGTTTTGGTTTATTAGATAGCAGCAGGCGTATCTTAAATCTAAATTTGATTAGTCTCAAACAGAGTGTCAGTAAACACAACGTTCTAGCTTTTAGGAAGCACCTTTTTGGGTTTGTGTGTGAAATTACCCTTTCTTTAAAATTTAATTAACAAGTATGTGTTGATTGTCTAGAAATTTGTTCAGGTTTTTTTCCCAGTTATTCCAATAATAACTCTTATAGCTTTTTATTTTTAAGTTGTATTTTTTTAATCAGCTAAGTAAAGATATAGACAGGTGTACTTAAAAAAAAAAAATTTTGGTGAAAACTTGGTAAGCTTTAATGTGCCATTACTCAACAACAGAGTATTTGTTTTGGTTATAATGTTAAAAACAAAAACAAAAAGACTGTTTAATTGGATGTCTGTTATAATTATTTTTAAGAATCACCTATACATTAAAAAAAAAGAATCCTGGTGGAAAATACCAAAATGCTAGTAGGATTTTAAAAATACCAAGAGAAAATTCTTTTTTCTGTTTAGATCGATATTTTCTATTCACTTGACTTTGACTTTTCAGAGCTTTTGCCATATCTTCTTCCACCTTAATGGTAATGTTTTAAAAGCTAATTAGGAAGTTTTTTCCCTTTCCCATTTGTTCTTTTTATAAATTTTTTAAAACTGTAAGGCCTGTCCCTTGATACGTACCTTGCAGCATTGTAAGTTAGAATGATAATTCCAATTTTCTATATTCTGGGAGTGCTCTGTACTAATTTCTGTTTTAAACCTAGTTTGGGGATGGGAAATGCAAATTGGTTTGGTAAGTGCCACATGGAAGTTATTTTGAAAGTAGAGGAAGTTTGATGAACTACTTTTGATTTCTCAAATTTGTATGCACATGAAAAGAGTTGTTGGCTTGTTGTGTTTTTATTGTAAATAGTTTCATCAGGGGAATTCCCCCCCCCCACCCAAACCTCACCTCCGTTAAACATTAAATTTGGCCTTTGTTTTCTGTCATGTATTGCAAAGTTTGTTCATACTGCCACCTACTGACAAAATATAATATTGCTTACATAGCATCCTTTGACAAATAGGCAAAAGACATAATTATTGTGTGTTGTTGAGTCGATTCCAACTCATGGTGACCGTATAGGACAGAGTAGAACTGCCCCATAAGGTTTCCTAGGCTGAAGTCTTTTTGGGAGCAGATCACCAGGTCTCTTCTGTGGAGCCACTGGTGGGTTCGAACTGCCCACCTTTCGGTTGGCAGTCAGCTGGCCACCTTTCGGTTGTCAGTCAGCTGGCCACCTTTCGGTTGGCAGTCAACTGGCCACCTTTCGGTTAGCAGTCGAGTGCTTAACCATTGCACCTTATTGTTAATTACATTTATCAGTATTTCAGTCATGGTTATAACTATAATTCTTGCCCCAATCTATTTTGTTTTAAATCTCATGTTTGTGCTGAGTAGTTTGCTGGTCTTGGCAGTTTCATTCACTAAGATCTTCATTCATTTGTCTGACAGTTATCAAGTAGCTTCAGGGGTGCCTGGTACTGGTAGTACTGCCTTCAAAGACGTCTCAGCTAATGACAGTGATAGTGCTTCCCAGTTAAAGAAAGCACTGACCAGTGACAAGTCACTTAATCTTATTAAGTAACCTTTTGAAACAGTTGGGGAAACGAAGGCTGGAGATGTTAAATGTTTCCTGAGACTACATTATACCTAGAGTTTTTAGGAATCTCAGAGGCCATCTGGTCCAGCCTTTTTCCTAAAATCCATTCTACATGCCTGTAGAAATCCATTCTGGAGAAAAGAAAGACCTTTTGTATCTTTAAGTATTTCTAAACGTCTCTTAACATTGTATCCTTTTTCTGTCTGGTAGAGTAATTTGAACTGATATAAATTTACTTTTTCCTTTTTAATTTTCTTGATAT
This sequence comes from Trichechus manatus latirostris, assembly GCF_000243295.1. Taxonomy (NCBI): domain Eukaryota; kingdom Metazoa; phylum Chordata; class Mammalia; order Sirenia; family Trichechidae; genus Trichechus; species Trichechus manatus. The sequence goes on from NW_004444014.1 coordinate 1,442,205, forward strand.
AAACTTGCAGACCCAGAGCATTTTGTGAACTTTGAGAAGTGTCTTTCTTCCATGAATAGCTCAGAAGAGATTTGCCTTCTGACTACATTTGCTCAGATGGCACAGGCCAGAAGAACCAACGTGGATGAAGACTTCATAAAAATTATTGTTCTGGAGATATATGAGGTTAGAATATTAAGTCTTATAAATAAGCTAAAAATGTTTTCTTTTGGGCTGTCCATTCATTGATTCTTTTGGTTACTTTTTTTTAAAAAAAGTAACTTCCTAGCTATTGTCTACACTTATGGAAGGAGATAAAGAATCAAAGGAACATCATTTTGCTATAAAACCAAAAAAAACCCATTGCTGTCGAGTTAATTCTGACTCACAGAGACCCTATAGGACAGAATAGAACTGCCCTATAGGGTTTCCAAGGAGTGCCTGGTGAATTCGAACTGCCGACCTTTTGGTTAGCAGCTATAGCTCTTAACCACTATGCCACCAGGGTTTCCTCATTTTGCTATAACCAAACCAAATCAAACCGTCGCTGTCAAGTCATTTCTGACTCATAGCAACCCTATAGGACAGAGTAGAACTGCCCCATAGGGTTCCCAGGGAGCGCCTGGTGGATTCGAACTGCTGACCTTTTGGGTAGCAGCCATAGCTCTTAACCACTGTGCCACCAGGGTTTAGGGAGTGTTAAAAACATGAATTACACTCATTTCATTTACCCCTATCTCTTGCAATTTGGTAGTTGAGTTTTGGTAAGGAATAGACAATCCGTAATCATGCATGAGGTTAAGGTCTAGATGGATCTGGAATTCCAGACTATGTTTATGGTCTGAAAAAATTGGGGAGAGAATATATACTTTATATGCATGAAATGACATGCTTAAGTTCCTTTGCTAAAGTAATAATTTATGCTCTTAACTAATGTTTTAAATGTTTTTTTTTCTATTCTTTTTTTTTTTTATTGTACTTCAGGTGAAGGCTTACAGAACAAATAGTTTCTCATGAAACAGTAGTACACATGTTGTTTTATGACATTGGTTAACAACCCCACAACATACTAACCCTCTAACTTCTCAACCTTTTTTTTTTTTTGGTGAAAATACACATAGCCAAAGATACACCATTTCAAAAATTTCTACATGCACAGTTCAGTGACATTGACTATGCTCTTCCAATTGTGCTGTTATTCTCACTTAAGAGGAAGGCTTACAGAACAAAATAGTTTCTCATTTAGCAGTTACTACAAATGTTGCCCTGTGACAGTGGTTAACAATCTCACAACACATCAACAATATCCTTACTCAACCTTGGGTTCCCTATCACCAGCTTTCTTGTCCCCTTCTGCTTTCTAGCCCTTGTCACTGGACTCCTGTACCTCGTTAGTCTCATTTGGTTTTATGGGGCTGTCCCCTCCCAGGCTGAACAGTGAACCTCGGAGGTAACTTCACCACTGAGCTAAAAGGGTGTCTGGGGGCCATACTCTCGAGGTTTCTCCAGTCTCCTTTAGGCCAGTAAATCTGGTCTTTTTTTTGTGAGTTAGAATTATGCTCTACATCCTTCTCCAGCTCTGTCCAGAACCCTCTGTTGTGATCCTGGTCAGAGCAGTCAGTGGTGGTAGCCGGGCACCACCTAGCTGTACTGGACTCAGTCCGGTGGAGGCCTTGGTAGCTGTGGTCCATTAGTCCTTCGGACTAATCTTTTCCTTGTCTCCTGTTCTCTTCATTCTCCCTTGCTCCCGAAGGGATGAGACCAGTGGCGTATCTTAGATGGCCGCTCCCAGGCTTTTAAGACCCCAGACACTACTCACCAAGGTAGAATGTAGAGCATTGTCTTTATAAGCTGTGTCATGCCAATTGAGCTAGATGTTCCCTGAGACCATGGTCCCCACAGCCCTCCGCCCAGCAATTCAGTCCCTCAGGGAGTTTGGATGTGTCTATGGGGCTTCCATGACCTTTTCTTGTACAGGTTGTGCTAGTTTCCCCTGTATTGTGTACTGTCTCACCCTTCACCCAAGATACCACTTATCTATTGCCTATTTAGTATTTCCCCCCCACCCTTCCCATCCCTGGTAACCAACAAAGATTGTTAAATTTTGTATGTGAACTTTTTCATGGGTTTTTACAATAGAGGTCTCATACAATATTTGTCCTTTTGTGATTGACTTATTTCACTCAGCATAATGTCCTCCAGTTTCATCCATGTTATGAGATTGTTTTAAATGTTTTTGACCAGAATGCACAGTAAAAATTACATTCTACATTGCATTCTGAGTATGTGTGTACGCGTGCACGCGTGTGTGTATGTAATTAAAGCAATACTTAATCTTAGTGTGATGTGCTCTCACATTTTTCTATTCTGCACTGTTATTTTCCTGTTCTGTTTCATTGTATTTAAAAAATGCTGGTCATTGGCATTAATGGGTTGCAGCCTATAGTTTGAGAGACATTGTTCAGGAGGAGTTGGTGAACACTGATATTTTAGAAGCTTTGTAGCTGAGTATCTTATTTTGTAGGAGAGATGAATTCAGTTTTCATCATTATAGTGATTTCCTCAAGTTGAGAGACATTTTGAGAACAAAAGCGCGGTTTATTGCTACTTACAAACTTTGGGGTATACCTTCTGGGTCCGTTACTTGAAGTCATTGTAACAAACACATAGTTGTCTTTCTCCTCTACTTCTCCTCTCATCTTCTAGCCTTCAGGGTAGACAGTTTTATGTCTGAAGTTCTGACATATGTTCGGACATGCTGTGCTCAGTGAGATTCTTTCTGCTTTACTTGAAAACATCCTAAATAAATTATGGAAATGTGCTTTGACTGATTATTGTCATTAAAAGTAACTTTTTTTTTTTTTTTTTGCCTTTTTAGGTGTCTTACCTCACCTTGTCCACTAGAGAGACTTTTTCAAAGGTTGGCCGAGAGCTTTTAGGAGCCATCACAGCTGTTCACCCTGAGATCACTTCTGTTATTTTGAATAGAGTTCAAGAGACCATTGATCAGGTTGGAATGGTAAGAGCACTGATTTTTTGTTTGTTTGTTTTTAAATGCTGAAGTAATGGAATAATGGAAAAGATAGGAAAGTTGTTGGGAATGGCTGGTCACTTAAGGGCCCAGCAGGGTGATTTGCCTATTCTGGACTTTTCATATAAACAGAATCATGTAATATATTTTCTTCTGTGTTAGCTTCTTTCACTTACCATAATGTTTTCAAAATTTAATCCATGTTGTAGCCTATATCAGTACTTCACTCCTTCTTATGCCCAAATAATATTCCATTGTATGGGTATACCATTTTAAAAAAGATATGCTTGATGAGGATTTTGTAGTAAGGCTATAAGATTACCCAAAATGTAGGCTATAACGTGTGAGTTCTTCTAGTGGCAGGCAGTCATACTTCATAATCTCAAAAGGAGTGTTTAAAGTGATAGTATTTCTCTCTGAGCTTATATTTGCAAAGGGCTCTTCTGTCTTGTAGTCACTGCATCATCCCTGGTTTGAACCCACCCAGAGGCACCTCGGAAGAAAGGCCGGGTGATCTGCTTCCAGTGGGTCACAGTCATAGAAACCCTATGGAGCACAGTTCTACTCTGACATACATGAGGTTGCCATGAGTTGGAATTGACTCAACAGCCACTAGTTACTGGTTATACTTTGTAACCATGTGTTGTGAAATGAATATCTGCTCTTGATTTATCATGACTTTTAATTTGGGTCTTAGTTTGGTGGTTTTCCTAAAGCTGAAGTGTACCAATTTACGTATGAAAAAATTGACCTTTACAAAGGATTGCAAAAATGTGCTTTTGGTGTATCATCAGGTTTAGTTCCTATTTGATTTAGTTGTCCACAGTTGCCATTTCACTTGTCTGGAAACCAAACAAAACCCCACCCACTTCCTTTTGGGGAAAAATTTTTGCAAGCTATTTAATAATGTAGTACTGTGGTAATATAGGATTGTCCCTAAATCTTGATTTTAATTACTGTTTTCTTTTTAATAAGGTTTCTTTATACTTGTTTAAAGAATTGCCTTTATATCTTTGGCGACCTTCTACCTCCGAGATAGCTGTAATTCGGGATTGGTTACTGAATTATAACCTGACAGCGGTCAAGAATAAACTGGCCTGTGTTATTCTAGAAGGACTGAATTGGGGATTTGGTGAACAGGTATGTGTTGAAACCATTTCCTGGAGATTAGGTTCTGTACACATCAGTTTCAAAGAACCATTTTCTCAAAACATTAGCCTCTGAAATTATCATTTGCAAGGTCTGCAGATTCTTTTAGCTGTGTCAGAGTTTAGGATCGTCTCTTTAATTTTGTTTTGCAAAGCAAGCATTCTCTTAAATGTAGATAAATTGCTCCACACTGAAAATTCTTCCATTTGTCCTTAGACCACTTGCATTTGTGGTTTTATCTCTGGCTGTTTACTGCAGTTCCTCCTATTTGCTCTCCTGCTTCTGGTTCCGTTTCCTTCTGCAATTTGTCTTGTATGTCATTGCCAGACTTGTCTTACGAAGCAATGCACATTGGTGAAGAGCCTGAGTGCAGAGCCAGGCTGCCTGGCTTCTGATCCTGGCTTGGCCACTTTCTAGCTGTGTGACCCTGAGCAAGCTTCCTGAACTCTCTGGGCCTCAGTTGTTCACCTGTAGACCCACCTCATGGTATTGTTGTAAGGGTTCAAAAAATTAGGACAAGTAAAACAATTAGGACAGTATTGGCACACATTAAGTACTCAGTAGGGGCAGTTATAACTAATAATAGTTTATTATTATTAGGGGTTTGCCTCCATTTCTTCAGGCTGTAAAGGAAGATTGGATGGAAAATTGGGTAGCAATTTCAACCTGTATTGTTGAACACTTACTTACTTTCACTGATGATAGAACAAGAAAAGGGAATGTAGACTTAATTTATTAAACATCTTCCTGGCTTATGGCAATGCCCTTAACTTACAACCCAAAATCTTTATGGAGATTTTGCTTTGGGTTGGAGTGGGGGTTAAATCGAAAGATACTTTTTTTGTCTGGGATGGTGGGTGAATAAGGCTCAAACGTATCTAGGTGCAATATAATCGTTCTTTAAAGATTTCTGTTTTTTTCCCATTGTCATTTTATAACTTCACTGTTAAGGGATGTGATTTTTGGAAAACTTGGGTTCTGCATCCAAGATCTTCTCTTACTGTTCTGCTTAATCTTTTAGTTCAAAGGTACAAAAAACCCAACGTGGTATACCTGTGGTTATTTTTCTTTTTAAAAGGGTGTCCTTCATCTGAATCAAGCAGTCCATGCTGAAGTGGCTCTAATGGTTCTTGAAGCTTACCAGAAGTACCTTGCACAGAAGCCATATGCGGGGCTTCTTTCTGAAAGTATGAAGCAGGTATTTCCCTCTCTTATGTATTGAGAACATAAAGCTTTATTGATAAAGGGCATGAGTGGATAAAGTATTGACTCCTAGGTTTCCTAAGACCATTTTTGGCAACTTAAGATGTTGAAATTGAGTTCTATGATTGACAAAGATTTTTCTTTAAGAAGTAGCCTTTATGCGACCATTTTCATGTTGTATAATTTGAGTTCAGCTACGGTGGTTTTCGGGAGCTGGCTTGTGTTGGCTCAAAAGAACCAATTGTTAAATTTTTGGGAGCTTTGAAAGCTGGTTGTCAAACTGTTGATAGCTTGAAATTGGCCATGGTGGGAGTTTTTACACCACCAAAATTAGCAAACGCCTCCCCGCAACTGGTAGTTAAATGTATTTACCAGCACACCATTGAATGGGTATCAACTTTTACATCATTTCCTTTTTGCTTAAGCTGACTCATATAAGGTTCACAAAGTGACTAGCAAGTAAGTGGAAGTGGTTGGTTGTACGTGAGAAATTTTTTTAAAAATTTTATTTATTTTGTTGAGGATTCATACAGCAAAACATACATCAATTGAGAAATTGCTTTAATGCAGTACATCAAACATTACTTGAGGGACAGTAAGTAGTATATTCCTCTTTTGAGGACTTTGTAGGTCATAAGAGGAGACGGGTGGGTGAGCTCACTGATTTATATGTGACTAATGTGGTTTAAAATAAATAATTGTTTTAGGTTTCATATTTGGCCAGTATTGTTCGTTATGGAGAGACACCTGAGAGCTCATTTAACCAATGGGCCTGGAGCTTGATCTTGAGGTTAAAATTGCATAAAAATGATTACGGAATGCAGCAGAATTGTCCAACTGTTCCCTTCTCCAGCACTGTCCCTGACATGACAGAGTCACCCACGTTTCATCCTCTCTTGAAGGCTGTGAAAGCGGGCACGCCCATTGGCTGTTATCTCGCCCTGTCCATGACGGCCGTGGGCCACAGGTACGGTGTTTAGGTTGAACCTGGAGGGTTGCTGAACATTGTTGTAGTCAGTGGTTCTAGGATCTCATCTTTCGCATCCCATGGATCTGAGGCCTTCATCAAATCTAGGGATAATTGGGGCCACATAACAAGGTTTTATTAATAGCTTATCAAGGGGAAATGCTGCCCTAATTCACATGAGACAGATTTGTAGCATCATCTCACCTTATTACATTATGATGAGAGTTATATCTATCACCTACGGTGGAATGTTCTAATAGTCATAATCATGAATATAAAACTTTGTGTTTTTCTTCTCTAATCATTATAGCATAATCAGTTTTTCATGTTGCCCTTGGCCATTATACGTGCCATTTTAAAAGGATGCAATAATATTCCTATTGAATGTATTTTTCCAAAATTAACTTGTCATTCCTGCCTGAGTTTTGTGATTATAAGTAATTCTTGGAAAGTGCATCTTTATCTGGATCATCTTTCATATTTTTTTCCATATATGAGATTGTTTCTTAAGGATAGATTGTGTGAAGCGAGCCAAAGGATAAGCAGATTTTTATGCTGGTTTACACTGACAGATTGAGCTAACTTTGGAATCTTCTCTTTGCTTTAATATCTTGTGGGAATATCTTTACAAGGAGAGCCCGTTGGAAGCACCATCTGAGAAACAATATGGCATAGTAGGAAGTGCTCTGGACTAGAAATGTGCAAACTCGAGCTCTCATTTTGAACCTAAACTAACCATTTATGTGAATTTGGGTACAACACTTCACCTCCTAGTCTCATTTTTCTCATCTTTAAAAAGAAAATATAGATGAAATTTTAAGTTTGGTCTTAGTCATCAAGAAGCCCTGGTGGTACAGTGGTTAAAATGCTTGTCTGCTAACCGAAAACTAGGTGGTTCAAACCCACCAGCTGCTCCGCGGGAGAAAAGATGTGGCAGTCTGCTTCTGTAAAGATTTACAGCCTTGGAAACCCTACAGGGCAGTTCTACTCTGTCCTACAGGGTTGCTATGAGTCGGAATTGACTCGACAGCAGCAGGTTTGCATTTGGTTGGATATTAGTTATCTAGTGCTGCTATAATAGAAATACCACAAACAGGTGGCTTTAACAAACAGAAATTTATTTTCTTACACTTTGGGAGGCTAGAAGTTCAAACTCAGGGTGCCAGCTCCAGGGGAAGGCTTTCTTTCTCTGTCAGCTCTGGAGGAAGGTCCTTGTCTTTTTGAGCTTCAGCTCCTGGGTGATCTTTATGTGGCTTGGCATTTCTCTTTGCCTTTTTCTGCTTACTAGCTTGCATTTAATCTCTTTTACATCTCAAAAGAAGTTTACTCCAGATACACTCTACACTAAACCTGCCTTATTAACATAACAAAGACAACTCATTCCCAAATGGGATTATAACCATAGGCATAGAGGTTAGGATTTACAGCACATATTTTTGGGGGACACAGTTCAATCCATATCAAGTTCCTTTCTACTTCCAGAGTTCTGATTCTAATATTCTTATGTGAAAATTGGGTACGCAAAAATATATTGGAGACCTGAGGTAATCCAGGTAGCATGTAGGCTGATAGGTCATCATAAGGACATCGTTTTATGAACAGGCCATGTTGTATCTTCATTGCCCTTTCCTTTTTCCATAGCATTGAGAAATTCTGTGCAGAAGGCATTCCACTGTTGGGAGTTCTGGTCCAGTTGAGGCATTTGAGAACAGTGGTCCATGTTCTGGACAAGATTCTCCCTTTGTTCTACCCTTGCCAGTATTACCTTCTGAAGAATGAGCAGTAAGTATCTCCATCTGTGGCAGGGAACATTCTTTGGAGAACAGCCCAGCAAGTGCAAATGGCTATGACTTCTGGTTTCTCAAGTGAAATATAGGGAATTGATATTTCAATAGTGTATATTTTATGAGGTAGAAAAGTTGCTGTATCCCAATTTAGAATTCAGGTTATTAGGTTATGCCAGTTTTATTATCATGAAAGCTGTTTTCCTTTATAATTTAATTTTGAATTGCTTAAAACTTATTAGTGTTTGAAGAATCAGTTATTTCCATTAGATTCTGGGAATAGTGCCCTTGACGTTGAGCAGAAAATGACTATGTCATTGTAACAATAGCAAAACAGATTGATTTCAAATGCCTGAATTATTATGCATAGTACAGTATTTTACAAGTGGTTAATTTACACAGGAAGGTGCTCATCCATGAGACACTTATAATCTTGTTGGGAAAATAAGACATTTGGGGTGATATCAGTTCTATAACAAAATATTGGGAAGACCATGCTATGGTGTATAGATTGTATTTGCATTATATGGCAAAATTGTTGTTGTTGGGTGCCATCAAATTGATTCTAATTCATAGTGACCCCATGTGATAGTAAAACTGCCCTATAGGGTTTCCTAGGCTATAATCTTACGGGAGCTGATCGCCAGGTCTTTTCTCCCATGAAGCTGCTGGTGGATTTGACCGCCAACATTTCAGTTGGCAGCCAATTACACCACTCAAGCTTCTTTCTAAGAAATCGGGTTTAGAAGGGTGGAGGGAGCCCCGGATATTTTACCACTGCAGTGTCAAAGAACGCAACAGCGGTGTCTCAGCAGGGACCAATGGGACCTCCTTATCTTAGACTCGTGCCCCGTTGCCTGGAACTTTAGAGCTGATTCCGTGTCTAGAGACTGCCAAGTAAGGATATTTTAGAAATTCAAGGAGTTGGGTCAGAAAGTACTGAGCCCAGGTGAAACATTTGTGATTGGAATCCCAGGAGTGAACTCTAGCTGGAAGATACTGGAAGATGGAGAAGAATGAGATTCGACTGAAAGAGGAGGTAGAAAAGAGAAAGGAGTCAGCCAGGAGGTGGCTCTGAGATTTCCCTGCAACCTCCCTCCACGCTGTTTTCTCCGGTCTTCATAGGTGGTCTTTAGGATGGAGAACCCAGGACTAGGGAGCTCTAAGTTTCTCTAAAGTCACAGAGGTGCCAGTTGCCATTGCACCAGGGAGATACACCTTCTTGTAAAAAGAAAAGAAAAAGGAACAAAATCTGCTTCCTGCAGCGATGTTACAAAAAGCTATTAAAAAAACTGTTCTAATTGAAATTAGTATTCACAAGTAGTTAAAAACATCACTTATCAGAAATTTTTTTTTAAACAAAAACTTTAGCTCAGGTTATTGGAGTTGATTGCCTTAAAAAAAATAGACATGTGATTGTCCACATCCGTTGTACCCTGATAGCAGCCCTATAGCTCATGCTCACACAAATGAGGAGAAGCCAGTGAGCAGTGGAGAAGCCAATGAGCAGCATGTGAGCACCGGGCTCCAGGCCTGGGGGCATGTAGACGCCACTTGAGCTCTGCATGGTGACCGCTGTCTGGAAGCAGGGTGCACACTCACCCGCCTGGCACTCCTCATAGTGGTAAGGCACCGTGGCCTTGCTGCCAGGGTCTGGTGCTTCCAGGAATTGTTGTAGGTAGGGTCACTCATGTAGTGGTTGATGAAGGAGTGCTTGGGCAGCTCATCTTTGTAGTCAGAGTTGGTGGCCTTGGACTCGGCTGTGTCCAAGGACTTCTCCTTGAGGTTCATGCTCCTGGTCAGCATGGCCCCATTTTTCTTGCTGCAGATGTCCTTGTCTGAGTAGCGCAGCCTGCCCTGACTGGGCTGAGGAAGGGAACTGGTCCCATTTTTCTTGGAGAAGGTACACTTGACATTAAGGTGGTGGTGGTGGTTTTCCAGGGCAGCAAATCCTCCACTGTCTAGGATCATGGACCCCTCCATGTTGGAGATGCTCTTACCTGTGCTGCAGTTCTTGTATTTATTTTGTCCATGCAAGATCAGGGCAGAGACCACCAGTAGGATGATAATCAGGCTGGAGAGTGCCACCACCAGGAGGAACCACCACTCTGTAGAACAGGGCTTCCACTTGGGTGTTTTTGGCCTAGACTCTGTCTGCAGCCATCCGGTGCCTCTCTGCTCCCCTTGTGGTTCTAGTTCTTTTTCTAATACACCTTCACATTACTGTTCTTCAACCCACCCTTCACTTAACCCCAGACAGCAAGTAAAATTACGTGGAGTTTATGGTAAAAGAAATAGCTGCTTGAGGAGGGAGGGAGGGAATTAGGGATGGGATGTTAATTAAGATTTTCGATTGCATGGTGAAAACCCAATACAGACTAGTGTCGCCAAGAAGGGAATGTATTGGCTCATGTGATTGGAAAAGAGAGAACTTAACTCTGACAGAGTGGGATTCAGAAGCTTCTAATAACGTTAGGTCAGTCTAGAGCAGTGGTTCTCAGCCGGGGGTGATTTTGACCCTAGGGGACATTTGGTAATGTTTAGAGACATTTTTGGTTGTCACAACCAAGTAGGAGTGGTGGTATGCTATTGGTATTTAGTGGGTAGAGGCCAGAGATGCTGTTTAACATCCTTCAGTGTACAGTATAGCCCCCAAAGCATTAGTGGACCCAAAATGTCAGTAGTGCTGAAGTTGAGAAACCCTGGACTAGTGTTTCTCTTTCTCTCTCTTTATCCCCTGTCTCAAGTCCTTTGGCCCTGCTTCTCTTCTCTCTCTTTTTGGCTTTCTCCTGCAGGTGTACTTTTTCCCTGAGAATGAGGTGCCTGGATACAGAGAGAACTAGGTGTCATCCTAATTCCGTTTGGGAAAGACAGACTATTTATGTCATTGCTCTTATAAAACAATCCCTGCTTGGTCCGACTTAGATCACGTGCTCTCCCTGGGCCAGTCTCTGTGTCCATGGGATTGACCAGTCCTGAGAGGAAGGTGGACGGGGATTCTGTATTGAGAGCCCCTGCCTCCCAGAATTCTATAGCATGGGGGAGGGCCAGTCCCACTAAGGAAAGGTTGTACAGTTATTAGAAAGGAGAAAGAGAATGTAGGGTGAACAGAAGCAACAAATGGCCCTACAAAGAAGACTTTATGGAAGAGGTGGATCTCTGTTTGAGCTTTGAAGGGTGTGTACACTTTGGGCCAGTGGAGAGGAGCAGGCAGGGCAGGGCTTTTTCACTCTTGGTAGGGGGTTGAGAGGAGAGTTTAGAGGGGCCAGGCTGGGACTTAGCATGAGTGAAGGCATAGAGGTGGAAAGAGAACCATCCATCCAGGGAGCAGGGAGGAGATCACCTGTAGGGACCTCATGAAGAGTGATGGGCGGGGGGCAAGGTCAGATGTAGAGGAGCCCTTGATAGGTGGGTGAGGGGACAGACAGAATATCCAAGGGCCCAAGGGGAACATTACAGGGGCCATTTTTTAAAGGAGTGTGCCAAACCTGCCTGATGATGAGAATCACATGGGCGAGCTTGTTAAATAAGAATTTTTCAGTCCCTCCCCTGGAGATTCTGCTTTAGTAGGAATTGGGTGGGGCCTGAGAACCTTTTTTTTTTTTTCTTTAAATAAGCACCGAGGCACCCGGCAAGTCTGGGAATGCTGTCATCTGGCCAGTACACTCCCACGCACACACACAAAAACAAAACCTGTTGTTGTCGAGTCAATTCCAACTCATAGTGACCCTATAGGACAGAGTAGAATTGCCCCATAGGGTTTCCGAGGAGCAGCTGGTGGATTCAAACTGCCAACCTTTTGGTTGGCAGCCTGAGCTATTAACTGCTGTGCCACCAGAGCTCCCTGGCTAGCACATATGTCCTTATTCCATCATTTACTAGTGTGTGAATACAGGCAAGTTCCTTAACTTTTCATATCCTCCATTTCTTCATTTGTATCATGGGATAATACCACCTCTCGTATAGGATGAGTGTAAGGGTTAAATAGTATTGTGATTTTTTAGACAATATTTTAAAATTGGATGTAATGGTCTATAATGTTTTTTCTCTGATTGTTAAATTTCAAGCAGTGGAGACTCTTTCCAGGTCCTGTTCTCTGAACTCTTACAGCACTTTACTGGTACCTTTCCTGCTGTAACTTTTCCTCTATTCTGGAGTGGTTTGGGCCTATATCTGTGCCTCCTGTGAAATAAGAAGTGCCTTCATTCACCAGTCACAACTGCTTATTGAATCCTGCCACACAGGGGACAAAGCAGGCCCTGGCTCTGCCATGAGACACGTAGGAAGTTACTGCCTCCTCAGAATGTACTTACCAATTTTAAGAACTGTGAAGGAGCACGACGGTGCTGTGAGAGAGGCTGATGAGATAGATGTATTTTAGATGAGGGGTGGTTAGGAAGCACGCTCTGAGGAAGGGACATTGTAGGTGAAACATGAGGGATGAGTAGGAGTTTGCTAGGTTAAGTGTGGGGGAAAGACTGTTTTAGGCAGAAAACCCAGCAGAAACAAAGGCACTGAGAGAGGAGAGAGCCCAGAGCACCCAGGGAATTGAGGTCTTCACTGTGATGGTATCCCTCATAGTGCCCCATACACCACCTTGTATAAAGTTGACACCCAGTAAAAGTTTACTGAATGATTTTAAAATACCTCCGCTTTTATTGGTGGGAGTGGTGGAACACAGTTTTAGGGGTTTTTCCTCTCATACTCTTTAACTTGGATGTGTTTGTGTGTTGTGGATCTGCTCACTACACTTCTACAGGTAGGCAGAATTCCTTTTAATTTAACCCACATTTATATTTGAAAACTTTATCCCTCTGAAATTCCTGAAGATATATATTAGAAACTGTACATAGAGCTTCGGTCTAAAAACGGGATCTATTTAAAATTTTTCTGTTACCTTACAAGTAATGAGACACTGGAAATTCTGTTGACTCCTGATTGGAAAGTAAAGTGTGTCATCCTGTGTGCTTGGCAGGTTTTTGTCACATCTCCTCCTGTTCCTGCACTTGGACAGTGGCATCCCTCAGGGCGTGACACAGCAGGTCACCCACAAGGTGGCACAGCACCTGACGGGAGCCAGCCACGGGGACAACGTGAAGCTTCTCAACAGCATGATCCAGGTCAGGGCCCTAGCAAGCCCCTAAACACACTCTCACCCATCTTCCCAACCAGAAGCTTCTAGTGTTAACACATTTATGTTTGGGTCATTTCAAAACTTGGCATGGCATACTTGGCCAAGAAGGTTAACAGATTCAAGCTTTGCAGCAGAAGTCAGTGTTGTTTTGTTGGTATTTTAGAAATGTGGGACAGTGGGAGATTGGAGGCTGGTTATTACCCGTCACATCACCTGAGCCTTTTCTCCACAGGCGCACATATCTGTAAGCACTCAGCTCAATGAAGTGGGCCCCATTGCTGTGTTGGAGTTCTGGGTTCAGGCTCTTATAAGCCAACATCTTTGGTACCGAGAACAACCCATCCTCTTCCTCATGGACCACTTGTGTAAAACAGCTTTTCAGCTGATGCAGGAAGACTGTGTACAGAAATTACTTTACCAGCAACATAAGGTAAGCCTGTTAGAGAAGTTGTCATTCAGTCACTGAAAGGCTCCATTGTAGCCTTCTAAAAAGGTTCACCAAAATGCACAGTTCTCAGTACTGCCTGGTGGCCACTGCCTTTTTTTACACTTAGTCCTACTCATGACTTATGTCAATAACCACAGTCCACTAGCACAGAGCCCAGTGAAGTCAGAAGAAAGAGCACCCCAGGAAGAGCCAGCTCACTCCATCTTGCTGTAGTGCACTGGCTGGGACTATCGCTGCTGGTGGGCTTATTATAGAAATCCATGTCTTATTAGAATCTTCTACTGTAGTAAGACAAATGCTGATATACTTGAAAAGATCATTGGTAGGTTTTTTGTTAAAGTCTCTCTTTGCCCCACGTCTTTTGCCGGAGTAGAATGCTTTGGGCTACCACTGTGACCGGAGTCTGCTGTCTTCTTTCGTGAGCTGGATCGTGGCTGGCAACATCACTCCTTCCTTCGTGGAGGGCTTGGCCATGCCCACTCAGGTAGGAAACCCACCAAGAAAAGGGTGGTAGGACTCTTTGTTATCTTTGTGAAGTTTAATATTACCATCCTTGCTAATAAATTCCTAATAGCCTAAAATCACTAACATTTATTTAGCACTTACCATGTGTAAGTGCACCTTTTCATTTGATCCTCACAACAGCCGTCTGCTGAAGTTGTGTTATTGCCATTCCTGTTTTACAGAGGTGTTAACCGGAATTTAATGAGGTTCAGTGGCTTACTCAGGCTCAAACAGCTTGTAATCAGACTCCAGTCTGCCTGACTGCAGAGCCTGACAGCAGAGTGGTAAAGAGTGTGGGCCCTGGAGCCAGATGGCCCAGATTTCAGTTTAGGTTCTGCTGTTTGCCAGCTGTGTGCTGCAGGGAACTCACTTACCTCTCTTTCCTAGTTTCCTCAGTTGTCAAATGAGAATGATGTTTGCACCTACATGTAAAGCACTCAGAACAGCAGTTAGCACATAGTAAGGGCTCACTAAGTGTTGGCTGTTATTATTGTTGTCATCATTATCATCAGCAGCATTAGTTTCATTATTATCATCACCTCTTAGACTTTGTATGTTTTAATATATCTCCATTTGATTACTTAAACCAGTAATAACATTCTTCATCCTGCCTTCATAGTTTTACCTCCTGCTCGTCCCCAATCTCATGTGATCCAGCTGAACCAAACTCTTTGCTGTTACCTGGACAGACCCCTGGTTTTTCCACTCTACCTTTGCCTGGCTGATTCCCTTACCGGGCATGACTCTCCTTCCAGTCTCTAATAGAGCCTTCTCTGATACATAGGTAGTCCTCGACTTAGGACGTATTTGAGTTACTATGAACCGTACTTACGACTGTTTTTTTGGTACATCTTATCATTAGTAGTATGTACTACATACTAGGGCTTTGAACTGGTTCTGCCCGATTCAGTCGTGGCTGAGGAAGCAACACCGGAATAGAGTCGAATTTTTAAAGTTACAGCGAACTGGAATGATAGCTGGAACAGGAAAAATTACGAGTTGAAGCCCTGCTAGAAACTTAATCTCCCTATTAGAGAACAAGGGCAGCATATGCATTACATGATAACCAAATCTCTTGCCCTTAGTTTTTGAGCACAGTCCGAAGTTGCGCTGCCCCGCTCAAAGATGGCAGCACCCTGCTCAGAGATGATGGCACCCTGCTCAAAGATGGCGGCCAACTGCACTGCTTTGAATGTGTGGTGCTCTCCTACAGTCCTGCCAACAATCCAGTCTCGTGCATCAGGCTCCTGAAAGGGCTCACTATGCCTCTTCCGAGTTTCGCATCCCAGGGCTTTGACCTGTTAATTATTCCCGTGCTGAATCTGCCAAATTGTAAAACTTCTTGTCTGTTCCTGGTTTGCTTTGTCAGCCATGACTGAACTGGTTCGAACCAGTTTGAAGTCCTGCTACAGACAGTGTTGCTGCACGTAATTTGCTAATGTTATCATTCTCAGATGTTCTCTTGCAGATGTTCAGTTTTATGATTTACTGTTCAAAACACTGCCGTATAGCAGGCTCTGGCCTGGTCTACAGTGAAGTCATTGTCGGTGCTGGGAGTTGTTAACAGAAAGTTAGGCGGTGTTCAACCCTAATGCCATATGACAATTGAACTCCGCATGTGCCCGACAGCCGTTAATACTCCGACTTCATTTTTATGACACTGACGCCAACTTCATTGTAGCCTAGGACTGTTACCCATTACCCATTACCCATTTCTATTGAGTCTATTTCAACTCATAATGACCCTATAGGACAGAGTAGAACTGCCTTATAGGGTTTCCAAGGCTATAAATCTTTACGGAAGCAGACTGCCACATCTTTCTCAGCCTGGGCCTATAGCGTGATCTTATTTAGCGTTTCACACTATAAGAAGCATCAGGATAACATGATGGAAGAGATCAGTGGAAAAGTTGTTCATATAGCAAGAATGCTGAATTTAAGAAGGAGAATTGACAGATGGGGACTTCATGGATTTTGAAGAGGAAAGAAATGCTGAAAAAGGAAGAAATAATGAGGACGAGGAACTTATCTTTCAGTCATTGAAAGGCTCTACTGAGACAAATTTACAGTGAAAGGGTTAGCTTTTTCTGAACTAAATCAGGGGCTTCAGTTGCTTGAAAACATAGACCTAAACACTGATCGCTTTGCTAAAGTCAACAGGCAGATTCAGGAAGCAGTGAAATGTTGCCATGCACTATATGAAGACAAAAAGAAAAGGACCATATAGACAACTGACACTAATTTTCTGACTAGAAATGCCATTCCCAGGGGTAATCCAGACGATCCAGAAGTGCAGTTATTACTGCAACTGACAAAATGTCACTGTCCAATTCTTCATCGTCTGAGTAAATTTTTATGAGTTGTGTATTTTTTTAAATGTATTTATGTATTAAAATATATCTGTTTCTATGTAATGTTTCCATGTAATGTTTCCAACCCCCAAAGACAAATAAAAGATCAGCTGTATAAAGACATTGATAATAGAAGACAATAATAATGAAAACGAAAAAAAAAAAAAAATGTATTCAACTTACGTCAGAACTGACTTAAATGACAGAGTTGTTGGAATGGAACCCCATCATAAATGAGGGACTACTTGTACTTATTGGGATTATGCCCTCCTGCCTCTAGCTTCGCATAGCACTGTATTCCCACCCCTGATTTAGTACTCACCACTCCTCACTTCCCATCTTGGTTACTTATATGTTAGTCTTGTCTCCTCTAATAGATGGAAAACTTAAGGGCAGAGCTCATGTCTGGTCCTTCTTCCTGTCCAATAAATACTGCATGCAGAACCTGTCCAATAAATACTGAGTGAACGAACATCCATCTTTTATCACCACAGTAGTCTTTCAAAAGGAATTTAACGTTTTCTAATGATCCGTTTTATCTAAATTTATATATGACAAGAATGGGGATAGGTTATAAAATATTCGTGTTTTTACCTGTGCTAACTTTAGACAGTGTTAATATTTGTTGACAGAGAGCTGTGATAAGAAGATTTTCATCTGTGAAATATCAGGATGTGTTTTGTCAGTCTGAGTTTGCTGCTCATTCCCCTTTCCTGTGCCTGGTGTCATTGTAGGTCTGGTTTGCATGGACTGTACTGAACATGGAATCCATCTTTGAAGAAGACTCTCAGCTCCGAAGAGTTGTCGAAGGGGAATTGGTTATAAACCCTGCTTTTACCCCTGACCAAGCTCTTAAGGTGCAAATAGCAGTTCTGCGTTTGAGTGGTAGAAAGTGGCATATACTTTGATGCTGATGGATTCACCTGTAGCTTTTGAACTGCTGTGATTTTTTTTGCCTTTTGTTGCGAATGTTTGGAAAGCACAGTAACCAAACTATTACTTAAACCTGTAAAATTGCCATGTACACTTCTTTCCCA
The DNA here is from genome assembly GCF_000243295.1 of Trichechus manatus latirostris. Classification (NCBI taxonomy): domain Eukaryota; kingdom Metazoa; phylum Chordata; class Mammalia; order Sirenia; family Trichechidae; genus Trichechus; species Trichechus manatus. Next base: position 1,459,792 of record NW_004444014.1, read on the forward strand.
AGGTTCATTTAACAATGAGAGTCACAACCTAGTAATTGAAGGCTGTGCACACTTCATGTGTGAAGGTGATTGCCATTGTTTCAAAGCAAGTTTCAATTTGTCTCGTGCATCATAATTCCCTGGAGAGCCTGTTAGAAGTCAGATCCAGAGCTCCCCAGCTGACTTCTAGTCTTAGTGTGAGGAAAACTGGAGTAAGACTTTAAAGAGCCTCTATTTTAGGATCCCATAGTATAGACTTTGCTTTTGGGTTTGAGAGCCTGCCAAGGAATTTATCATTCTAGAAAGGTCTTTGAAAATCTAAATTTTAATCAAAAGATTGATAAAGTTTGACAATAAAATTTACTTTTGGTTTTCCTATCATTCTTCTTCTTTGCACTATAGCATTTTAAATGTGAAAGAATTTCAGGAGTGGAAACGAAGTTAGACTAGGTGACTCTTAAACAACCCATTCTAATTCTGGGGTCTGTGAATTGTTTTGACAGAAAAAAAGCTGTCACATTTCTTGCTACCAGAGAAGTTAAAGTGTTAGATAGTGGGTTGAAGTTTTATGTGACTTTTTTTCCTTACCAAATTGAAAACAAAATTTTCAGCGCTTCATTTGGATCACTTAGAGTACAGACTATGTTTGCCATTTTGTTCATGTCATGGTTGCTCAAAGCCCTCTTCTTTTGTAGAAAGCCCAGGCCCAGCTGAAGCTCCCCATCGTCCCGTCCCTCCAGAGGCTGCTCATTTATCGTTGGGCCCACCAGGCTCTGGTCACGCCTTCTGATCACCCTCTTCTGCCACTCATTTGGCAGAAATTCTTCCTCCTGTATCTTCACCGCCCGGGACCGCAGTATGGGTATGGTAGCCAGTATTGTAAATTTCCATGAATCCATTCCTGCCTTTGCACTGTTGAGTTTCTTATGCAGTGTAAGTTAGACTCATCGTTTGGTGACAGGGTGCTAGTAGTTTCCCTTTCTCCTCTGTTTAATTCCGTTTTGGAGTGTGAGGTCCTTGTGGCAGCTCCCTCCTTACTCTCCCCCTTAACTGGCATGGAGAAGACAACACCCTGGAACTGATTAGACCCTCAGGCGGTCTGGGCAAGGTTTAGCATAGGAGCTTAGGAGATGCAGAGGGAGAGAAACTGCCCCAAACTGAGGCTGCTTGTGTGACCACAGAACTGTCATGGGCTCGTTGTGAGGGGACCTTACGCTGAGTAGTGCTGGTGTGAACCAAGACCAGGCTGTGTGTGGGCAGCCTGTGGGCCGTGTTTGGGGGAGTCTGATGTTTCCGCTAGGCATGAAGGTCCTCTACCAGCCAAGAATTGGCCTCTGTTACTGGCTGGTTCTCTCTAGCTCCCAGCCCAGTTCCTAGCTCACCCTCGTGCTCTTAGGCCACGCCTTTCAAACTATGAAGGTTGATTCTTTGTCACTTCTGGTTTCTACCAGATTGCAAGGTCTTCAAGAGCAGGGATCATCTTTAATTTATTTCTCTAAATAGTGATAATATGTTGATTTTTGTGTAGCATTTCATTCTTTTTTAAACTGTTTCATGTACACCATCTTGTTTGATCCTATCATGGGAACCTTGGAGATAGGAATAATAGGTATTAATTTAATGCTGTATATACACAGCCCTGGAGCCATATTGGTGTAGTGGTTTAGAGCTTGGCTAGTAACGAAAAGGTTGGCAGTTCGACTCCACCGGCTGCTCCTTGGAAACCATATGAGAGCAGTACTACTATGTGCTATAGGGTCGCTATGAGTCAGAATTGACTCGACAGCAACAGGTTTTTTTTTTTTTTTGGTTTGTACACAGCCATAGGTCCCTGGGTAGTGCAAATGGTTTGCTCTTGGCTACTAACTGAAAGGTTGGTGGTTCAAACCCACTCAGCGGCAGTGTGGAAGAAAGTCCTGGTGATCTGCTTTTGTAAAAATTACAGCCAAGAAAACTCTATGGAGCTCAGTTGTACTCTGTAACACTTGGGATCTCCATGAGTTGGAATCAACTCGAAGGCAACAGTTTTAGTTTTTTAGCTTTTTTTTTTTTTTTTGTTACACACAGATGTACTGAAAAGTTATAGATCTGTGTTTGTATTTTTTAAGGTTACCCATTGATGGTTGTATTGGAAGAAAGTTTTTTCAAAGTCCTGCTCATATGAATTTGTTGAAAGACATGAAGAGGCGCCTGACCGAGGTGGCTGACTTCCACCATGCTGCGAGCAAGGCCCTTCGCGTTCCAGCAGAGGGCAGCGAAGGGCCGTGTGTGAGCCAGGCGGGCACCCCTGGTTTCCTGACATCACCAGAGCTGCACACAGAACTCGTGAGGTGACACATGGTTATTTAGCTATTTACATTGTTGTTTTCTGCACAGGTACTCTCCTGGAGCTGTTACTTGTATTGCAAATTGCCAGATGTTGTTGTCTTAACCCTGTTAGATTGGATATGGAATGTGGCTTTGATACAGGTTTGCATCTTGAAATGTTTGTGTTCCTCATGAGAAGCAAATCAGTAATTTGGATGTACCTCTGTCAAATGGCTGGAGTCTGAGTGATAGGTTATAAATTAGAGGGCTGATACCCTCTTCTGTTTCTTTTATGTAAAAACAGAAGGAAACCAACACAATTCGTCATAGCATGTAAACTATTAAAACCTTCTAGGATAGTTTGGCAAAGGAGATAAATGACAAAGGCAAGGTCCTTAAAAGAGGGCTCACGGACTCTCTAACGGATTCATGGATCACCTGGGGTGATGGTGGGGTATCTGGGAGTCTCCCAAAGCTGCTTATAAAATTACGCATGATATTTGCATCCCCCAAAAGGTTAAGAACTCTGAGGTAAGTTTGGGTCCCCTTCACACTATCCCTTCACCTTTCATTTATTGCTTGAAATCAACCAAATATTAGTCTTATAAATAAGATTTGATAAAAATGGTTATTAGTAATTAACCATGAATAAAAATGGTTCTTAATAACCAAGCCTGAACACAAACTGTCTTGGTGAGGAAGCCCAGGGTTTTCATCCAGCACTGGCTTCAGGCTTCCCTGCCTGCAAAGCCCTTAGGACAGTCTCTTAGCCTCTAACATGATTTCTCCCTGCATCTGGCTTGGATGAAGGAAAACGTATTTAACCAGACTTAACCACTGGGAAACCTTTATCTTTGGGCATTTTAAATCAGCCAGGAAAGCTTTTGATATTCCCTCCTGCCTCTCTTAAATCCTCCTTCCTTCAGTGTGTTCATAAACTGGCCATCTGTCCCACGGAATCAGAAGCTAAAAGAGAGAGCTGCCCATTCTTGTCCCTTTAAGAGCCTCAAAACGCTACCCATGTCTCGCTCCCTAGAAAGGCTGCCCCAGAGGTGAAGGAAGTAATTTTCCACTCTATTGAGCAAAGCAATGCCACCTCCTGGTCCCCCACCTAGTAATTTATGTATTGTAGACTGCTTCTCTAGGACCTGTTGTTGCAGACAATTGCTTAAAATACCAGTGATCTTAGCTAAATGTGCTGTGTTCTTGTAAAACCTAAACAAAGTAAAAACAAAGGAAACTATTGTATTTTTAAATGTTTTTGCTGGAAAATTTATTTATTTATTTATGAACCTGGCTTTTTTCTGTTCCTTCTTAGTGGGAACAGGTACATTCATGCCAGGAGCTTTGTCTGTGATTCCTTGAGGCAGGATATCGACGTTGAGCCTAAAGCTGGCAAGTTCTTCCAATGCATAAATTTAATGTGGTTTTCATTGTTTTCTCTCAAAGACAGAAAATGTGTTTATTTGACTGTTTTTTTAACTTTCGCAAGCTCTAAGGCTCACTGTCCCAGGAAAGAAAAACTCTCAATTCAGATCTTAGGTCTGTGTTAAAATCACCTTCTCTAGTATTTTTTCTGTATACTGTATTTAACCATATTTTAATAATAGAGTTCTTAGAGTCCTTTCTTCATATCTTTTTGCTTTAGCAGTTATCGCATGATATTTTAATTATTTGTGACACGTCTTTCTCCCCTGCTGGACTGTAGTTCCTTGGGAATTGTGGTGGTTGTTGGAAACATTTTCTGTATTATATACTTTACTTTTATGCAGTGGTGCCAGAGTTCCTAGACATGCAAGAAACTTAATTTGCCTGCACATCTTTTTAAATTTTATGTAATTATGTTTTTGTCTTTCAGGCTCTTCAATGTATATATATTATGGCTAGAAGATGAGAATTTTCAAAAAGGAGATACCTATATCCCTTCCTTACCAAAGCATTATGATATTCACAGGCTAGCAAAAGTGATGCAGAATCAGCAGGTAGAATTACAGCTTTGTCTTCTTTAACGTGCCTGACTAATTTAAATTGGTCGCATTCATAATCTAATGGTAAAACCGTTTATTGATATGGAAATGGGTGGTTATTCAGATGGTCGTTGTTTCTGTGAGTTTTGTCAGTGGGTATATAGTATATAAGTCATTGTATTAAAGGGACATTCCCTTTTGAATTTCTGGCCCCACAATGGTTTCCCCTAAAGGCTTGGAGCTCATTCTAGAACTTTCTACAACCTCACAAACATAGCTTCCGCTGCCTCTTTGTATTCTTTCTTATTTTAAATTGTCAGCAACTGAACATTTTTAAGCAATCACCTCAACTCCCATGAAAAGTACAGTGTAAGGATTTATAAGGACTCATACTTTATAAAAGAGCTCTAGTCACACAGTGATTAAGCACTCAACTGCTAACCGAAATGTTGGCAGTTCGAACTCACCAGCCGGTCTGTGGGAGAAAGATGTGGAAGTCTGCTTTATGAAGATTTACAGCCTTGAAAACCCTATGCGGCAGTTCTACTCTTTCCTGTAGGGTTGCTGTGAGTCGGAATCAACTTGATGGCAATGGGTTTCATACTGTATATAGGAAGGAGTTAGAAAGAGAAGATAAGGAGCTCACCTTTGTTTGGCTTCAGAGATGTCTGACTCACAGGTGTCGCAGTTCCCGCTGCCCCTCTGAGCCATTGATTCTGGTCTTCACATGTCCTGAGCTGTTCTCTCCTTAGAACCCAAAGATGCGTGTGATCTTTTTTAAGGCTAAAACTTCTAAGTTTTCTCCAAACTTCTATGGTCATCTTCAGAGATGGGAGACTGGCACACATAAGATACTTCTTTTATCTCAGTTCCTTTTACCTAGAGGCTGAACTCTTGTTGGTCATTGACCCCAATATTGGGATGAGGTTTAAGAACCTCTAAGACTTGAGAAGGAGCCCTGGTGGAGCAGTGGTTAAGCACTCAGCTGTTAACTGAAAGGTGGTGTGGTTCGAACCCACCGACTGCTCCATGGGAGAAAGGTGGCAATCTGCTTCCATAAAGATTATAGCCTTGGAAACCCTATGGGGCAGTTCTGCTCTGTCCTGTAGGGTCACTTTCAATCGGAATCGACTCAATGGCATTGGGTTTGTTTTTTCTTTTTTTTAAGAGACTTGAGAGACTTTAATTTGGATCCTTTGGCTCCTTAATCCTACTCCACTTTTATGTAATATATCATCTCCAGTCTTTGACTTTCTATTTCGTTTCCTTCCTCTCCTTCCTTCCCTTCTTCTTTTCTTTCCTTCCCCCAAGAGTATTTATTGAGTGCCTTCCAGGTGCCAAGTATGTAATGCCAAGGATACAAAATGAAATCTGACACAGTTTCTGCCTTCAAGGAGCTTATTGTCAAATGGGGGACTAAATAAACAATTATTACATCTTGTGATAAAGACTGTAGGAGTGGAATGCACAGGGTGCCTTGGGAACATGGAGGAACAGCCCCTGATTCAGACTGGGGCTGGAGTGGTGATCTTTGAGCAGAAGTACAAATAGAAGTTGGTCAAATTGAAAGGAAGGGTATGGCAATGGGAAGTGACAGAGGATGTTACAGGCAGGAAGAGCAGTATGTGCAAAGAATGGCAGGTGAGAGAGAGCATAGCATGTTCAGAAAGGTGCAGGTTGGGGCATAGCAGCTGGGGGGCAGGTGAAACCAGAGAAGTGAGTAGGGGTCAATTCACTAAGGGCCGTATATGACTTTCTAAAGAATTTGGGCTTTATTTTAAAGTCTTTTGTTTGGAGAGCTATTAAAATAGTGGCAATGACTGACTAAATGGATGAATTCAAAATATATTGAAGAAGAAGACCAAAAAACCAAACCTGCTGCTGTCGAGTTGATTCCAACTCATAGCGACCCCTTAAGACAGAGTAGAACTGCCCCATTGAGTTTCCAGGGAGCGCCTGGTGGATTCAAACTTCTGACCTTTCGGTTAGCAGCTGTAGCTCTTAACCACTGAGCCATATTGAGGAAGAGTCCTTAAGATTTTATGATTGATTAGATAACACAAAACCAAAAAATGAAACCCATTGCCGTTGAGTCAATTCCAACTCATAGTGACCCTATAGAACAGAGTAGAATGGCCCCATAGGGTTTCCAAGGAGCAACTGGTAGATTCAAACTGCCAACTTTTTAACCACTGTGCCATCAGGGCTCCAGATAACAAGGACTCCCAAATTTCTAGCTTGGGCAGCTAGAGATACTGTTTACAGAGGTAGGGACTACTAGATGAAGAAGCGCCTGAAGGACTTCAAGGAGAGCTCTTCTGTTAAGGAGTTGGGGGCAGGGGTGGGGAGGAGATACATAGGTGTGGAACTTAGGAATGAGGCTGCCTAGGAAATGAGGCTTTAATGGTAGTAGAATATTTAGATTAAGAAGATTGAAGATGAAACCCTGGAAGAAACGTTTAAGGCACAGACTAATAAAGCTGGGGATATAGTGCTAGAGAAATAGGAAAAGTAAGAGATCGTGATGACCTGAAATCCTTTGAGTGCAGTTCCAGTCTCATCTCTTTTTTATACCTTACACTCCAGGGCCTTATCCAAGGCTTTGCACATAGTCATACTTGGTCAGTGTTTTAAAACATTGTACCACAATTAAAAAAAGAAAAAAGTTTAATCATACCTTTCTTGGTTTCCTGAGACTTAGCTTGCTTACGCAGCATCCACAGATTTAATTGCTTGCTTTCTTTTTTTTTAAAGTTAGTCTTTGCTTGCCATTGGATGCATATCTCTTACTTTTGATCTGTAATTTAAGCTCAGAGTCGTCCTCTCTTTGTGTGATTTCTGAGACATCTCTGCTTACCCATCATCAGTTCTCAGTATTTGCTCTGATGGTTAGCCTCTGTCAACAGTTGTTTAGCACAGATGCAGAAAAGGTGACATAGGAACTACAATTCAAAGAGAAGTGTGTACTCAGGAGGGTTCAGTACAGCACACTGAACAGTCTGGGCCATATAGGGTTCAGGCTTGTGATCGGGATTATACTTCGGAGTTCCTCCTCTGAGTCTGGAATCCTTGTGCCATGGTTAGTTTGGAAATAATGGTTTAGGACTTCATGGCGGTATGCTAATTGAGAAGCTGGGAACATTTTTAGGTTTAGAGGAACCCTTTGAACAATTAAAGTCAGAAAAAAACATGGTCCACAAAACCATAGTCCATATTTGATCACCTGCCATTAATATTTGAAGTAGTTCTTAGTGTTCAATAGCATTTGAAATTTTTTCTTTAAAGTAGTTCACCATTCTAATAGGTAGTAATCACCAAAAGGAAGTACATATAGTTCAGAATATGCTAGACACGGCCCTCTGAAGTATAGAAAGTGAACACTAGAACTTGTATTATCGTATTATTTTATTTATTTAACCTTTTATTATGAACACTCAATCATATAGGAAGATAGAGTAATATAATGGGCATACTCTCCCTTTCTCCCCTCTTCCCCCACAGTGCCCCAGGTACTGTGTGCCTAGTTTCATCTATACCTCATCCACTCCTTTGACCATCTTATTTTGGAGCTAATTACAGAGAGCATACCATTTCATACATAAAAATTTCAGTATGTATTTTTTAGAGATACCAAAAAAAAAAAACCAAACCTGTTGCTGTTGAGTCGATTCTGACCCAAGATAAGGACTGAAAAATAACATAGCCCAATAGCATTTACATCTGAAAACTATTAACAGTTATTTCTTAATATTAAATGTCTATCACTGGATAATTTGTGTAAACTTGTTAAACCAGATGCTGTCGAGTTGATTGTGACTCATCAAGACCCTATAGGACAGAGTAGAACTGCCCCATAGGGTTTCCAAGGAGGAGATTGTTAATTGGGAACCTAATATACTGTGTAAACTCACACCAAAGACAATAAAATACTACTTATAAAAAACCCACAAAAACAAATATCTAGTCAGTGTTCAAATTCCACTTGTCACATAAATGGCATAAAAGTTTTTATTTTTTTTTATTTTTATAGTTTCCATCAGGATCCACATTTTGTGATTGGTTGCTGTATCTTATAAGTCTTTTTAATCCATAAGTCTTCCCCTCCCCCGCTCCTCCTTGCAATTTATTTGTTGAAGAAACTGGGTAGTTTGTCTATAGAGTTTCACCACATTCTGGATTTTGCTGATTGTGTCTTCGTGGTGTAGTTTAACGTGTTTTTCTATTCCCTGTATTTCCTATAACTTGGTATTTGGATTTAGTAGCTTGATCCAGTCCAGGTTCAATTATTTTCAGTATATTTATATTTTATCTCACCCTTTAAACATTTCCGTTTTTTACCTGTGTCTTATAATGCACATAATTTATTAGCTCAGTAGTGTATGCATATAATTTATAAGTGTACATATAGTGCTGCTGTTAAAATTATTTTTTCTGATTGTGGTGCACAATGAAAGAAGTTTTGAGACCACTGCCAAGAGTGGCCATTTTAAATGGGATTTATCCTAATGCTGGAGAAATAGAAGTGAACCATGTCATGTTGAAACTTACTGGTCACTTTGTAGTTAAATATATAGTTTTATATGATTCATCTGTCAAAGTTAAAGTCCTGTGGTTGTATTCTAGGATCTGTGGATGGAGTATTTGAACATGGAGCGCATTCATCATGAGTTTCAGGAAGCTGTTGGTCTGTGGACACAGGCCAAGCTTGAGTCCCATTCCCCACCCTGCAGTTTGTCAGTGCAGCTGGACTTCACCGATCCTTTGTTGGGTGAGTCATGTGAGCATCAGCCCCGTTGAGTGAGTGAATGATTGAATCAGAGCCAACGAACGTTACGTTTTACACAATCTATCCCTCCAGTAAGGATTGCTTTTTAGGAATTCACTGTTAATTTAGTCTATCACTTAGAATTAGGTTAATCTGAGAGAGGGAGAACTCCAAAACATAATGGCTTAAACAAGACAGAAATTTATTTTTTCTCACATAAAGTAGTCTGGAGGCAGGCAGTTCAGGGTAGTAGGGTAGATTTCATGACAGCTTCAAGCTTTTAAGGACCGCTGCTCCTCCTATCTTGCTGCCCCACTATTCTTACACGAGGCATCCACTTACCATCCAAGATGGCTGCCTAAGCTGAAGCCGACGCGTACGCATTCCAGTCAGTAGGCAAGGGAGTCTCCCCCTTTTAAAGACTCGTTTAAGAAGGCCCTCAAAGACTTTCCTGTTACGTCTCATTGACCCAAACTGAGACACATGGCTGTACCTAGCTGAAAAGAAAGTGGCCAAGTATGTTCATGGTTTATTTTTATTTTTTAATTTTATTTATTTTGTTGTTGTTCATGGTTAATTTTTTAAAGAGACATTTTCATTGACTTATGAACTATGTGTAAAGTGCATGTTTTGGATTCTCAGTTTGAAATTCAGAAGTCTGTCTTTTTTCTTTTATAAACTCTTGTTCTCTCTATCTGGAACTCTTACCATACAAATGGATCACATTCCCAGAGTTTCTAAATTGGTTGTTTCTCACAGTGCATTTTTCTAGAGAAACAGTGTTATAAACTGTCCCTTAGTTTTGTAGGCCAGGCCATAAAAATCTGTTTAACCTGCAAAGTAGCTGATGTACTTATAACAAAAAAAAAACAGAAAACAATATTCAGGGTAACCTTTTAATTTTAATTACTGAATATATTTTAAAAACGCAGGACACATCATGAAATTATAAATATGTAATTGTTGACCAAAATATTGGCAATATATAGTGTAATAGAGCACTGAAGAGATTTTTCAGGGAAAGGTAAAAATACCTTCTTGTTCCACCTCTGGCACTAGCCAACTAGTTAGCTACGTGATCAGATTAAAATAAGAACCTTTCTGAGCTTCAGTTCAGTCATCTGTAAAATAAAGTTGCTGCAGTCTTCTCTCAAATTTATCCCTCCAACACCCCTCTTTTCCCTTTTTTTCTTGAAATAATTTCTTTTTCTGATTACAAAAGTTCTATGTGCTCATTAAAAAAAAAACTTAATATAGGAAGGTATAAAGAGGGAAGTAAAAGTTGCCTTCACACCACATAGATTCTCATTTTCTATTTCTGAAAGTTCGTTAAATGAGAAGAAGAAATGTATTGCTAGATCTAGAAACTGTTGACTGCTTCTCTGCCTCTGTCTTCTATCTGATGGTAGTGCTTTCACGTTGCCCTAACACTTCCCTAGTAGGCTAATTATTTTCTCTGGAGTTAGGCTAGTGATTTATTAAGCCCTCAGCTTGTTCTAGACATTGTCCCAGTACTTTATCACGATTAACTCAGTCCTCACAGTAACCCTATGAAGGTTATTCCATTAAGATAATGGGAATAATTGGGAGTAGAGAAGGAACCAAGTATACGGTGGTTAGTTAATTCGCCCAAGTCACACAACTGATAAGTGGCAGAGCTGTCTGTCTCCAGAGACCCTGTTCTTAACCAGGTTATTATCCTTCCTACTCTTGTTTCTGGTGATCATACAGGTTGCAATTCTAAACAAAATTAAGACCTATATTTTTAAATAATAAATTTCAAATTTTTCTTAGATGATAGCAGGTTAGGTAATGATTGCATGAAACAACTGAACTTGTGGTTGTGATTATAGAAAGAATTTAACCAGTACTTAACAGGTATTGTACATGTGTGACCTGAGTTCTTTTTGTTGAGTTAAATTTGTTTTGTTGGCTTCATAATTTTAGGGCAGTTGTGGTCTAGAGTGGTGATTACAGTTAAATATGCTCTGAATCTAAATTTTTATCTTTTATTTTGTATTTAAAGTATTATTCTTGATTTTTATAGTGAGCTTGAAAAGGAGACCTCAGTTTGCCTTTGGCGTTGTGGCCTACGTGCTGCTTGAAAGAAACGTTAACATAAATAGTCAAGAGTCTCATCCTAGTGATGATTCTTCAGGCTTGTTGTATCTTGTGCAAAGTGTGGTACTTCTAATGGAAAGACACCAGCTGTGAGGGACAGTGCTATGCTTGACCTGTTTGGAATGTTCAGTTCCATCTGTTTGGGGTATAAACAATGCAGGTCTCCTTATGCCGAGTAAAGTCATGACTATTAATTTTTTTCTAATTTTTCTTAACAAGAATAGGAAATTAAGTGCTACATCTGGATTGAAATTGGAAATTCTTAGGAGTCCCTTAAGTACTTGTTGACTTATTGACTTGGAATGCCCTTGACCTCTCCCTGTGCTCTCCCACTATTGAAAAGAATTGGATATATGGCAGCATTTTTCTTCAGTTTCCACCTGCAGGGTGGTATGTGTGTAGTGTGGTGAGGATAGAGGGAGGGAAAATAGGAATTTATTGGACATCTACTGTGTGTTCAGCTCTGTACTAGGTATAGAAATATGTAACATTTTAATTGTATTAACCAGTATGAGATCTTGTGCAATCTAGTGCAAAGTTGCATGGTGCAGATTCATCTTTATGTTCCTTGTTGCTTGGGCTTGTTGTGTTGCTGTGATGCTCAGTGTCTTATTTGGACTTCATAAATCATTTGTTGAGTGAATGAATTACTGTATGATTGCATAAGTTTAAGTGCTGTAGGAGTTTATACTCATGTCTTCATTTTAATTCTATTATTTCCAGTCTGCCTGTTTTTGATTTTTCACTCAACTATATTCCATAATGCTCTTTCCTTTTATTCCTGTGAAGTTTGTCTGAACGACTGTATTAAGCTCTTAACTGGTCTGCCTACCTCCAGACCTCATTCTCCCGATCCATCATCCAGATGATAGCTGCCATCTTTCTCAAGCTTGCTTAGAGCTGTTTACTGTATCCCCTTTACACCAGTATCAATTCTAAACTTCTTAGCATGTCATGCAAAGCAATCTAGTGTAGTAATTTAAGATCATGAGCTTTAGCTCTTTAACTATCATGACACTGTAAACTTTTTGAGGATAGGGATTCTATTTAATTATACCACATGCTCCCAAGCTCCTAGTTTCCAATAGAAAATTATTAGCTTTGTGGGTATACCCTAAAAACTTCTTAAGTAATGGAAGATAATGGTTTTGTTCGTTTAGGCCTCTTGTGGCCTAAGTAGCTATTCTGTAGCTCTTCAGCATTCTTTATGAAAGTAAAAGGCCATGGCTTTGTACCCATTAGAACATTACTACCCATTAGTGCCCATTACTTAGTAAATATGACTTTTCTTTCAGCTAAAGAAAGGGTTTTAGGTAACTTGCGGAAACATGAGGCCCCCCATCCTCCCCTTGTTCTGCACCCTCTGAGGCCTCCCGTCCCAGTGATTTCCTCAGCCACGCTACTGAGTCAGAAGGATGCCACCCAGCTCGTGCGCATGGACCTGAATCTGCTGCAACAGCAGGCCAGGTAAGACTAGGAGACCTCAAGAATCATGCCTTCATGCTTGCTGCTTTGACAGCCTTGATGATTTACTACTTAGAATGGCTTCCTCATTAGGATACAGACTGGCCCAGACACTTCACTTCGCTGTTTTGTGACACGTCTTTTACTTTCACATAGAAATAATGTGGTGTTCTCATGGACTACAAGTTCTACATGTTTCCTGGGGTGACATTTCTGAGTGTTGTCAGTGCCAACCAAGTTTTTCTCATGCTCCTCCTGAGGAGACCTGCTGATGGAAAGATGATGTGGAAAGCATGCAAAATGAGATTTGCTTTTTTTGGTCACTGCTTTGCTCTCTAAAGCTGTATTCTTTTATTTTTAAAAAATTTTTTAAGCTATGTTTTATTTAACCCATTATATCCAAAATGTTATCATTTCAACATGTATAAAAAATTATTAATGAGATATCCTTTTAAAGCCATATTCTTTTAAAAATTGACATAGACACTTGATCAATGTTTTAAGTTCGTATGAATGATCATCTGTTGAAGGTTTTGATTCTAACTTGTGATATTGTGAGGAGGAGAGTATGTGGAGCCTGTTTTATTAATAGTAATTGAGGTGAGGCTTTACCTTTGCAAATCCCATGTGAGTCTTTTATTGGCCTTTTCTTTCTTGGCTGTTTTTGGTCCAGGCATTTGTTGTGTGTGTGTTGTATGCACACATGTGCGCATGAACATAATAAATACACAATTAGAACAATATTGACACCCCATGTACAGAATTAGCTTTCTTCGTCATTCACATACCAATTTGTGCTGCTAATACCTAAGAAGTCACTGGCACCTATAAGTAGGCGCCACTTTAGGATGATTAAATTTGGATGAATTATCATTTCTTCTATATTTAAGGATCCATTTAGAAAACCGTGTTAACATAACACAGATTTTTAATGGACCTTCATCTCTGACTCAAAAGTTGTCCCACTTTTCTACAAGACTTTTCTTCCTTTCTTAGCCTGAATGGCAGGGGAAGGATTTGGGTGAGTCTTCACACACACACCTTTGGTCCTCTGTTACTTTGAAATTCTTGTGTCTTGCTGTGCTGTAATATAGGCTGAGGGTAACTAGGAAGGTGGAAGCTTTATCACTTATCATGTAACCTTTCCTGAGTCTTTCTTTTACCTCCTGACGATATTTTTCAGAACCTCAGCTCTTCGGGAGTCTCAGCAGGTTGCCCTGGATAGTGAGCTGTTGGACACAATGCCCAAGCAGTATATTAATCGAGAAGAACAAATCACACTACATTTGGAGTGTAGAGGCAGTAGTGGTAGGAAATGCCAAGGAGCAGCAGTTGTAACAGTTCAGGTAAGCTTGTTTAAATTTCTTCACGTTGTTGTTGTTGTGTGCTGTTCAGTCAGTTTTAATTCATAGCGACCCCATGTGACAGAGTAGAGCCGCCCCATAGGGTTTTCTAGGCTGTAATCTTTATGGGAGTAGTCTCTAATAGTGGTATGTCATTGAGAAAGATTGAAAGAACTATAGAACACAATCCATGTCCCAAAACATTTTTTTTAGGAGAGTGAAGACACATATAGAAAATCACATATTTCGGCAAGTGCCAGATGAGTCCTGCAGATGGGTAGTCAAATAGGAATTCAAAGAAAATCAGAATCATTGACAGGATTCTTAGGCTTAAACTGATCCTTCCAAGATTTTGATGGGTTTGGATTCAGTTAGAAGGAATGTGGGGATGGAGTTGCCATGATGTCATCTGGGGGTCAGTGAGTAGACCAGTCTGTTTAAAGTTGTTTTCAGGAGTGGTGGTGGAAATTGGTGTTGGAAAGGTTGGTGTGGACGATTACTTGGGAGCTCTGGCTATGGGTTGTGGACAGTGGGGAGCTGCTGAAGATGAACATGTGAAGAACATGTGGAGTGCAGAATCAGTTGGGTATAGCTTGCCAAGAGACAAAAGGAGAGACGTGCAACAATATGATTAAAAATTCAGCTGCTTCTCAGAGTCACCTTCTTGAGCTGGAAATGTTGGCAAGAGTAGGAATTGTGGCGTCATAAGAACTTCAGAATGGAAGCCTAGCTTTAGCTAACACTTCATAGCACTTCCTGTATGCCAGGTACTGTCTAAACACTTCCATAAGTAATTTTATCCTTAGAACAACATTATGAGGTGGGTATTATTATTGTCTTCATTTCCAGATGAGGAAATAAATAGAAGCATGGAGAGGTTAAGTTATATACCCAAAGTGACATGGCCGGTTATTGGCGGATCCAGGTGAAGCCCAGGCAGGCTGACTCCAGAGCTTGTGCTCCTTCATCACTGCACTTTCCTTTTTCTCCAGTGAACTCAGTGTTCCCTGAGCCGGGAGGGAACTGCTTGGAGATGGGCACTACCTGCTGTCTGACTACATTGCACAGAAAGAGCTCTTCTTTTTTACTCTCTTTTTGAAATTGTTGTTGTTGTGTTAGGTGCTGTTGAGTGGGTTCCTACTCATAGGGACCCTATAGGACAGAGTAGAACTGCCCTGTAGGGTTTCCAAGGAGCAGCTGGTGGATTTGAACTGCAGACCTTTTGGTTAGTAGTCGAGTTCTTAATCTTTTCACCACTAGGGCTCCCGTTTTGAAATTGAGGAGACTTTATTTTACTGACTCTTGGTTGTCTTTCAAGTGTTTCCCTTCTTTTTTTGCTAATTCACATTTTAACTGTTCTAATGTATTCATCAATCTCCTTGGGAGACTGTTTTCTCTAAAATTTCTTCTCTGAAATAATCTTTTATACTTTTTGTATTTTTAATTACCTTCAAAATTTATTTCTGATTTTTCCAACATAGTTGTATGTATCTAAACTTGTATGTATTTTCCAGTTAAGGAGTTTGACCTGAAAGTCAAGATGAATTCATCTTATTTTCCTACATTTTACTGTAAATATGTCAGACTCCTACACATTGAGATAGAATCTTTGGCCACGTACTTAGGAAGTTAATTTCCTTATCAGTATTTTTCCCCCCAGTTACTAATGCTTTAGTAAGATCAGGGTAGAGGTTTTTTAAGAAAGACCACTTGCTGAAGTAATAAAGTTGGAAGAATAGTTTGCCAGCTAAAGGTGGAATTCAGGTTGGTGGCAAAAAAGCTGAAAATGTATCCGGTCATAATAAAAAAGGGATGTCTTATAAAGTAATAAAGCTGGAGAAATAGTTTGCCAACTTAAGGTGGAGTTCAAGTTGGTGGCAAAAAAAAAGCTGAAAACATATCCGGTCATAATAAAAAAGGAATGTCTTATTACCAGTCTGTTTTCACAAACACAGTATTTTTCCATATTTTGAGACTACATGTCTTTGCCAGGTGGTTAATTCTGTATAAAAAAGGGAATTCTCCTAAGATGCGTTTTTATAAGTGACTAGTGAAATACATACAAAGAAATGTTTTTCCAATTCTGGCTGATAGCTTGCTCTGTGAAGAGTTGTAAATATTTGCCATCCCAGTCAAAGAACAGGTCTGCTGTTCACTCTCAGGATCTTGCAGTGGAAAATAACCACCAGCCAGACCAGGGAGCTTTAGCTGCAAGCCTACCAGTGACTTGTTTCTTTTCTTTTTCAGAAAAAGGAATCCTAAGTATGTGAACCCTTGAATTGAAATTTGTTCTATATTTTTTTTGCTTTATTAGTTTGAAATAAAAAGGTATAGTTTTCCTAAAATACCTTCAAACTACTTTTATTTGGAGGGAGGGTGAAGAGATGTTTTACAACAAGAAGGATTGAAGTGAATATGGCTTAGATTCTGTTGTTACAGGCATGCCAAAATACTTGTGCTTTTTTTTCTCAAAAGAAAAATTGGCAGATGCTAATACTGCTTGAAGAAAGAAGAGAAACAAAAACATAAGACAAACGGGGGAAAAAAAGGAGCCTTTTTATGGAAGCGTAAAGAATTTGATCAGTAGCTGTGTTTTGTGGCTATGACCACTACCCATTAGAAATATCCAAGTTTTCTTCAAACAGGTTTAATTTTCTGCTGGCCTCACTTGTTTGCTCAGTCCCCTGGCTTCCACGTCTACGTGGGAAGATCCTGAAGCTTGAGAACCCCTACTGATGGCTCCTAGAAGCATCAGTGTCAACAGCAGTATCTACTTCAGCCATTATTCTGCCTGATTATTTAGATGTGCCAGGGGAATTAAACATGTGAAGATGGTGAGCAACTCTTGTAGTCTGAGAGTTAAATAGAATTTCTCTGGAAAGTTACATGTTGTTGTATGCCGTCAAGTCAATTCCAACTCATAGCAACCCTATATGACAGAGTAGAACTGCCCCATAGGATTTCCTAGGCTGTAATCTTTTTTTTTTTCATTTTTTATTTTTTTTATTGTTGTAGTTTAAGTGAAGTTTACATTTCAAGTTAGTCTTCCATAAAAAATTTTATGCATACATTGTTATGTGACCCTAATTGCTCACCCAATTCTGCGACAGCACACTCCTCCTTTCTGCCCCTGCTTCCCCATGTCACCCAGCTCCTAACCTCTCTGCCTTCCCATCTCACCTCTGGACAGAAGCTACCCCTTTGGTCTCTTCTATCTACTTGAGCTAAGAGGTACACTCCTCATGAGTATCACTTTGTGTCCCACAGTCCAGTCCAATCCTTGTCTGAAGAGTTGGCCTCAGAAATTGCTTTAGTTCTGGGCTGATAGAGAATCCAGGGGCCATGCTTGCCAGGGTCCCTTCAGTCTCAGTCAGACCACTAAGTCTGGTCTTCTTACTAGAATTTGAGTTCTGTACCCCATCTTTCTGCTGCCCCATCAGGGACTCTCCATTGTGTTCCCTGCCAGGGTGGTTGGTCATTGGTGGTAGCCGGGCACCATCTAGTTCTTCTGGTCTCAGGCTGATGAAGTCTCTGGTTTATGTGGCCCTTTCTGGTCTCTTGGGCTAATACTTTCCTTGTGTCTTTGGTGTTCTTCATTCTCCTTTACTCCAGGTGACTGGGACCAATTGATGGATCTTAGATGGCCTAGGCTGTAATCTTTATGGGAGCAGATAGCCTGGTCTTTTCTCCTTCGGAGCTGCTGGTGGATTCAAACTACCAGTCTTTCAGTTAGCAGACGAGTGTTTAACCATTGCGCCACCAGGGCTCCTTAGTGCTATGCTGGGCAGTAATTGCTGTTTGATCCTTCTAGGAATTGAATATGAAATTAATTTTTGGCTATTCAATAGCTAAGAGCAAGATAGAGGAAAGTTGAAACTAGCTGCTATGAAGTTTAGACATTCTCCATGCAAGTCAATTAGTTTCGCTGTGATTCTTGGCCAAAGACTACTTGAATCTGAACCCATCACAAATAGATGACTTTGGTTTTGGATAACTTTAGTTTTGGGAAGAAAGGTGTTTGTCAGGGGGGTAAGGAGGGTGGTTTCTGAGTGTTTGTGGCTTATCATGAAACTGTCACTAGGAAAACATCGCAGAGTATGTCCTGCAAAAGGTGGATTGCAGTATACTGACATGTAAAATGGTAACCTGTCTGTATACATGTGTCCAGTGACCACCTCATGGCCATATCTAGTAGTTTTGATTCTGTTTAGCATCTTTCTATTATTTAGTGATGCTGAACTTCATGAGATCTCATCTAGTCCCCAGGCATCTCTAACCACTTGTCAGTTTCCTTCCAGGGTTTCTTTTCCTCTGCTCAGTGCGTGGTGCTGCTCTTGACTACCTTCTTCATTGTGACATAATCTTCTTTTACCTACCATCTGTGCTGGAGTTCTTAACTAGGGGTCTGTGAATGGTATTCATGGGGTCAGTGAAGCCCTTGAAAGGGTATGTAAAATTTTTTTTCTGGAGAATTCATAGCTTCATTCTACCAGAATGTTCCATAGATACCTTAAACTTCATAGGTCCCAAAGTAATTTCTTCTTTATCCTCCAAACCTGTTCTTTCTGCAGTTCTCATCTACCTGATCTCTCAAACTGGAGATGTAGGCATTAGTGTCATCTTTTCCACGTACCCCACCCCACCGCACCTCCATACTTTCTGCCTAATTGCTTCCCAAGTTGTGTTGGTTCTGCCTTTGAAATGGCTTTAAGTTCATTCCTTTCTCTTTGTTTTCATTGTTATTTTCTCACAGTAGGCCACATCACTTCCTCTCTGAACTATTGCTAAAACCAACATTGTCTCCCCAGTATCTAAAAGGAGTATGACTTTTTAGGGCCCTTCATCTGTTTTTGATCTTTTCTAGCATCATTCTTACCACCCACTTGCACTCCCTAAATGTTCTATTTTCTAGACACTTCAGACTTCTTTCTTTCTCCAAACACAGCTTTTACAGTTCTACCTTCATCTCTATGCATATGCTGTTTCTTGTTCTCCCCTCACCCATTTCTGAGCTCAGCTCATCCTTCAATACTTGGTTAGAGCGATACTCTTCTTGAGGTCTTTCCTGACTCCACCAGTCAGACTGAGATACTCCTTCCTCTCATTGCAGTTTGTGCGTAAGTGCTGTTGTAGTCACTTGCTGTTTTTTCCTGCCAGGCTGTGAGCTCCTTGGGAATACTGCTGCTGTCCTTATTCATCTGTATACTTGTACATCTAGATGGCTCCTGACATATAATAGGTGCACTTTAATACCTCTTGAATACTTGAATGAAAGCCAGTAGCATACCACTCATTGGTTGTGCTACAACTCATTTTCTGTTGTGATTACATCTATTGATGTTTAATTGTTTTTGAGTTATATGAGGTCAGGGACCTTGCCTTATTCATGTTTATATCATTAGTGCCTCACAGTTAGTACCATATAATAGATGTGTTCGAAGGAATGGACAACTATAAATTTATGCTCTTTACAGGTAAGCTCCCTGATTTTAACTGTTTTCAGGAACTTTGACTGTGAAAGACATCATGGAAATTGTGACTTTTTTCCTACTAGAGATCATTACTCATTCTCTGTGCTTAAAAAAAAAAAATATTGCTCAGTCGATTCTGACTCATAGTGACCCTATAGGACAGAGTAGAACTGACCTGTAGGGTTTCCAAGGAGCAGCTGGTGGATTCAAACTGCTGATCTTTTGGTTAACAGCCATAGCTCTTAACCACAGTGACACCAGGGCTCCTGTTTGTGCTTACCCTTTCCTAATTTAAACAGCTTAATGGTTTCCAAAGAAAATCTCAGCTTAACTACCACACACTGCTCAACTACCCATTTTACTCTAATACTGATGTCTCCCAGGCATTTGTTCTTGGTAAGGATGGTGGTACTGCATACACCATTTTCACTTAACCATTGCAGAATGAGAATGAGAAACAGCTTCAGAAGGGCTAGGAAATTTGCCAAGGTCACATAGCTAGTAAGTGGTTCAGTCAGACTTCAAACCTGTGTCCATCTAAATTCAAGACCTATGCTTTTCCCACTCAACATTGCCTGCCATTTTGCTTTAGCTTTTTCAGCTCCAATTTCCGAAGACTAGCAGTGTGATTCTTAGTAAGCTGATCGTAATAATCAAGTTTCACTTAAAGTAACACGTATACCATTTTCTCTCTGAGTTTGTGTGCTAGGATTGCCATCTTAATCCTGTGATTAGAGAATTCATGCTCTTAGTTGAACACTGTGGGTTGGAACACTTTTAAAAATCACCTTCATGGGAAATGATTTTATATTTTAAACACAATTTTTAATGGCTCATTTATACAGTTTTCAGATTGTATTATGAAAATATTTTATTGCTTAATAGAATCTTTCTGAGAAGGGAAGTGCTGGAAATTTCCAGCTATCTGAAAATGTTTGAACTATGTATAGCTTGTTTGGGGCATACGAAAGCCAAATATATATATATTTTCTTTTTTATTATTTTATTGTACTTCAGGTGAAGGCTTACAGAAGATAGTTTCATGTAACAGTAACACACATGCTGT
>NW_004444014.1:1485336-1495395 GCF_000243295.1 Trichechus manatus latirostris
AGTATTCTTACTCCGTTTGGTGTTCGGCTGAGTTCTTTATCTCTTCATTTGATGTTCTAGGGTTTCAGGATTGTTGATTCTCTGTTTGGCTTAGTTTATCGGATCTTTGTTGTGGAGGGACAGCGTGGTGTTTCTGCCTAGAGCGCCATCTTGCCGGAAGTCACCGAAAGCCAAATATATTTCATGGGAGCTGAGACGTGCTTCTTCTATGGTCTCCCCTCCTAAAAAAATTTTCTAATGATTCAATGATATTCCCTGAGGAAATGCAGTGATTCATAATAAGGTCCCTTTTGTTGTACTTCGGTATTGTGGGGAATGTTTGCTGGACCCAGGATTGATTTATTATCATGTGAAAAATTTGCTCATTCCTAAAGATGAAAGATGGAAAAGACCCACTGAGGTCCTCACGTTATTGTAAGAACTTGCTGAAGGACATGATTCGACTAACTTTTAAATTTCTTTGTCTACTTTAAGTGACTCGAGTGGCTTCCACCATGTTGCTTTGTTCTATTGTCTGCAACTTCTTGTAATTGTGAGCCAGTAGTCATTCAACCTCTCACTTCTGTTCTAATAAGAAAAGAAAGCTTTCAACAGTGGGTGGGAACAATGAATAAAAATATGTAGACTAGAAAATAATGACAAATTTAGGCTATTTTTTGTGAGTGTCTAAACTCTACTAAACTAGTTGGTTTTATTTTGTTCTTCAGCATCAGTATTTTCTAGAACATGTGTTGGCAGTTTTCAAGTTCAGGTTACATAGTGATTTTAGTCTTGTCTCTGCATTTCTTAGTCAAGTGAACTTTTTTCTTGTCTCTCTCATCCTTTGTCTCTCTGCTTTCCTGCATTCTCACAGTTTTCCTTCCACCTCTCAGATTCTCTTTTCCTGCGTTTGGCCAGTTTGTCTTAAGCGGGCCAAGGGCACTCCGTGATGCTCACAGACCCAGTCTAACTGAAGGTGATGACATATTAGGCAAAGAGCTGACTGTGCATACTCCTAATCACATTCTAGGCCACTAAACATTGGTCTGTTACTTGAAAATTTTGAAATTTAATTTGAATAGTTGCATCGACTTATTGTGTGTTTTAATGCAAGTAATTTAATTTTTAATATTTTATTTTTCCAACAGTAAAAATTAAAGTAATTATTGTTAACATTAGATAGTCGTTTTCATGCCTTTAATGTCATACTGACAGCTTATTTTTTCTTTAAAGCAAGAAATTTTGTAAAGATTTCTAACACAACATTGGTGATTTTTATAGAAGAAGGTTATCATCATGATCATAGAAAATGGGTGCTAAGTGTACAGTCAGGGTTGTGCTGTGCTGTGCTGGGCTTCTGTGTAAAGCACAGCAAATGGACCATGCGCTTCAGGAGCTTTTGATGTGGAATTTATGATGATAATCCCAACGAGGACATGAGGGCCTTGATTAAATAAATGTGTGAATTAAGCATGTGCATTATTTACAAAGGATATCTGTAATTGTTGCAGGGGGCACTGATGACTGGGTTTGGGCAAGTGCATAAAAGCAAAATATAGACCCTACTGCTCACCCATGTAACTGTGAGAGACCCTTTGAGAAGAATGTAGGATTTCAAATTTCAGCTTTCTCTGCCATGTCTGCAAGATAAGTCCAAACTCCTAAGCCTGGTATTAAAGACCTCCCCAAGACAGCCCTTCCACCCTTGGTCTGATTGCACTGCACACTTCAGCACCAGCCCCCAGCATCTGCCTGGGGGGAGGGGCTCCTCCTTGCTTCCCTCTGTCTGCTCCCCCCAACGCATCTGTTATATTGGTTCTGTCTTTGTATTACATCCTGGGCCTAGATGTCCTCTGATTTCTTCTGCATTTCTCCACCTCCAATAAGTCCCATCTTTCCTAGCTCCTCAGGCCACATTGATCAAGTGTACTAGTTCTTAAACTTCTGACCATATAAACCAATTAAAAATAAAAACTGGGGGAGGAGCAGGGCTCAACATATGATTGCCAGTTTTTTTGTTTTGTCAAAAAAGGACATTAATACACAAAACCAGTTGCCATATATGTCACCATCAATTAATTAAAGGGTATTTTAACAACTCCCTCAAGAAGGAAGGACATAATCTCCAAAATAAAGGGTAGTTTTTTAAAATTGAAATGAATTTAGTTTTTATTTTTTTTAGCATTCAATAAATTTCTGTTATTTCTCACATCTTTACTGAGAACCAATAAAGTTTTTATCAAAGGCCAGCTTTTAGGAACCACTGGACGAGCCGGTTCCTTTTTCTTAGACACGCAGCTGATTTGGATGCTTTCTCATATTTTTATCCTATTTTATTATTTGTTTTATGAGTAGATATCTTTTCTTCCTTTAAAAATGGCAGTTGTTTTGTCAACAACATCTGTTGTGACATCCTCTGTTATGCCAGACATGCAGGAGATGCGAAGCTGAGTATTTCCAGTTGTACGTGCTTTTGGAATGGGAGAACAGAGAGGCCTGATCAACAGAGGAGGAACTTCTGTTCACCAAAAAAAAAAAAAGAAAAAAAAAAAGAAAGCCTCAGGGGTGGAAGACATTGAGTCTGTTTTTGATGAGGATTGGTGGACTCTAAGCATAAGTGAAGTAGAATATATCCTACAAAAGACTTTGAACCAGTGATTAACTCAGGATCATAGTAGTTTAAAAGGCAAATACGTGTGTGTGTATCCGTGTATATATATAACTTGGAATTTTTATAATAAAATTCTTTTAAGTTGAGCTTGATTCTTTATAATAAACCTGAGATTCTTGAATAATTTTTTCCCATCATTTTCAGGTTTAGTGGAGCGTTTTGAGTTATATAATATTAATGATGATAATATTCCATTCATCCTATGCCTCGCGTGTTTGTAATAAAGCATCTGTTCTAGAAACATGTAGGGGAAGAAAGTCTGTTGACCACTTTAATTTTTGTTAGTTTGAAGGTATGCATAAGAATGAAGCAGTAAGCCAGCAGCTCCATGTTTTGCGAAAAGAAGTGAAGCATTTGCAAGCAGAAGCTGCTAAACCACCATCACTTCATATTGTGGAAGCCGCTGTGCATGCAGAAAACTTGATTACGTAAGTTTTGAGGGTATTCTAATTTAAAATATTATCTTGTTACTATTGATAGTAATTGTATATGCTGCTGCATCCCCCAGACCTACCAGTCAGTACAGAGAACAGCAAACTACGACCTTTGGGCCAAATCTGGCTTATCACTTGTTCTTGTATGTAAAGTTTTTTTGGATCTCGACAATTTACATATTGTCTATGGCTGCTTTTATGCCGCAGTAGCAGAGTTGAGTAGTTATGACAGGGATTTTATGGCCTGCAAAGCATAAAGTACTTACTCTCTGGCTGTTTGTAAGAAAAGTTTGTTGACACTTGAATTATGAGATGATACAGTGCATTGAAATTCAGTCATGGAGAGATTTATGGCTTAAGTTTTATGTCAGAGTTGCATTTACCCAGGAAGTCATCATTGTCAACTCTTAGGTTATTGAGCAAAGTTTGCAGTAGAATTGCTCAGGGGAATTATGACTCTCAAGTGTAGTTTCTAACTTGAATTTGGCCATTGTGGTTTTCTCCTGGAGCCACCGGGCTTACTCTCACCATTTCCTTTCCTCCTAAAGCCTCAGGACATGACTCAGGAGAGGGAAGGGGTACTCTCTGACTTTAAGGTGACTCCATATTCTGGTACCAGCAGCTACCTCAGTAGATTAGGGTGGTAGGGTGGAGGGGAACAATGAGTCCTTTTGTGGGTTTGGTTGGGGGGCCTGGGAAGGAGGAGGAGAAGGTAAATAAGAGGTTGATAGTTCTTTTACCAGGAAAGGAAGGAACTTAAGTGTGAGAATTAAAAAGGATATCTTTTTTTCTAGAATCTTACTCTTTACAAAAATCTTTCCTCAACCTCAGTCAGTGTTTTGGATTATAGAGTTTAGAGAAATCAGGGTTCTTGTTTTTAAAAATATATATTATGTAAGGTATGCCTGGAGTTAAATGACAAACTATGAATTACATACAACATATGAAAAAATTTAAAAAGAGTAAGACTGTTAATTAGTCCTTATAATACAGCTATTATTTTGCCTCCGCGAGGAGGGCATGAAATCATTACTATATATTGAAAATAAGTTGAGAGATACACATTTTCTCCATGAAATATTTCTGAAGTAACATGTATATGGGATTCTTAGGACTCTTAAGCATTTTGCCTGTATATCTTTGTAGGGTATACAAAGAAACACTTGTGAATATAGATTCTCTCACTGTAGACCAATAATCTTACCTAAATTTTCCCACAGGGCCTTAGTGAACGCCTACAAGTTACAGCCTACACCTGGAGTTCAGAAAGTTGGCATTGACCTTTTCTTTACTGTTGTGGATTATGTCAGTGATGAGACACAGCGTCATCCTCCTACAAGGCAGTTCTTTACTTCATGCATTGAGATCTTGGGACAGGTAAGGTTATTCTGTGTTTTTAGCCTTGTTATTGTTAGTTGTCATCGAGTCAGTTCCGACTCATAGTGACCCAGTGTACAACAGAAGGAAACACTGCCCAGTCCTGTGCCATCCTCACAATCATTTTTATGTTTGAGCCCATTGTTGAAGCCACTATGTCAGTCCATCTCGTGGAGGGTCTACCTCTTTTTCAATGACACTCTACCTTACCAAGCATGATGTCCTTCTCCAGGGACTGGTCCCTTCTGATAATATGTCCAAAGTACGTGAGATCAAGTGTCCCTATCCTTGCTTCCAAGGAACACTCTGGCTGTATTTCTTCCAAGGCAGATTTGTTCCTTCTGCTGGCAGTCCACAGTATTGTCTGTATTCTTAGCCAACAACATAATTCACAGGCATCAATTCTTCAGTCTTCCTTATTCATTGGCCAGCTTTCGCATGCATATGAGGCAATTGAAAACACCATGGCTTGGCTCAGGTGCCTCTTAGACGTCAAAGGGACATCTTTGCTTTTCAACACTTTAAAAAGTTCTTTTGCATCACATTTGCCCAGCGCAATTCGTTGTTTGATTTCTTGACTGCTGCTTCCATAGGTGTTGATTGTGGATCCAAGCAAAATGAAATCCTTGACAACTTCAGTATTTTCTCTGTTTATCATGATGTTGCTTCTTGGTCCAGTTGTGAGGGTTTTTGTTTTCTTTATGTTGAGGTGTAATCCAAACTGAAGCCTGTAGTCTTTGATCTTCATCAGTAAGTGGTTCAAGTCCTCTTCACCTTCAGCAAGCAAGGTTGTGTCATCTTGCATATCGCAGACTGTTAATGAGCCTTCCTCCAATCCTGATGCCTTGTTCTTCATATAGTCCAGCTTCTTAGATTATTTGCTCAGCATACAGATTGAATAAGTACGGTGAAAGGGTATAGTGTACCAAACCATTCCGACTCATAATGACCCCATAGGACAGTACAGCTGCCCCATAGGGTTTCCAGGGAGCGCCTGGTGTCAAACTCTTAACTACTATGCTACCAGGGTTTCCGGATGTAGTGGATGTGTGTATAAATGTAAAAATGTTATATCCTTCCTACATATATTTATATATTGTGATCAACTCTCAAAAACAGTTACATGCTGTTTCATAACCTGCCTTTTTCATTTTATAATCTTTTGGACATCATTCTGTGTTAATAAATGCACATCTATATCATGGTGTCTAATGTTTGCATAGTGCTCCATGATACAGATACGTTGTAATATATTGAGCTAGTTCCCTCAGTATGGATATTTAGGCAGCTTGTTTTGCTACAATAAGTCTGAGATAAATGTTCTTACACATACATTTTTGTGAACTTGTCACTATTTTTTTTAAGGATTATTTCCTAGAAGTATGATTGCTAGGTCAAAAGGAATGACATTTAACATATATTGTCACGCTGCCCTCCGGGGATGTTTGTACCTATTTGTACTGTCATAATAGGGTTTGAATTTATTATTCTCTGCAACATAACCGACATTAGGAGTTAGCGTTCTTTTTAAATCTTGCTAATGTAATAGCATTATTATTTTAATTTGCATTTCCTTAAGTACTTGTTAAGTTGTATGTCTTGCCATGTGTTTTTTGGTCATTTATATATTTTTTTGAATTACCAGGGTTATTGCCCTTTGCATATTTTTCTGTTGAAGACTTTCTCATTTTTTGATTTTGTAAAAACTCCTCCAGACGACTAACTTGGTATCTAGAATGTTTTATAAATAAATTTTTCTAGTTTGTCATTTTCCTTTAATTTTATGATACTTTTTGCCTTGTTAAAATTTTTATATATTCAAATCTGTCAGTCTTGTTCTTTATTATTATTTCTGTATGTTGTCAAGCTGTTGGGTCGCTTTGAGTCAGAATTGACTCAGTGGCAATGGGTTTGGTTTCTTTTTTTGGTGGTCAAGCTTATCAAAGGCTTCCTCACCTTGAGATTATTTAAGTATTTGCTTTATTATGGTACTTTTTAACATTAGACCTGAGTTAAAATAAGGCAAAGTTATCATGATTATATATTAATTATGAAAGTTACATCTCCCACAAAATCTATAATCTAGAAGTTTTGTTTTCTTGGCATTATATAGAATCACCTTTGATATTTAGTAGGCTCGTTGCAAATTTCTAGATTCAGATTACCCTAATATTTTAATCTTTTAAAAATTTTCTAGTACAGTTATCTCAATGTTTTCTATATATGATTGTCCAAATCAGATTGGTGGATTATGCAGAATTTTCAATGTCACCTACATTGGAAGTGATAGGATTATCTGTGTTGATTTAGATTTTTTTTGACTGTTTCATATTTTCATTTAGAAAAAGTTCTATTCACTTTATTTACTACCCCTTGAAACCTAGTTGCTTAAATAAAAATTGGAGAGGGGAGAATTGGTGACATTTTTCCTCCTTATTCTTTCAAGGTGTTTATCAGTGGCACTAAATCGGAATGCAAGAAAGTACTTCAGACCATTCTGAAGAATAGAAGGCTCTGCTCTCTTCTGTCTCCTTTCTTCACTCCCAGTGCTACGCCCGCAGAGTTCATACAGCTATATGAGAAAGTGGTCAAGTTTCTAAGTGAGGACAATAGTGATATGATTTTCATGCTGCTAACCAAGGTGAGATGTGATTCAGTCCTGATATTATCACTCAACTGTAAAAATGATTGTTGTTTCCCACTCTGTAGAAATGAAAGGGGCTCTGGAGCCCTGTTTCCAGGTTGACCATAGGCTGACAGGCCCTCTTCACATTTTGTGTGATCTTTGAGCGGCCTGATCCCATAGCTTCCTCTCATGGGGCTTTACTTGTATTTTGTTATACAGTCTTATTTATGTAGTATAAAGAAGACTTAGCTCCAAAAAAAAAAAAGACTAGCTCCCAGGTCCTCTTAAAAAACTTAGTACAGTTTTGAAAATATTCTTATTAGTAATTTAATACATCCCTCTTTTGAAATTACTCTGAACTTACGCCTAACTAGTGTTTGGTAAAGGAGTTGCAACATGTCCAAGTCTCTCATATTTAGGACAAGCTGAATGTAAGCAAATTGTTTAAGTTTTCATTCTGAGTAGAGTATTAACTCTTGTAAACCACGGCCGTGAGTTTACTTAACCAGTTGAGAATTATACAGCCTTAGCCATTTTACCTTCACTTGACACCTACGAATCAATAAAACCTGGGCATTTTTTAGGCCCCAGAGACTGTAATGAGGGAGAAGATGTTCTATAGTTTGGGATTTTTATTAGCCGAAATAGGTAACTGCAGATTTAGAAACATGGCTGTTAAATTGAGACAGTTCTATAAAAGTGGCTGCTTGTTTGTGGCACTGTGGCCAGTGAAGGAGAACTACAAAGTTCTGGTCCACGTCTTGTAGAGAAAATATACTGTGATTAAACCCGTTGCCGTCGAGTTGATTCCTACTCATAGCCACCCTGTATTGTGATTAGACAGATACAAATGTGTGGACCATTCAGGAACAGAATAGAATTGTAAACCAATAATGAAAGGTCAGTAATATTTTTAAATTACAAAAAAGACTGTTCAGAAAACTCTGCCTCTGAGATCCCAGAGAGTGAAGTAGAGACAGAGACATAATGTCATCAATCAGACTCGACGGCAGCGGGCTTGGTTTTATATTTTTTTACCTACTTGTATATACATGTTGTTTTCAATTTTTAAATGAAATTTGCACTGACCTTTCTCTACTTTAATGAATTTTCTGGTATAAATAAAATTGCTTCTTGTTTCTTTTTCTTTTTAGTTCGATCTTAAGCTATGGCTAAACTCCACTAAACCTCCTCTGTCTGATCGTACCAGGCTTCTGGAGTCCATTCATTCAGCACTTACTGCCTGGGGCCTTGAACCAGATGAAGATATTTTGATGCCATTTAATCTTTTCTGTAAGCACTGGACTTACCTCCTCCTCTATCAGTTCCCTGACCAGTACAGTGACATTCTCAGGCTGCTGATGCAAAGTAAGTGCCTTCATTTGAAGTTGTGATTAACCAGATCACTGAATATTTAGTATCACATCCTACAGACGTCATCCAAAATTGTAAAAATAATATGAGTACAGGGATTTAGAATCACTAATCCTCACCTGAAGTGCTCGATGAACAATATCCAAAAGGTTGCAATATCTAAAAATGGTCAGTTATTGAACTAAATGATAGAATGGGCCATAATGGGGCAAGATAGTGCTTAGTCTTTGGTGTTGGAGTCCACAGTCACGCATTCATCTCTTTACCTTGACTCTGTAGCTGTTCAGAACTGGGGTGGGTGGGAGTGGAGGCTTCTTCCTCTGTAGACTAAATAACTGGCAAGGGAAGGAAGTTGCCCCCTTGCAATAAGTTTAATATACCAGTTGGTTTCTCTGTAGTTCCAAATAAATACCCCTCCTAATTTTTTGCAAATGAATTTTATCACTGTATAAACATAGACTGTATTTATATTTGCCGAGGAAAAGGGCACCAATAAAATTTTCACATCCCCACCATTTCTGTCTTGTCCACCCTACAGCTTTCCATAGACATCTTAGAGGAGGAATAAAGGGTGTAGGTAGGCTTTTTTTCCTTTCTTTCCCCAGAATATCACTAGGCAGTAATTTTACTGAAACTTGATAAATGGAATAGTGTTTACTTTTTTCATACTTTTATAGATATAGTGGACAACTAAATTTTGCTTTATACCAAATCTTTGTGTTACTTAATAGAAATTGTTTAATGAATAAGTTAATGATTTTATGGATTGGGCTACCTGAAGGATCCTGAAATGTATGGTCTCTCGTTTTCAAAGCACTTCAAACTTTTATTGTTTTCTGCAGAGGCAAGTTGCAGAGTGAGTGGAGAATGGTGGTAGGGAAATGTATTTATACAAATTTTCCTGAGTATGTGCATAGCTAATTTTTGTTGTAAATTTTTAAGTGTGATTAATTATGTATTATGGGTTATTTTCCTTGAAACCTTTCTGAGAGATTGTACACTATTTATATAGGTAACCATTGACATGTGTTTAGCAAGAAATATATGCTTAACAGGAAAAGTAATTCAGTTAAAGGCCTAAGAAATAACAATACCACATCTCAGATTTCATGACCTATAGCCTCCTGGTTTTCCTTTCTGTCCTTGGCTACAATGTTGGTGTTCCTAGAGGTCCATCCTTTGCTCTTCTACTCTGTTTTTTTCTACCCGGATGAGCCCACTGTTTTTCCTAGTTTCACTGCTATCTTCTAGAGATGTGTGACTCCCACACTTATAGCTTGATTCAAGGCCTCTGTCTTAAGTTCCAGACGACAGTAGCCATTGGACACAGACTCTTCACCGTCCCATAGATAGCTCACACATGACATACTGCAACTGACATCATGCTTCTTAGGAGAACCTGTGTTATCCTCTTTGATCCTCATGCTACCTCTGGCTGGAAGGTACTTGAGGTATTATTCCTGTCCTCTGGGATGTGACTTTTTTTTTTTTTTAATTGTACTTCAGGTGAAGGCTTACAGAACAAATAGTTTCTCATGAAACGGTAGTACACATATTGTTTTATGACATTGGTTACCAACCCCACAACATGTCAACCC
>NW_004444014.1:1495574-1506369 GCF_000243295.1 Trichechus manatus latirostris
ACACATGTTGCCCTATGACAATGGTTAACAACCTCACAACACATCAACACTATCCTTACTCAACCTTGGGTTCCCTATCACCAGCTTTCTTGTCCCCTTCTGCCTTCTGGCCCTTGTTCCTGGACTGCTGTACCTCATTAGTCCCATTTGGTTTTATGGGGCTGTCCTGGGATGTGACATTTTTGAGTAGCAGAGTTATGACTACTGGCTGGTAGTATCTACTTTTCCATGCTATCTCTGTATCTTTATTTAGGTTTTGGCCAGTGTGGTGGTAGTGGTGGTAGCTGCTGCTGATTTGACCCCCAATTCATTGTGACCCCATGTACAACAAAATGAGACACTGCTCAGTCCTGGACCATCCCCATGACTTGTTGCAGGTTGGACCATTGTGATCCATAGAGTTTTCATTGGCTGATTTTTGGAAGTAGATCACCAGGCCTTTCTTCCTAGTCCATCTTAGTCTGGAACCTCCACTGAAACCTGTTCAGCATCATAGCAACATTCATGCCTCCACTGACAGATAGGTGGTGGCTGTACATGAGATCCATTGAGCAGGAATTAAACCTGGGTATCCTGCAAGGAAGGCAAGAATTCTACCACTGAACCACCACTGGCCCCATTTTGCTGGTTGTAGGAGTGGAGTTTTAGGGATAAGTACGAGACTCCTTCCGGAGAGCGTCTGTACTCTGGAGTTGCATTCTGCATGCAATGTCCCTTTTCCTGTCACTGTTGTTTCTCTCATAGTCATAGAAAGCCATTGTTTTCTAGCCTGGAAAATAGCCTCTTTGCCATTCCCCAGTTAGGGCCAGGTGGGTAGAATTTCTCTCCCAGGTTCCAGCTCACTCCAACCAGGGTTACTAGGGACAAGGAAAGTCAAATGTCCAGGTTGTCAGTTGTTTAATGGGCCCTTTTTCTTTGGTTTCTCCACCACAGGTATCTTTATGAATTTGTTTTGGGTTTTTATTTAATTTCTACTTCTGTGTAAAGTATACGTGTTCTTTGATTCAAGGTGAAAAAGTTAATTCAAGAAAGACGCTGACTTGCTTTTCTCTGTCTGCCCCCTAAGGCTCTGCTGAGCAGCTACTGAGCCCTGAGTGTTGGAAAGCCACTCTGAGAGCCCTAGGCTGCTGTGCCCCTGCCTGCCAGCAGGGGGCAGCTTTGGCCGAGAGCTCGGTGCTTCAAAGCTCTCCAGATGTTCTCTTGTCAGACAAGCAGGTGTGTTAGCTTTTGATCTGTGAAGTTTTTGTCTGTGCATTTCTTTTCCAGTTCCTTTGCTATTTATTAAATAATTGGAACACATTTAAAATTTATATCTAAACATCTGCTTTTTTTTGCATTATCTTTAAGATCTTTATGTTTCTAGTAAGTCCTTTGCTTTCCCATGCCCCCTTCACATGGATCGCCTTTCTCTCACATTCTGAGTCTGATTCTTACGCATCTGTCCAAGACCAGCCCAGGCCCTCCCCCTGTGTAAACCTTCCCTCCCCACCATAGCCCATCTGACTCTTAACCCTGAGACCATTAGCTCCCTTGATTGGGTTTTCATGCAGTGTCTCACAGAGCTCTTGGTTTTTTCAGTTTTATCCAATACAGATCCACATGAGAATTTATTTGAAATAGTGGTTACACTGCTTTAGAAAGAGTTTGAAACCTGCTATTTATTTTCATATGACATATAGCTTTGCAACTCTTTTATAAAATCAAAGTCTATCATAATACTCTGCTGAAAGTAGACATTCATTCGTAAGCATGTTTTGACTCATCATTCTCTTCCAGGTAATGGAGACTATACAGTGGCTCTCAAACTTTTTTTATAAGCTTCGGTTATCCAAGTTGGACTTTAAGAGCTTTGGCTTATTCTCAAAATGGAGTCCTTACATGGCTGATGTGAAGACACTGTTGGGCTATCTTGTAACAAGGCTGATTGACTCTGAAATGGCATGCTTGGCCCAAGACCCATCTGCAAGCAGCAAAACAGGTAATATACTTTTAGTGTAACGTGGACTAGACATTCTCACCATCCATTAGAAGATATTTGCATAGATACATTAAGAGATTTAAGTCTCTGTGATCAAACTAGATATCTGAATGTCAGGAGGAAGAAAATTTATATTACAGGTATGAACCCATATATGTGTCATGCCTGTATTCACTTATATAGTGGATGCTTGCTACAGCTTGTCAATTCCCCTTCTTTGTAAGATGTATAGTACAAAGCAATAGGTTTCAATCTTCAGCTCTTTCTTCCTTTTATTTCTTTCTCTAAGGAAGGGGTTCTGGATATTTAAGCGTTTATTTTGAAAAAATGTACTTATAAAATTCTTCATGACATTGTGTTGTAATAAAAATTCTTCACTTCGGAGAAATTCAGTTGCAGCAAATGAAAACACAGTTTACTAAGCGTATCGTTTGTATATCAACATAGGTTTATGAGCCTACAGATAAAAGGTAGATTTTCTATATAATGTTATCAATGATGTTGACAAAGGTTGAGCTTGTTTCTTGCCTCTAAAAATTTTGTGTTGTTTTAGTGCTGAGATCGCTACATTCAGTGATCATCCAGCTCTTTAAGCCATGGATCCTGGTCTTAGAGGACAGTGAAAGGTAAATAGTTTTTTAGCTATTCGAATTCCTTTGAAATTTACAGACTTAAAGTTCTAAAGGTGTTTTGGTAGAGGTGATGAGCTCACAGATTTAATTTTAAGTGTAGGGCCATATTTAAATTCAGAAAATGCTTCTTTATGAGTCAAGATATTTTTACTTGTGAAAGTATTAGCATAGTATGATCAGAGCTGTTGTCTGGATACTAATTCTGAAATAAAACTATTTCTAGTTTTTTAGAGTAAAGAAGTTGAATGAGTTTTGGTGCCTTATTTCAGAAAAAAATGGCTGGGTTTTGATACTATAACACTATAAAATGTGAAGCTGACTTTATTTTCTCCACTGCCTAAGTTATTTTTTGCAACAAGTTGGCTGTAAAATTACTGGGTGGGAGTTACCCTGTTAACATGGAACTCTAGAATTAAATGAAAGCATTCTTTCATGAACTTTTAAATATTTAGACGTGTGGAGCTATCCGTATGCAGTGAGTTGCCTTGTGCATCTTTTTTTCTCCTGTAAGTATTAAGTCAGAAGCTAGGTGAACTTGCCAAGGGTTTTATAAAAATTACAACAGTGTTTAGTAAACATCACAGTTTTTAAGGTGTTTTTACAAACGTTAATTAATTTGATCCCGAGACTCAGAGAACTTTCTCAAGGGCCACAGTCCATTAGTGCCAGAACCGGGAGGAGGGCTCAGGTCTTTTGACTCTTGTGTCAGGACTCTTTGCATTAACCTGTGCTGCTTCAAGAGCTCCTTGCCAAAAACATAAAAGGTTCTGGATCTTTGCTTTTGCTAGATGGCTATCCTTAAACAATCTTCAAGCTTTGGGATTTTATAGTGACTATATATAGACGGCTGATCACAGTGAAGCCTGCCCATTTATTTCAAGGAAGAATTAATGGAATTTATTTTGATACTGAGTTTTCAGGACTAGATTCAGAAATTAAAATTTTCATATAAAGAATTCTTTTCTTTGGCTAGTTTCTTTCTGTTAATTTTTGGCCATCATTTTGTTACGTGAATTTGATTTTCTTCCCATACTTTGGGTAGAGAAAACGGTTGAAGCCACCTTACAGTGTTTTCCTAGGGCATTTTTCATATAACTAAGATGCACAAGAGATGGGCTCAAGGGTGTAAATTAGATGTAAAAAGATGTTAATTTAATAGTGTTTTTAAATAGCAAACTTCTAAAACTTAATTGCATTGGGAAAAAGAAGTAGGAGGGAAAGTAAATAAAATTACATGGTTGGTGTTACAAGCCACAGTTCACCTCCAGGAATTTATAGCGTTTGAGGTGGTGGTCTAAATGTATGTTAGAGGTACAGAATGCAGGGTTTTCTAGGACTAAGACACACCCTAGACTCTGGGACCTTCAGAGTAATTTAAAAGATGGTGCTTTCATCTCGTTTTTTTTTTCATCTGTATGTTTTGTTTCTTTATAGCAATCAGCGACATTACCCCTGGTTGGAGAGTGACACTGTGGTGGCCTCAAGTATAGTGCAATTATTCACTGACTCTATTGGCTCATTACATGAGAGTTTTAAAGGTAGGAAGATGTTACATTATATTTCTGTTTATTTTTCACTTTTTCCCTAAGTCATTCAGCTAGACTTTTGCTTCCGCTTTCCTACTTTATTTAATATTATTTTAGCTGGTATGCAATTATTTGTGACAGAGGAAAGATCAATAATACATTTTAAAGTTTATAACTTCTCATCTTTTTTGTGAGTTAGCTCTGAGTTTCATCAGTTATGAAAAATTTATAGCCATTCTCTGTATTGCCTATCCCCCATGTTGAACCTCATTGTGTCCTCCATGACTCTTAATCTCTTTTTCATATTTTCTGTCTTTTTGTGCTTCATTCTGGATAATTCATTCAGATCTTACTCTCAGTTTACTCAGTCTCTCTCCAGCTATGTCTAATCTGCTTAAAAATACATCCATTGAATTTTTCATTTCAGTGATTATGTTTTCCATTTCTAAAAGTTGTTTGTTTTTCAAATCTACTCTGATATTTTTTGGTATTATCTCATTTCTTAGTTTTGTTTAGAATTCTGATTTTTATTTCTTTAAATTGTTTAAACATGCTTACTTTATGACCTATATCCAATAATTCCATTATACGAAGTTCTTATTAGAGTGTGGCTTGTTTGCTGTTTTTGTTGTTCCTTCAGACTCTCGTTTTTGGAGGCTTCTTTCCTTGTGTGTTTTATAATTTTGTAGTATGAGTCCATGTTTAGAGAGACTTTGTCTATGCAAGTTCTGTAAAGCCTGTGATGAGGATGTGTACCTCCAGAGAGGATTTGCATTTGTTGCCAAATGGAATTATTTAATTTCTTGCCTTGGGGTTTCCACAAACCACACAGTTCTATGAAATCAAAACCCAGACTCACTTGCAGGCAGGCCTGAATTCTCACAATAAACTTTTTTTCCTACTCTGACTCAAAGTCCAGGCTAAGATAGAGAAGTTCCCCTTTTTCCCCTAATGTACCCTTTCAGTGAGGGCATATTCCTTAGACAGTCTTATCTACCTGTGTTGTTAAAACCTGACATAAGCAAATATACTTTAGGGCAGCTGTAGCTTCAGCAAGAGTTTAACACTCTGGTTTCCTAGTCTCTCTTTGCTTCTGGCTTCTGGTGTTTTCTCCTGATTAGTGTACTATCTATGCATTTTCAGAGATGCCCTATTTTACCTAGTGTCTAATGCTTTATGTTGAGAGATTTATAAGAATATTAAACCCACCTACCCAAATTCTTCGGTAGCCTTCTAACTATTTTTCCTGTCTCTGGTTTCTAGTCCTTCAAATCATTCTGCCTACTTACTAGGTTGTTGTTGTTGTTGTTGTTAGGTGCTGTCGAGTCAGTTCCTACTCATAGTGACCCTGTGTACAACAGAACAAAACACTGCCAGGTCCTGCGCCATCATCACAGTTGTTGTTATGCTTGAGTCCATTGTTGGCAGCCTCCGTGTCAGTCCATCTTGTTGGGGGTCTTACTCTTTTTCGCTGACCCTCTACTTTGCCAAGCATAATGTCCTTCTCCAGGGACTGATCCCTCCTGATATCATGTCCAAAGTAAGTGACATGTAGTCTCGCCATCCTTGCTTCTAAGGAGCATTCTGGTTGTACTTCTTCCAAGACAGATTTGTTCATTCTTTTGGCATTCCATGACCCAAGCCATGGTGTTTTCAGTCGCCTCATATGCATGTGAAAGCTGGATTATGAATAAGGAAGACCAAAGAATTGATGCCTTTGAATTGTGGTGATGGCAAGGAATATTGAATATACTTACTAGATTAATTTTCCTAAATACTATTTATGCCGTATTCCTATTCATATGTTTTTATTCAGTATTTAAAGATATCTGGCCCTAGTGCAGTTTAGAAACATTATGGTGATGAATTTCTTGACGATTTCCACAACAGCCTTATTGCCTTAACTCATTGTCCTCCAAAAATCCTTGAACTTTTCCTCTACCACTGACTTGCTCATGCTGAGTCCACTACCTGGATGAAGCCTCAGACTCTATATTCTCCTGCATATCTGTTTTTGCTCATGTATTTCTCTCCTGCCTTTGGATCTTTGAATCTTCATAGTACATTGTTGCAGTTTGGGTCCCTGGGAAGCAGATGTCAGTATGGAGTTAGAATGCCAGAGATTTATCTGGGGTAATGCCTATAAAGATGGGGTCATTGGGGGAGAAGTAGGCAAAGAAGCTGTCAGACCTCAGTGCAGGTCTGACAGCCTGTGAAAGGAGAGGAGAGAGGAAGAGAAGAGCTTCAGACAACCATGCAGCTCTAAGAAAGTACCACCCAGCCCAGTGGGGAGTTCCAGTGCAAAGATTCCTGCGGAGAAGTGCCTGTGTTGGGCAGGAATGGGCGGCCTGTGCCTCGTTGTTTGCTGAGGGCTTCCTGGGAGAATGTAGCCTCAACTCAGATGCTGCAGCAGGATCAGCAAGTTCTGTTTGAAGGGCGGGAGATCCAAGTGGTACACATCCATGGCTGCCATGTTTATGTGGCATTTAGCCATAGAGTTAACAGTTTATCGTCCAGTATCCTTGGTTGACCCTTTTCATGCCTGATCTTATTTATTTGCCCAAGAATAAGGTGTAAATTCTTCAGAGAAAAAAATGTTATCTTTCACCTCTTTTTATCCCCCACAAGACCTAGGACAGTGCTGTATTCTCAGTGTTTGATAAATGTTGGTTCAGTGAGTAACATGTGAAATCTTAAGAGTACCCACTTTTTTGAAAGGTAGACTTCTAGCTGCTCTTTGCATCCAGAATATATTGATCAGTAAGAAAAATCTTTGAACATCAAATTATAGTCACAAAGGCTATATATATTTGATGTCTTAGTATTAGGGCAAGCACCCTCAGGCTTTTGACTGTGTACATAATATAAAACAATGGCTTAGGAACAGTAGGGTACACTGAAAATGTCAAGAATTGGTAGCTGAGTTCAGAGACAGGAAACAGAAGGACAGTACAGAGCAGAATGAATTATTAAATTGTTGCTCTTTAGTGAAAGCATTTGATCCAGCTCTCTTCATTGATTAGAAAAATGAGGACCTGAAAAGCATCTGAGGTCGCAGAGCTTATTTGTTTCTGGACTGGACTAGAAGCTCAGTCTTGCCCTAAGAGATTACCTTGTAGATGTCTTGTATTTACTTATCCGTCTTTATCTAAACAAAACTCTTCCTTTATCTATAGTTCAACAAACGCTACTCTTTACCCCTG
This sequence comes from Trichechus manatus latirostris, assembly GCF_000243295.1. Taxonomy (NCBI): domain Eukaryota; kingdom Metazoa; phylum Chordata; class Mammalia; order Sirenia; family Trichechidae; genus Trichechus; species Trichechus manatus. The sequence continues at coordinate 1,502,914 of NW_004444014.1, forward strand.
TCTTAAAAGGTTGGTAAAAACATACGTTAATGTTCCATGTGTATGTTCCATGCTGTAGAATAAAGTAAGAGTCTGGGAATTGAGGGCACAGGAATATTAGAAATGATAAACTGGCTGCTACCATGCAGTGGTGTTCATTGGCCATTTTTCAAAAGATCAGTGTTGAGAAACCCTTCAGGCTTCTGTTCTCTTTCCGTGCAGCTCTCTCTTCTTTGACCGTGTTCAATTCCTTCCCATAGAACCAGAAAGTCTGACACCATGTGTTTTAGACTACTCATTATATATAGCCACTAGCCCTTGAGAACATTAAAGTAATTGATACTGGTTGAGGATGGTACTGTGTGATCAAGATTGCAAAAGAATGTGAAATTCATTTTAGGATGATTTACATGAATGACAGTTAATAGTCTAGTTTAATTGCATGAGGGGTTCAGTTTTAGTCATTTGGAATATTTCCATTTGAGGAATATTGGGTCATCCATGGTGCCAAATGAAGTGCTAATTGAGGGTAGCAGACTAAAGACATGCCTAGAATTGATTGGTGCTGTAGAGTGTGTTTGAGTTAAAAAGCCATATAGTTAGATGTTTTGAAGAAAAACAGATCATTCCTACCATCTCCTACACACCAAATGCTCATTCCAGTTGCCCCTGTAAGTACCATTTTTTCTTATAATCTTTCTTATTAATCTGAAAAGCTTTGAAATTGGGTAAACATTAAGATCCTTAGCTTTTACACTTTTAGTTCAAATTTGTGTTTTGTATTAGTTTTTGTTGTTGCATGTGTGTGTGTTAAAGATAACCCCAAAGGTCTTCAGCTGTATTTTCTTTAAATTTTAGATAAGCTGCTGCCCAGTGACAAAGGAGCCCTTCGATTACACCTGATGCATTATTGTGAAGCCTGTACAGCGCCCAAAATGCCAGAGTTCATTCTGTTTGCATTCCATAGTGCGTACCGGAAGCTCAAGTGGAGGGACCTGCACCCCGATCAGACGCTTATGGAGGCCTTCTTCAAAGTAAGCCCCTCACTCTCTATATCATAGCCCAGAGGGATCTGGCTTCTGGGGAGCAGCCTGTTCACTGTGGCTGTTCTGCACGGTTGCAGTGTGCGTTGTACGTGTGCTCCATGTTGTCCGAATGGTGCTGCGTAAAACAGCAACCCGTGGAAATCTTTTCATCATGTTGATAAATAACTGGAAAACATCTACAGGACCATTTTAAAATTCATAGAAAGATTTTGTCTATTATATGGCAGTCTTTCCGTAGATGTTAGTAATATTATTGCGTGAGTACATAGTTTAATGACTTTGTCCTGCTCAGTTTTGGAGTTTATGTGTATGCATGAACTAGGATAGTATCTTTACAACTACTTATTGTTAAATGTTCTGTTAAAGCAACATGTAAATAGGTACTCAGGCCATAGTTTCTTTTAGCAGTTATGCAAGTGAATAATGAGGTTGTAGGAGATAAAGTGCATTGTAACAACCAATGATACATCATAATCGTATAAAACCCTGAAATGACCTGAGAAAAGCACCAATCAGTGTGTGTGAGTCTTTGCAGTAGAAACAATAGTTAAAAAATAGGTACTGCGGTGTAATTTCCATAACAGTCAGGCATTTGGAGATTTGTTCTTGTTTCTATTTAAAAAACAAAACAAAACCTGTTTTAGCTTTTTAACATTGTTTCGTTTGTTCTTAGTCACCAATTCATTTGTGTTTACTCTTAATGTCACATTTCTTTTTTTTTATTGTGTTTTAAGTGAAAGTTTACAATTCAGGTTAGTTTCTAATACAAAAATGTTTGCACACATTGTTATGTGACCCTAGTTACTCTCCCCATACTGTGACAGCACAATCCTCGTTTCCACCCCTGATTTCTTGTGACCATTCAACCAGCTCCTGACCCTGTCTGCCTTCTCATCTCATCTCTGGACAGGAGCTGCCCATTCTGTCTCATGTGTCTGCTTGAGCTAAGAAGCACACTCTTCATGAGTATCATTTTATGTCCCACAGTCCAGTACAGTCGTCTGAAGAGTTGGCCTTGGAAATTGTTTTAGTTCTGGGCTGACAGAGAGTCTGGGGGCCGTGATTTCCGGGGTTCCTCCAGTCTCAGTCAGACCATTAAGTCTGGTCTTACTGGAATTTGAGTTCTGCACCCCATCTTTCTGCTGCTCCATCAGGGACTCTCTGTTGTGTTCTCCTTAGGAGGGCTTTAACTGACCTGGAACCAGCTGAAATCCTGGTATACCTCCCCTCTCCTGCCCTCCCCACCCTTGTAACAATCGAAGAATGGTTTACTGCAAAGACTTGCATATTTAAACCTATTCTTGAGTTCTTATAATAGTGGTCTTATACAATATTTGTCCTTCTGTGACTGACTAAATTCACTCAGCATAATGACCTCCAGCTTCCTCCATGTTATGTTTCACAGATTCATCATTGTTCTTTATCATTACATAGTATTCCATTGTGTGAATATACCATAATTTGTTTATCCATTCATCCATTGAGGGGCACCTAGGTTGTTGCCATCTTTTTGCTATCGGGAACAGTGCTGCAGTGAACATGGCTGTGCATATATCTGTTCATGTGATGGCTCTTATTTCTCTAGGATATATTTCAAGGAGTGGGATTGCTGGATCATACGGTACTTCTATTTCTTGCTTTTTAAGGAAGCGCCAAATTGATTTCCAAAGTTATTGTACTATTTTATATTCCCACCAACAGTGTATAAGTGTTCCAGTCTCTCCACAACCTCTCCAACATTTATCATTTTGTATTTTTTCGATTAATGCTAGCCTTGTTGGGATGAGATGATAGCTCATTGTAGTTTTTATCTGCATCTCTCTAATGGCTAATGATCATGAGCATTTCCTCATGTGTCTTTTAGCCGCCTGAATGTCTTCTTTGGTGAAGTGCCTGTTCATATCCTTTGCCCATTTTTCAATTGGGTTATTTGTCTTTTTGTTGTTGAGGTTTTGCAGTATCCTGTTGATTTTAGAGATTAGACGCTGATCAGATTTGTCATAGCCAAAAATTTTTTCCCAGTCTGTAGGTTGTCTTTTTACTCTTTTGGTGAAGTGTTTTGATAAATGTAAGTGATTTTTAGGAGCTCCCAGTTATCTAGTCTCTCTTCTGGTGCTTGTGCATGGTTACTTATGGTTTTTATTCTGTTTATGCCATGTGTTAGGGCTCCTAGCGTTGTCCCTATTTTTTCTTCCTTGATTTTTATCATTTTAGATTTTGTATTTAGGTGTTGGATCCATTTTGAGTTAGTTTTTGTGCATGGTGAGAGGTATGGGTCTTGTTTCATTTTTTTGCACATGGATATCTGGTTATGCCAGCACCATTTGTTAAAGAGACTGTCTTTTCCCCAATTAACGGACTTTGTCAAATATCAGCTGCTCATAGGTGGATGAATTTATGTCTGGATTCTCAATTCTGTTCCATTGGTCTA
>NW_004444014.1:1516065-1564096 GCF_000243295.1 Trichechus manatus latirostris
TTCCATCCTTTTCTATGCTCTGAAATACCTTTAGTAGTAGTGGTGTTAACTCTTCTCTGAAAGTTTGGTAGAATTCTCCAGTAAAACCATCAGGCCAGGGGTTTTTATTGTTGGGAGTTTTAAAATTACGTTTTCAATCTTCTCTTTTGTTACGGGTTTATTTGGTTGTTCTACCTCTGTTTGTGTTAGTTCAGGTCGGTAATGAGTTTCTAGAAATTTGTCCGTTTCCTGTAGGTTTTCAAATTTGTTAGAGTACAGTTTTTCATGGTATACTGTTACAGTTCTTTTAATTGCGGTTGGATCTGTTGTGATATCACCCATCCGATTCCTTATACAGGTTATTTACTTCCTCTCCTGTTTTTCTTCTGTCATTTTGGCCAATGGTTTATCGATTTTGTTGATCCTTTCAAAGAACCAGCTTTTAGTCTTGTTAATTATTTTGTTTTTCTATTCTCTTATTTCATTTAATTCTGCTCTAATTGTTATTATTTCCTTTTTTCTGGCGCCAGAGGACTTCTTTTGCTGCTCTTTTTTTACTTGTTCCAGTTGTAGGGTTAATGTTTTGATTTTGGCCCTTTCTTCTTTTGGATGTGTGCATTTATTGCTATAAACTGACCTCTGAGCACTTCTTTTGCTGTGTCCCAAAGGTTCTGGTAAGATATGTTTTCATTCTCATTTCATTCTGTGAATTTCTCTATTTCATCCTTGATTTCTTCTATAACCCCAGTAGTTTTTGAGCAAGGTGTTGTTCAGTTTCCATGTGTTTGATTTTTTCCCCTTGTTCTTTCTGTTATTGATTTCTACTTTTATGGCTTTGCGGTCAGAAAAGATGCTTTGTAATATTTCGATGCTTTGGATTCTGTTAAGGCTTGCTTTATGGCTTAATATGTGGTCTATTCTGGAGAACGTTCCATGTGCACTGGAAAAGAAAGTATACTTGGCTGCTGTTGGGTGGAGTGTTCTGTATATGTCTATGAGATCAAGTGGGTTGATTGTGGCATTTAGGTCTTCCCTGTCTTTATTGAGCTTCTTTGTGGATGTTCTGTCCTTCACCGAACGTGGTGTGTTGGTCTTCTACTATTATTATGGAGCTGTCTGTCTCTCTTTTCAATGCTGTTGGAGTTTGTTTTATGTATTTTGGAGCCCTGTTGTTGGGTGCGTAAATATTTAGTATAGTTATGTCCTCCTGGTTTATTGACCCTTTAATCATTATATAATGTCATTTCTTATCCTCTGTGGTGGATTTTACCTTAAAGTCTATTTTGTCAGAGATTAATATTTTCAGTCCTGCTCTTTTTTGATTGTTGTTTGCTTGATATATTTTTTTCCATCCTTTGAGTTTTAGTTTGTTTGTGTCTTTAAATCTAAGGTGTGTCTCTTGTAGACAGCATATAGACGAATCGTGTTTTTTCAATCCATTCTGCCACTCTCTGTCTCTTTATTGGTGTATTTAGTCCATTTACATTCAGTGTAATTATTGATAGGTATGAGTTTAGTGCTGTCATTTTGATGTCTTTTTGTGTGTGTTGTTGACACTTTGTTCCACCTAATTTTCTGTGCTGAGTCATTTTTCTTTATGTATTTTCTTTTCATCTTTTTCATTGTTGTAGATTTTGTATTTGCTGAGTCTTTATGTTTTTCTTGTTTTGATGTGTATTATTGTTAGTTTCCTTTGTGATTACCTTAATATTTACCCCTATTATTCTAAGTTTAAACCACTCTTTTATTTCTTTTATTGCCTTGATTTCCTCTCCATATGAAAGATCTATGACTACATTTTTTAGTTCCTCTTTTTTGTTTTAATGTTGTCATCTTTTTATATTGACGTCTCTGTTTCCCTATTTTCAGTGTTTTAGCTTTGATTTATTTCTGTGACTTCCATATGTGGGTTGATATCTGGTTGCTCCGTCCTGTGTTCTGGTCTTGGGTTGTTATTTGATGTTATGGATTTTCTAACATTTAGTATTTCTTGCAGTTTTGTTTTGGTTTTTGCAAATTCCCTAAACTTCTGTTTACCTGGAAATGCCTAATTTCACTGTAATATTTGATAGTTTTGCTAGCTATATAATTCATGGCTGGTAATTTTTTTTTCTTCAATGCTTTATATATGTCATCCCCATTGCCTTCTTGCCTGCATGGATTCTTCTGAGTGGTCTGAGCTTAGTCTTACTGACTCTGCTTTGTAGATGAGTTTTTGTTTATCCCTAGCTGCTCTTAAAATTCTCTCTTTATCTTTGATTTTGGCAAGTTTGATTATAATATGTCTTGGTGACTTTCTTTTGGGATCTACCTTATGTGGGGTTTGATGAACGTCTTGGATAGGTATCTTCTCATCTTTCATGATATCAGGGAAATTTTCTGCCAACAAATCTTCAGAAATTATCTCTGTATTTTCTACTATCCCCCCCGCCCGCCTTTTCTGGTACTTCAATCACTCGTAGGTTATTCCTCTTCATAGATTCCCACATAATTCTTATGGTTTCTTCATTTTTTAAAATCCCTCTATCTGATTTTTCCTCAAATAAGTTAGTATCAAGTGCTTTATTTTCAGTCTCACTAATTCTGACTTCCATTGCCTCAGTTCTGCTCCTATGACTTTCTGTTCAGTTGTCTAATTCTGAAATTTTATTGTTAATCTTCTGGATTTCTGATTGCTGTCTCTCTATGGATTCTTGCAGCCTGTTAAATTTGTCACTTTGCTCTTCTCTAATCTTCTTAAGTTCCTGTATTGCTTTGTCTGTGTTCCTTGGCTGGTTCTGTTTTGTCTGATCTCCTTAAGAGTTCTGTATATTAATCTTTTGTATTCTGCCTCCGGTAATTCCAAGAAATTCTCTTCCTACAGAAGATTTCTTGATTCTTTGTTTTCGGGGCTTGTTGAAGCCATCATGGCCTGCCTCTTTATGTGATTTAATGTCGACTGTTGTCTGCGAGCCATCAATAAGTTATTATATTTATTTATTTTGTTTGCTTACTGTGTCCTAGTTCTTGTTTTGATATGCCCAAATAGGCTGCTCGTGTGAGTTAGTTTGATTATTGGCGCCTTTGTAGCTCTCATGCCCTGTCACCAGGGGGTTAGATCTGTTACTAGGTATGTGAGCCCAGGAGTCTGTTTACTTTTCTTGTATGGATTCAGCTTAGGTGTCCAGGTAGTTGGTCACCAAGAGTGTGGTTTAGGCTTTCACAGGCCTAGACAGGCATGGGTGATTGTGTAGGCACAGGTATCTGGCTGCAGTAGGGGGTCACGCACTGAGCAAGGCAGGGGGCTGATAGCTGCCCCTTAGTGTCTGAGAGGAAAGCGTGTCCCTGTTGCCTAGAGCACATAGGTGGGTGGGTTTTGTACCCGCACTGTGAGCATCCTGTGCTGTTGGCTATAAGGTCTGGGAGGCACGACTTATTCTTGGACCTGTCGTGGGTGGCTAGGTAGGGTGGGTGGAGCCACCAGTCCTCAGGCCACTGATGTGGGTAGGTGAGGACCCTGCTTAATGGGCAGAGCAGTGTCAAATGTCATGAACTTGCCACTCTACCATATAGCGGATACAGTTGAAGTTAAGCTTCAGGTATATACCCTGTTGTACTGTTGTAATGAGGGCCTATGCTGTTGAAATGGGCCCACGCAGGTCTATGCAGGGGTGAAAGGCATTCAAAGTCCATGGACCCTTTTATGCCTGTGCCTAGGCAAAGGTGGTATGCCTACCCTGAGTTCCCAGCTTAGGGGAGCAGGCAGAGTATTTTTTCCTGTTTGTGAATTTGTTCCCTCTGCAAGGCTGGGAGAATGGCTCAGGGTGCGTGATGGGTCCTACTTCTGACTTAGGGGACTCGGCAGTCACTGAAGCTGGCCTGGGACCTGGTGCAGAGCAGGGAGGGGGCAGGTAAATGAGAGAGAGGTTTTTCCCAAAGGGGGTGGTTTTTGGTCTGCGTGGTAGGTTAGACACATGTAGTTATCTTTTGCTGATTGAGCTCCACTTCTCACTGGTTCTGGAGGCCAGAGTAGACTCTGCTGCTAGGTGTCTCCCAATGTGGAAAACACCTCTCAAGTGCCACTGCTTGCCTCACTGTGCACACCAGCCAAACCGACCTGAAGGGTGCTGCCTCCCACCTGGTCAGGTCTGGCAACTCCTTGCTGCTTCTCAACTGTTTCTCCCTCCCCTTGCCACTCAGCCCGATTCTTCAGCTTTGCCTTCGATGTTCAGGGCTCCTAGATTGTCATATATAATCGATTCACTTGGTTTTTTGGGTCTTTGTTGTAAGAGGGAACACAGGAAGCATCTGACTACTCAGCCATCTTGGCCCTGCCCCCACATTTCTTATTGAGACACCATAAGTGCTTTAGTTGATAGAGATCTACAGTTATTTATGACAATGAGTAAAATGTACTTCATTCTTTTAGTGCTGACTTTGTAGTCTGTCCTGTATGTGGATCCCAACCCAGTGCTGCTTGTCAGCCACTCCTCATTATCTGAGCTCTAGGGAAAGCTGATGGCAGATGTTTTAGAGAAATAAAAGGTTTAAGAATGATTTTATAGCTGGATTTAGTACATGAGGCAAGCACTACATCTCTAGGGGTTTTTTATTTTAATGATAGATGGCCCTGACCTGCCCAGAAGCTGGGAATCTTTTCTTTGTATCTTGTTGACATAATAAAGTATGTTTTTTTGGAGGGAGTGGGGTGGGTGGGGTTAACAATAGAAAACTTGATAAAGAAGGATGAAGAATAATTTTCTAAAAAGGAGAAGTAGTTAGCAAAATATGATGGTAATATGAAGACATGCGTCAGCATCAAATTCCATTGACTGTTATTTTATTAATGGAGTAGAGCTTTTAATCTTCATTTTGAAAGGATAAAATTGTAGCTAGCCATGTCTCATGTTAAACGATCTAGACATATTTAAATAGCCTTATAAAAGATAACTTTGAGGATGATTATATGCCAAAAATCCCTAATGCATTTTAAATAAGATTTAATTAAATATTATGCATTCATCAAAAATTATAAAGACTAATGATATGGACACATTTTTATAATACAACGTTACACTAAAAAGACAGTATGAAAATTATATATCTTAGTGTAGTGTGCCTAAAAATGTTTTTTCTTGGACAAGCAGCATCAACATCACTTGGGAACTCATTAGAAATGTAAATTCTTGCTCCCACCCCAGATCCAGGAAATAAGAAACTAGTGGTGGTGCCCAGCAATCTGTGTTTTAACAAATTGTCACTCAATCTGGGAACCACTGCCTAGTAGAGCGCAACTTTCATCCTGTCCCAACTAGAAAAATAAGTGTTATTTTTAAAAAATACAACTAATTTATGAAGCATTGATTTATACACATTTTCAAGATACATGGGCAGCTTAAAGCCAAGCATTGATTTTTGTTTTTTCCTTTTAGGTGGAACGAGGAAGCCCCAAGAGCTGTTTTCTGTTTTTGGGGTCTATACTCTGTGAAGTCAATTGGGTTAGTGTGCTCTCTGATGCCTGGAATCCCAATCCCCGCCCTGAAACTAGAAGCATGATTGTCTGTCTCCTCTTCATGATGATTTTATTGGCAAAGGAAGATCAACTAGTAGACCAGACAGTAAGTCTGAAGCTTATGATAAAGACTTGGCAAGACTCCCTAGAGCCTCACCTTCTAGCGTGTTTCTGTAATGCCTGTCAGTGTGAATATGCTTAGCGTATGAGATGTGCTTTCACCTAGATGCCTGATTTTCTTGGATAGCTCTTAATCTAATTGTAGATCATGAAGGGAACCACACTGAGTTAGAATATATAAGTCAATTTTATTTTATATTTCATTAATTCCTAGTTTTATCCTGTATATACTTCTTCAAGTCAGTTTTGGCCTGTATCACTTACAGTTTTTTCTTTGAGTGTATGAGTTTTACTTCTTTCTTAGGCAATTGCTTCCATTTGTCTGTTTGCCATAGAGTAAATAACTGCTTTCTTAATTCTTCAGATTATAAATTGAGATAGGATTCAAGTTAATTTCTAAAATATGTTAATTTGCCACCCATTCCTGATAAAAACTCTCAATAAAACAGCAGTAGAAGGGAAATTCATCAGCATAATAAAGAACATCTATACAAAACCAACAGCCAACATCAGTCTCAGTGGAGAGGCTGAAAACATTCCCCCTGAGAATGGGAACAAGACAAGGATGCCCTTTATCACCACTTCTATTTAACATTGTGGTGGAAGCCCTGGCTAGAGCAATTAGGCAAGAAAAAGAAATAAAAGGCATCCAGATTGATAAGGAAGAAGTAAAACTATCCCTGTTCACGGATGGTATGATACTATACATAGAGAACCCTAAAGACTCCACAAGAAAACTACTGGAACTAATAGAAGGATTCAGCAGAGTAGCTGGATACAAGATAAACATAGAAAAATCATTTGGATTCCGATACACCAATAAAGAGAACTACGAAAAGGAAATCAGGAAAGTAATACCATTTATAATAGCCCCTAAAAAAAAAAGGTACTTAGGAATAAATCTAACCAAGGACCTATACAAAGAAAACTACAAAACACTACTGCAAGAAATCAAATGAGACCTCCATAAATGGAAAAACATGGATAGGTAGACTCAACATTGTGAAAATGTCAATTCTACCCGAAGCAATCTGCAAATACAATGCAATCCCAATCCAGATACCAGCAGCATTCCTTAACGAGATGGAAAAACTAATCATTAACTTTATATGGAAAGGAAAGAGGCCCTGCATAAGTAAAACATTATTGAAGAAGAACAAAGTAGGAGGCCTCTCACTACCTGATGTCAGAACTTACTATACAGCTATGGTAGTCAAGACAGCCTGGTACTGGTACAATGACAGATACATTGACCAGTGGAACAGAATCGAGAACCCAGATGTAAATCTGTCCACCTACGAGGTCACCTGATCTTTGACAAAGCCTCAAAGTCCATTAAATGGGGAAAAGACAGTTTTTTTTTTAACAAATGATGTTGGCAAAACTAGATGTCCATCTGTAAAAAATGAAACAGGACCCATACTTCACACCATACACAAAAACTAATTCAAAATGGATCAAAGGCCTAAATATAAAATCAAAAAGATGATGGAAGAAAAATAGGGTCAATGCTAGGAGCCCTAATATACAGCATAAACAGGATACAAACCATAACTAACAATATACAGACACCAGAAGAAAAGCTAGGTAACTGGGATCTCCTAAAAATTAAGCACTTATACTCATCAAAAGACTTCAAAAGAGTAAAAGGAGAACCTACAGACTGGGAAAAAAATTTTGGCTATGACATACCAGACAAAATCTCCAAAATCCATTGGAAAATCTAACACCTTTACAACAAAAAGACAAATAGTCCAATTAAAGAATGGGCAAAGGATATGAACAGACACTTCACCAAAGAAGACATTCAGGTGGCTAACTAGACATGTGAGGAAATGCTCAAGATCGATAGCCATTAGAGAAATGCAAATCAAAACTATAATGAGATACATTTCACCTCAGCATTACTGGCACTAATTAAAAAAACAGAAAATAACAAATGTTGGAGAGGCTGTGGGGAGGTTGGAACTCTTAGGCTAGGCACTGCTGGTAGGAATGCAAAATGGAACAACCACTTCGGAAAATGATATGGCGCTTCCTTAAAAAGCTAGAAATAGAACTACCATATGAACCAGCAGTCCCACTCTTAGGAATATATCCTAGAGAAATAAGAGCCGTCACACAAATAGACATATGCACACCCATGTTCATTGCAGCATTCTTGACAATAGCAAAAAGATGCAAACAACCTAAGTGTCCATCAACAGATGAATGGATAAATAAACTATGATACTTACACACAGTGGAATACTATGCAATGATGAAGAAAAATGATGGATCTGCGAAACATCTCCCAACACGGATGAATCTAGAGGACATTATGTTGAGTGAAATAAGTCAATTACAAAAGGACAAATACTGTATGAGATCACTATTGTAAAAACTCATGAAATGGTTTACACACAGAAAAAAACAATTTTTAATGGTTACAAGGGAGGAGAGGAGCAGTGATGGAAAAACACTAACTAGACAATAGGCAATAGATAACTTTGGTGAAGGATAAGACAGTATGCAATACTGGGGAAGTCGTTACAACTTGACCAAGGCAAAATCACAGAAACTTCATAGACATGTCCAAACTCCCTGAGGGACCAAGTTACTGGGCTGAGGACTGGGGACCATGGTCTCGGGGGACATCTGGTTCAATTGGAATTGCATAGTTTATAAAGAAAATGTTCTATATTTCTACTTTGGTGAGTAGAGTCTGAGGTCTTAAAAGCTTGTGAGCAGCCATCCTAAGACACATCTGCTGGTCCCATCCCATTTGGAGCAAAGGAGAATGAAGAAAACCAAAGACACAAGGGAAAGATTAGTTCAAAGGAGTAATGGACCACAACTGCCAGTCTCCACCAGACTGAGACCAGAATAACTAGATGGTGCCTGGCTACCACCACTGACTGCTCTTACAGGGATCACAATTGAGGGTCCAGGACAGCGCGAGAGAACAATGTAGAACAAAATTCAAACTCATAAAAAAAGACCAGACTTACTGAGCTGACAGAGACTGGAGAAACCCTGAGAGTATGGCCCCTGGACAACCCAGCACTGAAGTTACCCCTGAAGTTCACCCTTCAGCCAAAGATTGGACTGGCCTATAAGACAAATAATAACACACACTGTTCAACCATGTATATGAGACTAAATGGGCACACCAGCCCAAAGGCAAAAACAAGAAGGCAGGGAGGGGCAAGAAAACTGGATGAATGGAAATGGGAACCCGAGGTTGAGAAAGAGAGAGTGTTGACACATCATGGGGTTGGCAACCAATGTCACAAAGCAATTTGTGTATTAATTGTTTAATGAGAAACTAATTTGCTCTGTAAACTTTCACCTAAAGCACCAAAGAGGGGAAAAAAAGATGGAAAATAAGTGCTGGCAAGAATATGGAGAAATTGGAACATTGCTGATGGGAATGTAAAATGGAACAACTGCTCTCAGTGGTTCCTCAATAAATTAAACATAGAATTTCTTTATAATTCAGAATTCCACTCCTATAACCCAAAAGAATCGAAAACAGGTGCCCAAACAAAACTTACAAACAAACGTTCATAGCAGCAATATTTACAATGGCCAAAAGGTAGAAACTACCCAAATGTCCATCAACAGATAAGTGAATAAACAAATTGTGGTGTATGGAATATACAGTGAAATGTTATTAAGCCATGAAAAGGAATGAAGTACTGATTCATACTGTAACATGGATGAATCTTGAAAACATGATACTGAGTGAAAGAAGCCAGACACAAAAGGTCATATATTATATGATTGCATTCATATGAAATATCCAGACGAGGCAAATCTATAAACACAGAAAGCAGATTAGTGGTTGCCAGGGGCTGGGAGGAGTGGGGGCTGGGGAGTGACTGCTTAACGGATATGAGATTTTCCTTTTGGGATGATAAAAATGTTCTAGAACTAGATAGTGGTGATGGTTACATAATGTTATGGGTGTACTAAATGCCACTGAATTGTACATTTTAAAGTGGTTAAAATGGTAAATTTCATGTTGTTTGCATTTTACCACAATAAAAAAGAATTAGAATATGTATATAAAAGAAATTAAACCATTCCATGTCCAAATTATCATTGTAAAATTTAGTGTAGTTTGATTGTTTCAAATTATGTAGAGATTAGTTCAGAGAAGTTCATATAGAATGCTCACTGTGAACAAAGAATAGTTTGGATCCGTTGTAACATCTGTAATATTTTAGAGTGATGGTATGAACATAAGTTAGACAAAATGCAGTTGTATTTTTGGTTCTTAGTTATTCACTATTTCTTAAGAGAACTGAGTACTTAATTCTAAGGGTCTGGTTTTAGTTTTTTGTTTGTTCGTTTGTTTTTTTCTTTTTTGCATGCATATCCAATAATCCAAAGTCAGTATAAGATAAATTGACTTTGAACATATGCTACAATTCTTAAAGTGTGTTTGGCAGGGACATAAATGAATTCGCTGCCCCTTCTCCCCCAAAAAATGTTAATTTGTTCAGCTATCTTACTCCCTTATGACCAGAAAAAAATGTTTTCCTGTTGTTGTCAGACATACGTTATTTTATAGAATGCCTCCAGATCAGAGAGTTCCTGTGAAAACTGCACTCTGAATACTAATAAATCTTAATATTAATGGGTTTTTGCCAAGACTTTGGCTATTAATTTTACTAGTACTCCTAACTTGAGTAGATTCTAACTTGACACTTTTAACTGTGTTGTGCCTATCATTAGGCTTAGTGGTCAGACTAGTTTGAGATACATATTTCTGGGAGAATAGGGGCTCTGAAACTAAAAGAATATATGTTTCATTTCTAGGATTCGCCTTTACTCAATCTCCTTGGACAGACAAGCTCACTTTCATGGCATCTTGTGGATATTGTGTCATACCAGAGTGTGATAGGTTATTTCAGCAGCCATTATCCGCCGTCCATCATCCTGGCTAAAGAATCTTCTGCTGAATTAATAGTGAAGCTCCTAAAAGTGTCTGCGGGCCTTTCCATTCCAGCTGATGGCCAGAAACATCTTGTAAGTTAAGTGTGTAATTTAAGAGACAGAGAATATTGTTTAGGACCAATTGTAGCATAAATACTACTGAGGACAGCCTTGGACCCAGTGAGTTCACAGCAGAGAAAGTTGGAGGATATGTTTTGTAGTGTACTTATGTTTTGGCCTCCTTCTGGGTGTTTTAGTTTTATTTATCTCTTTTCATAAACCTTTACTTACTAGCAGTGTCTCATCCTGAAGAGTGGTCGAAAGGATTGAGGGCTGGGAGTAGGCAGTTGATTTAGTGATATGAATGTTAATGGCAGCAGAGTAACAGGGAAATTATGAGCGTGAGCTTGAGCAAGCCTCACAAGCCTGGGTCTCCAGTGCACTGCCTTTGTGACTTTGGGCAAGTGCCTTGATTTTCTCATCTGAATTGGAAATAATAATACCCTGCCTTTTGTTGTGAGGAATAAATTAGTTAATGAACCTGGAAGTTTTTAGAAAAGTTCTGGCAAGTGACTGATGTTTGATTAATGCTGTTATTAATGTAGTAAAAAGGAAGAGTGTCCTGCTGGAGTTTGGGAGAATCTGGGTTCTACTCGAAGTGTTACCACAGATTTGCATACCCTTAGACATAGAGACTTTGGGCATTAGATCTTGTGGATTCCTGATCTCTCCTCTCCATTCTCTACCCAAGCAGCCAGTGCAGGACCAGGCTCCTAGGGAGTGCTCATTTGACACTGCTTGTTTGGATTAGTTTGAATGATTCTTCTTTTGTTTGTCAGGATGCAGTTCCAAAATGCCGAGCATTCATTCATCAGATGGTCCAATTTCTCAGTGCCCTGGAGCAAAATGGAAAAATCACCTTTGCAATTCTAGAACAGCAAATGTCTAAGCTGTTAGATGATATCATTATCTTTAACCCACCTGGTAAGTGACTAGTGGGAAATACTGTATTTATTCAGTAACTAAATACCTGCTGGGTCACAAAAGGCCTTGTCATGAAAGAGGATATCCAAATGACCAGTAAAATGAAAAGATGCTAAACCTTGTTAATGATCAAGGAAATGCAAAATAAAACCATAGTGAGATACTGTGACATACCCACCAGAATGGCTAAAATTAAGAAGATTTTAAATACCAAGTGTTGGTATTTAAAACTCTTACATACTGCTGACCACAGAGTAAATTGGTACAATCATTTTTAAAAGTTTAGCATCATCTACTGAAATTTGCATATCCCATGAACCAAACAAAATGTATGCACATGTGTACTGGAAAACATGAACAGGAATGTTCATAGCTTTGTATCTGAGGAGGTCCCAAACTGGAAACAGCCTGTATGTTCAGTAGATGGGATAAATTGTTATATAGTCATAAAATGGAATACACTACAGCAGTGAAAATCTCCCACAACACAGATGATTCTCACGAACGTTTTTATGTTTATTTAAATAGCGTTTGAAAATAGGCAACTGTACTGTGTAGGAAAGCATACTAATGTAAAGCTGGTATAGCGATTGAGTTGGTTAGAATTGGTGAACAAAAAATCAGTTGAAATTTTTAAACATGGCTGCAATATAGATTTATTACAGAAGATAGATAATGTAGTAGTTAAAAATACAGATTCTAGAACCAGATTCTGGCTTCACCACTTAGTAGTTATGAGACTCTGGACAAGTTAAATAATCTCATCTGCAAAATGGGGATAATAACTACACATACTTCATAAGGATCAAATGAGATAATTATCTAAAGTATAAGCAACAGCCTGGCAAGCCAATAACACTCAATGAATTTAAAAAAAAACAAAAGAAAAGAAAAATCACCAGGCATTGCTGGAGAAACTGATCTTGAGTTGGTCGTATGTGATTGGGCCATGAACATTGATTAATACGTGGCCAGGCAAAGAGAAGAAGGGCATTCTAGAAAGATGTTAGTCAGCAGAGTGATAGGATCAGATCTAGTTTTTAGAAAAGCTTCTGTTGGCCATGTTGAAGATGATTAGGAAGGGGAGAGACTGGGATCAGTTAAGAGGTTCAATGCAGTAATTAATTGTTACCTATGAGTCATAATTAAAAGATAAAATTGCCATTCAACTGAAATTCAGAGGTAAGGCTTTTATTACCAAGAATGTTCACACTCATAGAAATAAATACATGGAAAAATATATATGCATACACATACTGTTATTATCTCTCTGAAACTTTTTTTTTTTCTTTTTTAAGTCTTGGCTTGACAGTAAGTAGGTCTTAGAGTAGCACTGTGGGACGAGGTGGCTGAGTGGTTAAGGTGATGAACTGCTAATCCATTGTGCTGTGCATGCATGGGTTCAAATCCCATCCTCGTCGATATCAGTTCTCTGCCTCCCCTGGTGGAGAGTTGCCTTTGGAGCCCTGGTGGCGCAGTGGTTAAGAGCTATGGCTACTAACTTAAAGGTTGGCAGTTTGAATCCACCAGCCACCCCTTGGAAACCCTATGGGGCAGTTCTCCTCTGTCCTGTAGGGTCACTATGAGTCAGAATCGACTGGGCAGCAACAGGCTTGTTGTTTTTTTTCTTTTTTTTTTTGGTATAGTAGTGTTAGGAGCCCTGGTGGCACAGTGGTTAAAAGCTTGGCTGCTAACCAAGAAGTTGGCATTTCGAATCCACTGGCTGCTCCTTGGAAACCCTAAGAGACAGTTCTACTCTGTCCTGTTGTGTTGCTATGAGTCGAAATTGACTTGCTGGTAACAGGTTGTTTTTTTGTTTTTTTGTTTTTTTTTTTAAATAGTAGTTTTAAGTTAGGGTTTATTTGACACTGTGCAGGTAGATTCCCACTGACATAAATACTGAAGTCAGGTTTCTATAAAACAATGTACTACCCAACTCAAGGAGAGCTAGAAATAGTTGGTGAAAATTATGTCTGTTGAATAGTTTCCTCCACAACACTGCAGTGAAACATATTTTCTGTTTTTGATCATGAAAAAGGAATTGACCACAGTGACCTTCTCCACTCATTTGCAGTTAGTTTTCTTGTAGAACAAATTAGCTCTTTTCCTTGTCTCCATTCCCTTTTTACCTCCGATTTTTTGGAAAGACCCATTTATACTGCCATGCTTCTACTCTCCCCACTTTTCTTAAAATCAAAAACCAAAGAAATAAAAGAGCTGCTGTTAAGAACCTCTGAAAAGGTTTTTCCTTTCCTTACTTCTAAATTTAGTTTTAAGTAATAAGTTTTATTCCAAGTAAATCACCCTAGAATATTGACAGCTTTGGCAGGGTGGGGGGAATAATTTATAGAGTGACTTTGTAATTTAGCAAATGACTGCTGAGATCTGTGTATTTGGGTTTCTATGAGGAAAGGTTAGAAAGTAAAGATTAGTTAGGCCTCTTAGGATAAATAAGTTACTTTTTTGCATCAGCCTGTTACATGTCTGTTACAGTATTCGGTGCCACACTGCTTTACCCAAGGAACTTGCAGTACTTCCTACTTTGGCCCTTACAAAGTACTGATGTGCCACATCCTATCCTTTAAAGCTAAGCACCACTACCCAGAGTCTTCCTTCTGGTCCTCTTGGGATCAGTCACTAGAATTGTCAGATCTGCCCAGCAGACAGCAGAGATGGAAGCACTGTTGTTCTCTCAATCACACTTATGTCACCATCGCAGCAGTCTTTCTCAAGTGTGTGTCTGTGTTTCCCACAGACATAGACAGCCAGACCCGCCATATGGCCCTCAGTAGCCTCTTTGTGGAAGTCCTGATGATGATGAACAACGCAACTGTTCCAACTGCTGAGTTCCTCCGGGGCAGTATCCGGACCTGGATTAGCCAGAGAGTGCACGGGCTGGGGGTGCTGCCCCTTTTAACAGCAGCATGCCAGAGCCTGGCTTCCGTCCGCCACATGGCTGAGACCACAGAAGCCTGCATCATGGCCTACTTCAAGGAAGGTAAGAGAATGGTCGTCTCGTGCTCTCCTGTTGGTCTTTTCCAGGGAAGATTAAATCTTTGTCATCATGCTATCTTTTTCTGGAGCCTTTCCTATGAGGGATTGCACCACTTTAACTTCTGCTCTGTAAATGTTGATATTCCAGAGTATATTTTGTCTCATTTGTGAAGATCTTATTTAGCAGAGATCCAGGTCTGTTGGTGCAGTCACATATTTAAAGGGAGGGAATCTCTAATTCATTATTGCATTGGTTTTGGAGTATCAGACCAAGCCTTTTACTATAGGCAGATTGTGTTATGTCACAGACCAAGTCATAGTCCTCAAAACACATGCTATAAACCCACATCTATATAATCATGCTCCATGGTACTAATTTTTCCCCTTTTTTGTCACTTTTGTTAAGATGAGTTTTCATAGAAGTATTTTTATTGCTTCTTGTCACACCTTTTAAACTATTATGAAGAAGTCACCCTGCCCCCAGCCTTCCCTTTATCATTCTTACTCCCTGCCGCTCAATTCTCAGATGCTGTAGAAGACATGGCCTGGTTAAGAAATATTGTGCAGAACAGTAGTTGTCAACTTAATATCCAGGTACACATCATATTGCAGACAGTAGGAGAGAAACAAGGGTGTTGGAGCGAGGATTCCAGGAAGTACACATAATCTGCCGTCTGTCCTATCTCGAGAACTCATGGACAACCCATGTCCACCTGTGGGAGGTGCTGTGCATGTCACCATGTGACTCCCACCCTTACTCCCCCCAAAGGGTTGAGAACCATTAGAGTAACATTCTTGTTCCCAATTCCTTTGTGTTACTAAAATCGAAACTTTTTTTTTTTTTTTTTTATATCTGTGAAACATTTTCAAGGGTTTCAGTTGGGATATGAGTCAAACTAAGCTTATTATGGATAGAGTAGTAATAATTTGCCTTGGAAAAGCATGAGTAGTCACAACACACTTAAAGATGGTACTAGATAAAGTTATAACTCTTAGATGACTGGGGCAGGCAGTGTCTACGAGTGACTTAACTGCTCACAGTATGGTAAGAAAGGTGATTTACAGGTATGCAGCACTGATTCTGATTTCTTGGCCTCGATAGTGGCTAGCCTGGGTGCAGGCATTTAGCCACTGAGGGCTTTCTAATCCCTGAGACACATTCTCCTTTTGAAAGTGGCACCTAGGACCAATGTGAGAAATGGTTTCTTGACACGAAGCTTAAAGTCAAAAGATTTATTGAAATAGTTCATTAATTTGACTTCTTGCTTTTATCTTGATTTCCTTTTTTGGTGTTCTTTTCTTAGACTCCCTTAGTCAAAATGTAGGATGGGGCCCCATTCTGGTGTCCCTTCAAGTTCCTGAGCTCACCGTAGAAGAATTTCTGCAGGAGTGCCTGTCCCTGGGCAGTTACTTGACTCTTTATGTCTACTTGCTTCAGTGTTTAAATAGTGAACAGACTCTAAGGAATGACATGAAAGTGCTGCTCATCTTAAGCAAGTGGTTGGAACAGGTGTATCCAAGGTTTGTTGGCTCCCTGGCTGCTGTATCAAACTCATTGTGTTTGGTTAACTTAGAGTTTAGGATTTAAGTCTGTATTTAAATACACAGAATTAAGTGGTACGTAAAAAAACCAACAAGGCTGTGAAGTACAGCTTGCTGTAGAAACATTCTTTCTTTCATGGGCTAATTTCCTGGGCGGGTTTTATTTCCTAAAACCAGCATTTTAAAGCACCAGTCTTCCTTATCAGTTAAGTAAAGATAATAATACCTACCTCTTAGGATAGTAGTAAAGATCAAGTGAAAGAACGTAAAACCCATATACAGTGTCTGGCAGCGAGTAAGTGTTCAATAAATGGTAGCAATTACAATCCAATTACTCTGTTAACATTACCTGTTAGCCTAAGCTTTCAAAGTACTAAATGCCCCCTATACTTGAATATGGACTTTCAGTTAAATGGGTGTGGAAAACTCTACTTCTAATATTCTTTTCCTCTTGTGCCTCCCCCCAGCTCTGTGCAGGAAGAGGCAAAGCTGTTTTTGTGGTGGCACCAGGTCCTGCAGCTCTCGCTGATTCAGACAGAGCAGAACGACTCGGTCTTGACAGAATCTGTCATTCGAATTCTGCTCATGCTTCAGGGCAGGCAGAGCCTCATGGCTGAGGAGAGGCTCAGCTCTGGGATTCTGGGGGCAATTGGGTTGGGCCGGAAGTCACCCTTATCTAACAGGTAAGGAAGCCCTGCCACTGCTCTTACTAAACAGGCCTCCAGCATCTGCACTTACTTAGGGGTTGTGATACTTTTACAGGGTTTTTGACTTAGAAGCTAAGTTTTCCACAGACATTAAGGGAGGGGGAAAAAAAAAATCAGAGCCTGATTACATCTTTATATTTTAAAAAGTGTTTTTAGTTTTTCCTCACTTTAAAACAACTTTGTTTTTAAGTTCAAACAATGTTTTTTTTTAGCAGTATGTTATCTTTCTACTTTGTTACCCTACTGCACTACTGATTTCTTTTTGGCCTTGGGCTGGTAATGGCAAGCAAGGTTAGGTTAGCCAGCACTTTGTCATGCTGTGAGCTCGGGAAATGCAGAGCCCGGGAAGGACTCAGTACAGTAGAACTGGTAAGTTGTCAGGATGGGTTAAGGTCAGTTGGTAGGAAGGATAAGTAAAGAGAAATGAGTCTAGGTTTTTGTTGCTAAAAAATTCTAAAGCATGGAAGAATTTTCTGTTAATCTAATTTTATCTCAGAATATTTATGTATATCATGGTTTTCTTTTTCAAGTTCATATCAGTGTTGAAAAGAGTTCTCATACCACTCAGATGTCAGCATTCTTGTTGAGTAGGACATCGTATTGTTGCAACTTTGAGAACCACCAATCCAAACCCGTTAACATCATGTTTCATTGTTTATGGTAGAATTTAGCAGGACTGTGTGATTTTTGTTTCACTTGAATTGGGCTTGTGTGTCTTTCGGTTGAACGAGCTCTTTCATTTTTGAATCTGAATCCTTCTTGATCATACTTAAGATTTTCCTGAAGAAGTTAACAACAGTGACTCTAGAAATCTGTTTTTTGTTTTTTAGCAGAAAATATGGTGTTTAATTTAAAGGGCTTACCCAATAGTAATTTACTTCTGTCCTCCCCCTAATGTCTAAGGTTCCGAGTCGTCGCCCGAAGCATGGCTGCCTTCCTTTCAGTTCAGGTTCCTGCAGATGACCAGATTCGGCTGAAGCCTGGCTCTGAATTATATCTGACTCTGAAAGCTCAGCAGGTCAGTAAAAACAGCTTTATGATTCAGGGTTAGAAGTTTTCTACCAGATTTTTCCCAGAAGGTGGGGAGGCGGTAGCTCCCTTGTCTTTTACACCCCTTAGTAGATTCTCCTGACTAGAAAATGGTTACAGTATGTGCCCACCTCAAATTTTCAACCAGTGTTTTGGAGGCACTAGCCTCTAGCTCTATTACTGTCATTGTAGAAGCAGCAAGATGATAAAGAAGCCAGTCTGGGATTGGATTCAGTTCTGATGAACGTGAATATACACTGATCTGCCACATCCTGGGGGTTGGGAACTGGCACAGAAAATATGGCCAGAGTTGAGATTGATGGAGGTGAGCTGAGCTTTAACTTGAGACCAGTGAGGTGTTTCCTGTTTTGTGAGTCTAGAGGTTGAGCACTATTGGCTAATTGGTGTAACCTAACAGTGACAAAAAGGTAGCTGTAAGAAATTATAGTTTGTTCTAAAAACATGTGAGCCACATGGCAGTGGTCACATCCCTGTAGCTGTTTTTCACCTGTAAACAGGTTGGCCCTGTATAGCAGTGTACAGTATAACACTGGAGCCAGCACTCTGCACATGTGAGGTACCATTCTAAGTTTAACTCATTTATTCCTCATGACAATCCTATAATGCTTACCAGTACCAGTTGCCATCAAGTTGACTCCAACTCATGGCAACCCCATGTGTGTCAGAGTAGAACTGTGCTCCATACGTTTTTCAGTGGCTAATTTTTCGGTACATTGCCAGGCCTTTCTTCAAGGCACCTTTTGGTAGACTCAAACCTCCAGCTTTTCAATTGGCAGCTGAGCGTATTAACCATTTGCATCACTCCTATAACATCCAAAACCGATTGCCATCAAGTCGATTCCGACTCATAGACTGTTATTACCCTTGATTTACAGATGAGGAAATGGAGACAGAAAGAGGCTAAGTAACTTGTCCAAAATCACACAGCTAGTAAGTGTTGGGGTTGGGATTCACACCTGGCCAGTCTGGCTCCTCCAGGCTCACATTCTTACCACTTCGTTGCACTGTCTATCTCCATGGTAGATACTTAGACATCCTTCGCTCTTCTTTTGAAAGTGTTTCTTTGGCAGCTTTGTAATGTCTAAGCCAGCCACGTATAGTGTAATATCTTGGTTCTTAAGAGCAAGGATCAGACAGTACAGTCTGCAAGTTCTTCAGGGGCCTGGGTTTACAAAATACTGACACTTGAAACTAACTGGCGGGATGACTGCTGTGTGAGTCCCTAATGTCTTCCCCCCTCCGCCCCCAGTATCTTTTATGGAGCCCTGGTGGCCCAGTGGTTAAGAGCTCAGGCTGCTAACCAAAGGGTCAGCAGTTTGAATCCACCAGCCACTCTTTGGAAATCCTATAGGCCAGTTCTACTCTCTCCTATAGGGTCGATAGGAATCGGAATTGACTCGACGGCAATGGGTATTTTTAAAATGTCTTATATGGAATATCCCAAGCAGGCAGGTGAGTCTTCCAAGGGCACATGTGAAGTCAGTAAGCTGCACTTCAAGGTAAATTTGAGAAGTCAGAGAAGTGATAGCACCTGTAACTCTCCTGTGGCCACCATGTCACACACGCCTTGCATCTCTTTGCCTGCATTCCTTTGAATTTAAAATGATGACTCCCTGTGCATAGGCCTCCAGACTTATCATCAAGGCATTCAGACTTTTTAAAATAAAGTTATCTCCTTATGAAATGATTTCTCTTAGGCAAATGTCAAAGTAGATCATTTTGGAGACTAAACTTTAGAAAGTGAGAGAGCTGGGGAGAGAGGCAGGCATACTGTGATTCATGGGAGGCCTATCCTCACTGACTGCTGCTCTGAGATTAAACTCTGTTTACACAGCTCTTAACTTGGTATCAAAATCCTTTTGATTGTTTATTTTCAACCCAAAGACTTTTGTCTACAGCCCCCTGGTAATTTATTTCTGAGCCGTCAGTTCATTTACCATCCCTCCAAAAGTCCTCCTCCCTATTTCTTGAGGCAAGCAAATTCCAGCTGTTAATACATATTCTCTAGTGCATTGTTTCTCATAAATGGGAGGGAAGCCGTGGGATTGCCTTGATGGCGGACGTGTGCCAGGAGGCAGGGAACATGTTCACAGTCCTGGGGTGGGTGAGCTTGTACAGTTGGGAAACAAAACCCCACCTTCAAGAACCGTTGTTCTGGGTAGTTGTTAGTTTTCTCCACTTACCGTCTTTGCCCCCTCTTCTCCCACTGTACAGGGAAGAAAAATGTAAATTAAAAAAAAAATTTTCCTCTGAAGGAGTGGTGTGGAAACCTTTTCTTCTTTCTATGCTGTTTGTCAGATGGAAGTGGGAGAAATGTGATCTGATACTTGTTTGCTGATTGATTGACTTTGTTGTTTACCCTCAGTGACACTTTACAGCTGATGTCTTTAGAATTTAGTTTAGTTGAACAGTTGAGCATGACATTATTTTGTAACCTAAGAACAAATCAAACAGCATATCAGAGACGTTTCCCCTTAGCGAGATGCAGCTGGTCTTGTGACGGCAGTCCAGAGCCAAGAAGTACCACCGTCGGTCCTGCTGACTGTGGGTATGGTTGGGGCTCAGGGAACAGAGGGAAGCTTCACCCTGTCAGTGGGGCTTGATCTTTCGGGGAGGACTCAGTAGGTAGAGAATGAGGGTAAGACATGGCTTTAGGACCGAGTGTGGCAGGTGAGGAATATGGCAGCAAGACCACCCTGACCACAGCAGGGGCTCTTCAGGGGAGGGTTGGGAAATGGCACAGGACGGGGGAAGGCTGCAAAACCCAGAGAAGTTTGAGTTGCTGGAATCCTGGTTGTGGTTAATCGGGGCCTGCCTTCTGTACTCCTATTTTCAGTTCTCTGATTCACAGTTGTACTGGATTATAAAGGAAGGATGTGCCATACCTGCAGAAATCAAGTTAACCCTCTTATCTTCTGTGTCTTGTAGGCTCTGAATGCTCTGGAATCCATGACATCAAATAAGCAGTATATTGAATATCAGGATCAGATATCTCAAGCTGCCCAGTTTATAAAGCATCCTGGCCATTGCCTCCAAGATGGGAAAAGCTTCCTCGCTCTTCTTGTTAACCGTCTCTATCCAGAAGTGCATTATTTGGACAATATACGATAGTACACTGAGGCCTGTGGAAAATCCGTTGCTGTTTATGTTTACATTTAACTTTGCTGTTGCACAAGGAACTTTGCTCATTTTCACTGCAGAGCTCAGTTCAGCCAATGAGTAGTGACTGGGATGCACATCGGAGGCCCTGGAAAACTCGACTGTGCATGTGCACGTGTGTGCGTGTGTGTTTTATTAGCCCCTAAGACTTCCCTGGAACTTTTTAGTTTTTATGTCATCCAACAAGAGAAACTTAGTAAGTTCCACTTGGGGACAGCATCCCTCACAGTTGCCGAATTCACCAGTCATCTCACAAGACCCCAGGGTGGAGTTCTTTGTATGTCTCCACTTTTGCTTCCTCTGGTGTTGTTGAAATTTGAGGACTCCTGGGCCAGATCTAACTACTTTGGGCGTCATGTAGAAGCCTCACTTTTGAACCTCATTTGAGGTTTTCCAAAGTAAAACATACCAACTTTGAAAATGTCTGCATTTCTCAAAAGCGGGGACATACACCAGCTTAAAGGAATTGTGTTCTCTCTCTAAGAGGGGAGCTAAGAGTGCTGAGCTAGTCAGGAGCCACATCTATGACCACATGTCCTCTGTTTCCAACCACTGCTAACAATTGACAATACAAGGCTGGCATTCAGAGTGAGTCATTGTGTAAAATGTGACCACTTGATTCTGGGTGTAGCGTACCCCAGAGATGGTGACAGGTTCATCTCCATCCAGCTATGTGTCCTCATGGAGCAGGAGCCATCCGTCTTTGTCAGGGTGGCATGCTGAAGGTCTGTGATGAGAATCCTGGGCACAGTGTGTTTTCCTTGGTCCACGTGGTGGAGCGTGTAGGCAGGACTTACTCTCCGCTTCATTGCCATTATTCCATTCCTCTTGGTCCTTCTCCCAGCCTTCCCCTCGTTCCCGTCACTCACTCAGTTCCTGTTAGCATCTGAGTTTGTAACTCTAATAGACACCATGTTGGATATCTGAAGTCCCACTGCCAAGAGAGACTGAAGACTGGATGATTCTATAATCCCTGCTTGTTTCTTCATTCCCTATTTAAACTCAAAAGAAGATAGCAGACCTGTGGAAACATGTGTCCATAGAAATTGGTTCAGGGCAGGAGACTTGCTGAAGTTTGGCTTTTTCAGTAGCCGTGTGCTTTCTGTTGTTAACAACGCATCCATTACTAAAGCCTGTCTGTAATGTTGCCTTGTTCTGTCGCCCATCTTCTTGCTCATGTTGTTTCCCCCAGGAATTAGCAAATTGTCATCTGTCATCATATTCATAATTCTTTTGGCTCATAATTGATTTTATTGGCCAGCTTGGCATAATGTTTCTTTTGTTTATGGGTTGTCTATAGCCCAAGAACATTTACTGAAGAATGTCCAGTCACTGAGAGCTTATAGTGGGAGGCTAGTGATACAGGTTAATGAAGTGATAACCTCTTCTCAAGTCTTCTTTTGGAGTGTTCCCCAACATTTGGAAGTATGTAGGGGCTCTTAATTTCTGTAGTTGTACAGAAGAATTCCACCTCACAGACTGCTCTGGAGCTCTGATAAAGATCATCCCTGTTCATCCTCCCAAGTGTTGTCAACCCCAATGTCCACCTCAGAGTGGGCCTGTCTCAGAGCTTTGCTTTGTATTTGCTTCTTTGTCAGGTCATGTTTCTCCACTGTCAAAATTGGTCATCTTCCCCATTCAATGTGTATGGGAAATTTTAGAAGCTGTGGACATTTGAATGGTTGATTTGGCAACAGTGATATTATAACAGGAAATATTATTTTGTGTGCTGTTTTCTTTGAGGAGGATGTAATTATTGATATCCTAGAACATGAAATTTTTGACTGTACATTTTAAAGAAAATTATGACTAGTTAATTTTGAAAGTTTATAATATTTATAATGTATTTCGTCTGTAAAAACCATAAAAAAATAAAATCAACATTTGGTTGTAGCCAGTAAGAAACCAATTTATAGGCATATCACACTTTCTTGTAAAGCATTTCAGTTGTTGAAGTTGATGTAGATCTTAATGCCTGTTGTCTCCAAATTTATTTGACATTGTAACGATGATCAGAGATGGTCAGTGAAAGTACTCCCTCATTAACTTCTTCATGTTTAACATTGGAGAGTGTACTCACCGCCTAGGTTCTTGTGAGAGGCTCTGGGCTAAGAAAGTGCTTCAAAGACACTGAGATAGTTCAGAACATGACAATGCTGCTGTAGCCTTTTGGAAAAGAAGGCAGCGGGTGGACCAGCGTGCCCAATAGCTTTCAGGGGTAATGAGCAAAAATAGTCTGTGCCAGAGCGCAGGCAGCACCATTTCAGAAATAGTGACGTGTCCTGCAGGTAGATATCTGGACCAAGCTCAAAGCCTGCCTTGTGTGCTGAGCAGCGTTGAAGGTGAACTTGTGCACGTTCCAGACTCTAACCAAACAGAGACCATCAGCGGCATGCAGTTCTTTAGGTCTGACAGCTTCTGGGAGGAGGGGGAGGCTCTTTGGTCTCAATGAAAAGCATCTTTTCTGCTTCTCACCATTCCCCACTCTGGGGTATACAAAGGATGGGTTAGAGAATCAGACTTAATCCCCATTATCCATTGCCCCACCTCCTCACTTGAGAATTAGTGAACGACTAAAAGCTGGAAGGTGCAGGGCGTTGAGGGAGGGAAGTCTTTCAGATGTGTCTGCAGAGTCTGATGGTGGCAGCTGGGGAGCTTGGTCCCACCCATACATGCTTCCCAAGCTCCTACCACATTCAGGACCTCAACCCCGAGACATGGCTGATTTCTTATTTTCATGGTCAGTTTGCTGGCTCATTCACAAGGCAGTCAGTCTCCCGCTACTTCTCCGTCCCCTGGGTTGTGCCTGAGTCAGCATTTTGAAGTTGGGGGAATCCTAGTCCAGAAAACGAAAATCCACAGACCAGCCTAGCCTCACTTTAACCAAGTGTCACCCTCCTCATCCTCCCAATCAGTCACTAAAATCAGTGCCATCTATGTTGTACCAGTTAGAGTGTCCATGTCCTTTTTTCCCTTTGAGTGAAGGTAATTGTTATGAATTGTGTATCCCCAAAATGTGTGTCAACTTTGCTAGGCCATGATTCCCAGTATTGTGTGGTTGTCCACCATTTCGTGATCTGATGTAATAATCCTATGTGTTGTAAACCCTAACCTCTGTGATGTCAATGAGGCGAGATTAGAGGCAATTATGTTAATGAGGTGGGACTCAATCTGTAGGATTAGTTTGTATCTTGAGTTAATCTATTTTGAGATATCAAAGAGAATCAAGCAGAGAGGAGGGGGACCTCCTACCACCAAGAAAGAAGAGCCGGGAGCGAAGCATGTCCTTTGGACCTGGGGTCCCTGCACTGAGAAGCTTCTAGACCCAGGGTAAGATTGATGCCAAGACACAAGGAGATCTCCAAGGAACACTGAGCCTCTAGATGTTGAAAGGAGACAAGAACCTTCCCCCAGAGCCAACAGAGAGAAAGCCTTCCCCTAAGTTGGTGCCCTGAATTTGGACTTCTAGCCTCCTAAACTGTGAAAGAATAAATTTCTGTTTGTTAAAGCCATACACTTGTATTTCTGTTACAGCAGCACTAGATAACTAAGACAGTGATACACAGTTTTTTATTGGGCTTTTAATCGTAAAACTAATTATTTCTTCTGGAACCTGAAGCAAATATCATAGAATCATAGATTCTTAGTCAAAAGGGGTGTTAAAGCTCATCTAGACCCTCCTCCAGCAGGAATACCTGACAAGGGATCCTTCAGCCTCTCCCCGACCTGTCCCAGTGACTTACAGCTCATCCCCTCATGGGTAAGTCCACGCTGCCATTGGAAGGCTCTATTTGTAGTTCTGTCTGATATTGAGCTGAATTTGGCCTCCTGGTAACTTTGCCCATTGATCATGGTTCCATCTGGAGCAGTCCAGGTTGGGGTACTTTCTTGCCCTCACAGCAGATCTTCAGACATACTCAGATCTCATCACCTGTCTGACCCTAATCACCCCATAGTCCTCTCCAGGCTAGATGCCCCATGCCTTTAGTTAGTCCTCTTCCACCATAATAGTATCTCATAGGACTGCACTTTTGAAAAAGTACCTGTCCGTGTTTTTCTAAAAGGGCTGCGCCTGGGATTAGCAGGGCCAGGAGTAGGGTGAGGCAAGCGAGGTACCTAGGGTACAAAATTCAGGATGTGCTCATTTTAGGCATTTCTTTGCAGCGCCCCAAGAGCATGCCCTCTTACTTGTGCCCTAGATGCTTGGCTTGCCTCACCCTAGTCCCTGCCCTGGGGATTAGAGTCCCACTAGCTGTGGTCCAAGCAGTGTGGTCACACCCCTGGACACTTGGGCTGCATCATCTTTTCAGACAGTTGGCACATTGAGCTAGTGGCTAGTTCAAACTTCAGACTTGGTTTACATCAATTGCTGCTGAAGGCTGGTCTCATCCCACATTTGCATGATAGGTCTAACAATCGATAAGGCACTTTGCACTTAATCCTTACGAATTGTCTGCAATTGGTTTTGAGCCAACTTACCGACTTACTTTGAAGTAGTAGCTGATTATTTTCTGTTTAGTTAATTTTATCCCGTTAATCAAAATGGAGAATGTAATGTTGGGAAATAAGTATATTGCTTAAAAAAAAAAAAGTATACTCTTCTGTGATCTATTTGTATCTGAGTTGTGCTGGGTAAAGTTCTTGGCTTAGAGGTAGGCGCTGATACTGATTTGTTCTGGTCCATGATGATAGAACATGTCCTAGGCATTTGGCTGAGCATCGTTTGTCCTGCAGCACCTATACTTGAAGTTTTCTTCACTCTGGATAGGTTACTGATTTCTGATGACAATAACTCGAAAAAAAAAACTACTCCTACTTTGGAATAAAGAAGTTGCTAAGGAATGTTGTTGATTACTATAACTTTTTTTTTGAATGTACAGATGTAATATCTCTCATTGAGCACTAAGAGTTAGAATTTATTTTTCTTCCAGTGGTTTAAAATCACTTACGTGGAGACAAATATTTAAGTGCATTCAGCTCTTTTCCTTCCCACATGTATAGCGTGATCTTTAAAACCATGACTTTATTTTGGTCATTCAGCTGTGTGAGATTCACTTCTTGTTGTTCAGCATTTTACATGTCTACACACTGGAATTTTTATATCATAGTGAGAAGCAGGAAGAAATGGGAATTGGTTAAGTAAAATTCTGCAAATAAACCTGGTCCAGATTTGATTTACACATGGCAGACAATGTCTCGTTTTTGGCAAGTTGGTTGGCAGGTCTCATTTGCATCCAGAAATCACACTGAGAAAAGTTTGAAATGAGAAAGCGTGTAATGGGTAGAGTCTATGTACTGTGATGATACATCATCACAATGGGCAAGGCCTCTAGTTTCAAAGAGAATTTGAAACTTGGGGGTATAAGAATTGGCATGGATGGGAAGCCACCTGGTGATCCCAGAGAGGTCAGGAGAGCCTTTGTGAGTCTGTAATATGGCCGTGACCTTGGTAGGAGGGGGCCATGAAACCTGCACAAGGGCTTCTGCCACCTGATTTCCTGAGGTGGGGGAGGGCCAAGCTGCCAGGAAAAGGCACTGTAACCCGAGCATGGTCGTGGTTGGTTGTGGCAATCTACCTTCAGTGTTGGAATGCTAGGGAGTTCCTCCTTGCTGTTAATTTTCGCTAACATTTGTAAGACCCATCTTGGGTGCTGGTAATACCATAACTGAGGTTGACAAAGGGGTGAGAGGGTCTGCACATTCAGTTTAGGATTAACATCAATTTGGGATTTCCCAGGGTCAGAACCTTCTAGGTATAGGGTGTGTCTCCCCCACTTGTATCTTGGCTTGGCTTCTTTTTCCAGATAGAACCACAGGCTTTATGGGTGGGAAAGTGCCTTAGAGCTCAAGTTGTCCCACCTCTGCCTAGTGTAGGAACGAGGTTGTCTCCAGACCAGTGGCCATCCTTGCTGGAACACTAACTGAAGGTGAAGTGCCCCTCAGGAAGTGGTCCATGCCGCCATGGGCAACTCTGAGAATTAAGAAAGGTCTTTAAGGATGAAGGAGCCAACACCTTCCTCCAAAATTGGTCCTCTTTTGAACTCAGCCTTCTTCCCTCTTGATCTTCCCTTGCTGGCCTCAACTGTTCTAGGAAACAGACCCAGCTTTCTGGTCAGAGTCTGTTGGTCAGAGTGGACCAAAACAGTCTCTGGCCTGGACACCATATTTTAATAGAGCCTAACATTGTGGCTTACACCAGATTTACCTTGGAACCTCCAGCCTTCCCTGGTTGACCTGCTCTCTGCTACTTCCTCAATTAATCAGTCTTAAGGCTCCTCCCTCTACCTCCTCAACAGTCCCCTTCTGGTCTCTCCCCTTCTTGCTCCCATCTTCCTCTTCCTCCTCACTGATCCTGAGATCACGGCCAGACCTGGCTGCCCCGATGGAGGTGCAGAAGTGTGGGTCATTCAGGGACCTCCTGGGTAACCTTCAGCTTTGGGGACCCTTTGAGGTCTCTGCATACAGGACTTGGGGACAGCTGGGGAGGAGAAAGGTCTGGGGGCTGAAATCCAGGAAAACCCAGGGAGTCCCAATCCAAAATGTCTGTATCCTTGTATTGTCAGATCATGCTTTTCTCTTTTTAGTTCATAAAATACAACAAATAAAGAGAAAGGGGCATAGGAGAGGAGGAAAGACATGGGAGAGAAAACACTGGTAAGGAGAAGACATGCAGTGGAAGGAGCTGTGACCAGAGCCATGAGTTCTGGATTCCAGTTGCAGTTTTGTCACTAGACACGTGTGACCCCGGCCAGATCATTTTCCTCCCTGGGACTCAGTCCTCATTTTAAAATTAAGGTAATTCCTGCCTCGTCTTCTCCAGGGGTTTTAGTGAGAAGTATCTGAGATGACAGAGGTGAAGGGACTTTGAGGATGACAAGGGACCCCAGAAACATGAGGGGCTGTTACAGTTGTGGGGGTGGGAGGTGGAGGTTGGACCTAAGTGGCCAGGGCTGGAGCTGGGGACAAAGCTCAGGACTCCTAATGCTTGGCCTATGAGGCCCCTTCCAGCCTGAAGGCTGTGGGGATGGTATGATCCAAGCACTCACTGTGGCCCTGGCTCTCATCCACTCTGGCTAAGGGGATATACATGAAAACTAGGCCCCAACCGCATCTCCAGCCAAGTCCTCATCTTCATCTCCACGCAGGGCCTACCTTCATCATGGATTGTCTGACAGGAAGTTTCTTCTCATGTAGCTACCTCTAGTTTTACAACATGGGTTATCAGCTCCTTGAGGCAGGAGAAGCATGATGGACCCTTGGCGGACCTGGGGGGCATCTAGGCAAGGTCTGCCTCTTCCTCCCACTGCTGTGTCCCAGTCACTGCCTGCTTAAAGGAACCTTCTGGTGGGCGCCTGAGAATACAGGGAAGTGTGCTTGTCAGAGGCCCCTTTCGGAGAGGGCTTATGTTCATGGTGCTCTGTGCTGAAGAAGGGGAAGGCCCTAGCTCTGCATCCTGCCCCACACTGGGAAGTCCAGTCTTGAAAACACCGGGTCTCAGAAATCATTTCTCTCCTTGACTTTGTGGTCCCAGGATGTTGTGCTAAGCCTATGGCCCTGGTCCTTGCTTGTCAAGGACAGAGCCCTGGATGCTCTAAGAGGGTCAGATGGGGAAGGACAGGAAGGTCTGATCCACCCAGACCCCTCACAGTGACAATGCCAGGCACCAAGGCCAGCCCAGATGGCCAAACTCAGTCCCCTCACCACCTCCCTTTTCTTCCCCTAGGAGCAGCTGCTTCATCTGAAGACCAAGTAAGAATTGTTCAAGGGTGTGCCACAAGGTCCTCCCCCAAAAAACCCATTGCCATTGAGTCAATTCTGACTTACAGTGACCTTGTAGGACAGAGTAGAACTAACCCACAGGGTTTCCAATGCTATAAATCTTTATGGAAGCAGACTGCCACATCTTTCTCCCACAGAGAGGCTGGTGGGTTCCAATTGCTGACCTTTCAGTTAGCAGCCAAATGCTTTAACCACTCCCCATGTGTCTGAAATCACTCAGTCAGAGGGGCATCCCTTTGATGAATGGCACTTCTTTAGTTTCCAAGAAGCCCTACTTCAAAGTGCAAATATGCAGGAAATGCCACCCAATTGACAGCTTAGCACCCTTACACAATTATGCCCACAAGGTCAGGCCAACCCAGGGAGGGAGTCTCAAACTTGACCTTGCTTAAGAATCACCTGGAGTTGACTGGATCCTGGGTAGAAACAACAAACTAAAAAGACATATTGAGGACAATTTGGGAAATTTGAATAGGGACTGTGAGATGACATTACTGAATTAATGTGAGTATTCTCAAGTGTGATTGCGGTATTGAGGTTATGGAGGAGAGGTTTCCTGTTTTTAGGAGACTCAGCTAAAGCATTTAGGGGTGGAGTATTGTGCTGTTTGCAGCTTACTCTCAAATGGGTCAGCAAATACAGCAAAAATGTTCATAACTGTTTAACGTAGGTGGTAAGGACATGGGTGTCCTTTTTCAGCACTTTTTAATGTATTTTAAAATGATCATAGGATAAAGTTGGAGGAAACATCATCTGGAGAACTTGTTTGAAATTCCAGGGTCCCACCCTCAGAGCCTGCAACTCAGTAGGCCCAGGGTGGTACCCAGAATGTGCATCTGAACAAGCTTTCCAAGCGTTCCTGATGCAGGTGACCCGTGGAAGCCAGTGGGGGCAACACTGCTCTGAGATTCCAGGGTCCCAAGGTGGAAGCCTCAGCCGCAGAGTGTCCTCGGTCCGGAGAAGGTGGTCAGATGGTGAAAGTAGCCATGCCAAGCAGTGCAAGGAGGCCAGCTCCCTGCTCAGCACCTGGGGCACACTGATTCCCTTCTGGCACTCATTCCTGTTGGTGGCAGCACCATCTACCCTGACCTCTGAAGTCTGACCTGCCCACTGCTCCAGCCTCAGCTCTAACCCCATCCTATGTCTCCCTCACGCTCCAGCAGCCGTCACCTGCTTAAACGTCACACTGTGTCCCACCTCCTGGTCTTTGCTTAGACCATCCCTTCTGCTTAAAAGCCTTCTTACCTCCCAACCTCTCTTCGCCACCATTTACGTGGCCAACTTGTACCATCTCCATGTCTCTCCTCCAGTAAGCCTTCCCAAGACTGGGCCAGTTACCCCTTTCATATGCCCCCTTCCCATAGCACCCCTGCATACCTTTACTGTTGCCCTTACATGATTTCCCAATGTGCCCTTTGCTAGCATGAGAACTCCTAGAGCGTCCAACTGTGAAGTCAGCAGCGCTGTTCCCAAATGCTTCTGGCTTTCCCCCTTCCAGGTGCAACGTTGGGTTCCACTGCCTAGCCCCTTGTGGGTGAGTGGGGCATGTTGCTAGTTATGGCCAATGAGCTATGATTGAAAGTGGGAGACTGTTTTACTTCTGGCCCAGTAGGTCCCTGAGAAAAGCCCCTGCCGATCTGCGACAGGCGAGAAACAAGCCCTTACTGTTATCAACCACTGTGATTTGGGGGTTTGTCTGTTATTACAGCACAACATACCACCCTGACCAATGCTGCTGTTGTTGGGTGCCATCGAGTCGATTCCAACTCATAGCGACGCCATGTGACAGAGTAGATCTGCCCTGTACGGTATTCTTGGCTGTAATCTTTACAGAAGCAGATTGCCAGGTCTTTCTCCCACGGAGCTGCTGGGTGGGTTTGAACCCACCAACCTTTCAGTTAGCAGCAGAGCACTTAACTGTTGCACTACCAGGGCTCCTTACTCTGAGCAGTACACATGCCTTACTCATTTCTGTAGCCTCAAACACCTAGCCCAATGCCTAGGTCAAAGCAGACGTGTAAGAAATAATTTCTATCACTATTCCTCTTGACTGTGAAACTGGCCTCAAAGACGAGGCAGATGTTCCAGTACACACCACCCCTGTGTACTTAACTTCTTCCCTTGTGACACAGGACTCTCCATAAAGGTGCCCAGAAGTACCCCTGTGCAAGGAGTTACCATGTCGACTCCTCTGACCTCTTAGCAGCCCACACAGGCTCTTGCATGGATCCCAATTCACCCACAAGAAGGAGCTGCCATCACCCACTTGCCCTGGAGAAGACTCTGGCCGGAGCGGGAACTCGTAACCCCTGCCCTGCTCATTAACTTATGAAGATGGCCTCAACCTTTGGGCCATCTCCCCTGAAAAGCATCAGAGAGGACCCTATGCTTACTTTAGGTTAACATCCCAGCCTTTGGAAAAGTTCCAAAGAAAGAAAGTTTGTCCCCATTGGCTTTTCAGTCCCCCATCTCTGTGATGCTTTCCTCTTGCCAGCTTGCCTAGGTCCCAAGCTAGCCTGTGTATGCCCTCTTCTTAAGCCCCAGGCACTGCAGGAATGTGATCAACTAATTCACACTGAAGTGCAATAACCCCCCAAATCAGCCTGGCAGAACAAGGGAGAAGGGGGTGAGAATGCTAGTGCCTTTGAACTTGGCACATTTTGGAAGGATTCAGACTGCAGAGGGTCAAAGCTGCAGCTGTTTGATCCTCGGGGGCCCTGCAGGCCCAGGCCTCCACACAGGTCTCCCAGCTTCTGGTCCCTGAGGACAGTGATTGTCAGGAGCTTTGAGCTGACGGGTGTTTTGTTCCCTTTTCTCAGGGGCCTGAGCTCAAAGCAGTGCAGGGCAGCAGATGGGGCGTGAGGTGGGCAGAGAGTGTATTATAGTCCTGGAGGAGTCCCAGGAGCAAGGGCTCAAGGCCTCTTTTCCACACAATCCCAGAACTTGATGTTCCTCTGACCACAGATTTGCATAACCTCATCCCTGAAGTCCCATCCCCAGGCTTGTTCTCTGGAACCCACTGTTGTCGTCAAGCTGGTGTGCGGGCCACACCTATCCAAGACGTCTGTCTCTGCACATCCAAGGCCGCTCAGCAAGGAGGGCCTGCAACGCCCTCACATCTGTAGATGGCTTTGTATTTTCTGAAGCCCCTTCACATCCATGATTTCCTCAGATCTTCACAGTTCGCCAACCAGGGGGGAAGAAAGGTATTGTCCATGATCAACTGAGACCTAGAGAAGTGAAGAAAGTGTCCCAGTCCACACAGCAAGTTGGTGACGGAGCCAGGACATAGCTTGGCCTCCAGACTCCATGATTGATTTCCTGCCTGTGTTACTATGGTGTTCTAGGTCAGAATGGGCAAGAGAGCTATTTAGGAAGTTGCACACTGGAGCTCACGCATACATGCACGCGCGCACGCGCGCGCACACACACACACACACCCTTTCAAAATGCTGGACCCATTGACATAATATCACAGAGGCTTCGAGACAGAGTCATCCATGTAGGAGATCAGTTGAGCATCTGTGGGTGGGGTCCTGACTCCCTGGGGGCTGCCAGGCTGGGGGCTGCCAGATGCCAGGGACCTAACGGCTGTACCAGTCACACCTCCCTCAGCCTTCCCTCCTTATGGTGCACATGTAGCTGCCGGTGGGCCGAGGGGCTCATCATGGGGAACACACGGCTGCTGGTGGGCTCCGGGGACTCATCTGGCTCAAATTTTCATAGTTGGACTCCTGAGCCTGGGGCCTGTGGACAAGAGAAAGTTGACTGACCACCCGACACAGGAGGTAGGTCCCCACCTGCCCAACCACATCCCAGCAATGGGCCAGAAAGAAGAGATGAGACTGTGAGGCAGTGGGGCTGTGGGGCTGGAACCCACAGGACTTGGAGACTAACTGGATATTGGAGCCCAGGCCTAGTGGAATCCAAGGAATAGGGAAGGAAGGGGCTACCACTGGTCACAGAATCCCAGACCATAGAGTCTCTCATCTTCTCCACCAACAACCCCTCCCAAAGGGACTTCATCTGTGGCTTCCAAAAACAGCTCCAAGCCTCTGGCCTCCCACCTGAGCTCCAACTGCTTTCCTGACTTCTCTCTGGGACGTCTTAACAGGCATCTCAATCCTAAGTGTCCTCAGTGCTTCTTGTGATTCCCATCCCCACAACCTGCTCCTCCTCTGGGCCCATGGGAGTTCGGGGGCTAGTGGCAGGTGGGGTAGCTCACTTACCGTGGTGGGGTGTCCTGGGTGACTGCATGCTCTGTGTGAGGGACAGAGAAAGGAGGCGTGAGTCTCCAGCCACCATGCACTGCCCACTCTGCCCACCTGCCCCTACTCCACCGTGAAAAGTACAACAAACAGCAGCCTAGCAGGGTGGGAAGAAGTGCCATTTAAGCCTCCACTTGAAAGATGACCAGGAGTTAATGAGGAAAAGGGTGGAGGGAAAAGTGGTCCAAGAGAAGGAACCGCCATTCTAAGGCCCGTGAAGCACAAAATGCTTGGCCATTTGCAGAACCGTCAAGAAACCGGTGTGAGCAAGCCAGGGCAACTCTGACACATTTTGGATTTCATCCCAGGACTATCTGAGGCTAGTGCTGCTGACCTGGGGGTCTATGAGGCTCTGGGAAGTCCCCTCCCTGGGCACAGAGCAAATGTCCCATCCAGCTCAGCTATAGCAGTGTGGGACGAACTGCAGGTCTCTAGACACCCTCCTGGTCACCATCGACTGCTCTGCACATGCCACTAGGTATGCCATTCACCCTGTTTTCCTGCCTCGTGTCTCCCTATATATTTTAATTTAGTTTGCACCTTACTTCTTGGGTAAAGCCTTTCCTCCTGGCCCCTATCCAGACTGCCACCTGAGTGAGGCGCACCATCCTCTGGGCTTCTGAGGAACCTGGGTCTGCACTTCTCACAGCATAATGCAATTATTTGCTTACTCCTCAGCATCCCATTTGAGGGCAGGAGACCATGTCTTATTTATCTCTGTATTCCTAGCACTTACACAGCACACAGTAGTGTTCAAGATGCCAGCCATAACATAACTGAATGGTGCTATTTGGGGAAGCCTGCGGTCAGGGCCCTTACAGAGGAGTCATTTATGGGGTGGTGGCAAAGGTGAGAGTCCCTGGGTGGTGCAAACGGTTAATCCGCTTGGCTTCTAACCAAAAGGTTGGCAGTGCACGTCCACCCAGAAGCACCTTGGAAGAAAGGTCTGGTGATCTACTTCTGAAAAATGAGCCACTGAAACTCTATGAAGCACAGTTCTTCTCGGACACACATGGAGTCGCCGTAAATCAGAATCCACCTTGAACTGGTGACGGTGGTAGTGGTAAAGGGATATGCTCTGGAGCTAGACATGACCAGGTTCCAATTCTGTGGCTCTAGGCAAGAGGCAAATTATTTAAACTCTCTGAGCCTCAGTGTCCTTATTGTAAAATGGTGCTGGTGCTCACGCTGGTTCCCACTTCTTCGCTTTCATGCAGGGAGCGGAAGTGAGATGATGCGCAGGCGCAATACACGTTTTGGCCGTGTCAAGCCTGTTGGTATTGTTCGAGAGCCCCGGCCCTTTCCCCAACCCGGCCCGGCGCACCCACCTGAGCGGTGGCGGGCGGCGCGGGCGGCCAGGACACCGAACAACAACAGCACCTTAAGGCCGAGCGCGCCGAGCGGGAGGGCGAGCGCAGAGGCCCCGCTGGCGCCACGGAAACGGAACAAGTAGACGCTGGCCTCCGCGCGGCCCAGGCTGTTGGCGGCCGTGCACGTGTAGCGGCCGTCGTGGACCAGCTCCGGCAGCTCGGCTGTCACCTGGTGGCCGTGAACCGGGACCGGCACGGCGGCAGAGCTGTTGCCCAGGGCAGGGCCGGACCAGACGACGGTGGGCGGTGGCTCCCCCTCGGCCGTGCAGAGCGCGTGGAAGGCGTGCGCGGGGCCTGGCAGCACCGAGATGTTGACGATCCGCGGCGCGGCTGCGGGAGAGAAGACAGTGGTGTCACGGCCAGGGGCAGCCCCCCCCCCGCCCGGTCCCCTTTGGACGCTGGAGAGCTAGAGGGGCCGGAGGGGCCATAGTAGGGCGCAGAGAGGATGGAGTGCCACTCTGGCGCCAGGTTGCCTGGTGTGGCCATAGGTGTGGCCTTGGGCAAGCTACTCAACCTGTCTGTGCCTCAGTTTCTCCATCTGTAAAATGGGGATCATAATAGCACTTACCTTATGGGGGTGCTGAAATTTGGTACGCTAATACGTGTGAGGTACTTGGAATAGGGCCTGGCCCATAGAAGTGCCCAATAAAAGGTGGCTATTATTGTCCTAGTGCAGGGCCGGGGGCTGTCTGCTGGTGTGATTTCAACGGCATCTTCCACTCCCAGACAACCTCACCAAATTTTAGAGTTGAGATTGATCACTGACTCTGCTGGACAGTGCTGGGAGGTGTCCAACCCTGGAAGAAACTGGAATGCACTCTGAGAGGCAGACTAGCCAGGCCAAGGGCAGAGTCAGACTTGAACCCAGAACTCCTGGGTCCCCTATAGCAGGGGCTCCAGCATTTGTACAAATTCCCCAGGTAATTCCAATGTGCAGCCAGGGGTGGAGACCCGCTGCTCTAGGGACAGGGACTCTGGTTCACTCATCTCTGTACTTTGGTGTCTGACAAAGTGCTGGGCTCCCTGTGCACCCCTCGGGGGGGGGGGAGCTGTGGGTGCCCATCAGTGCACTCAGCACACACCCCATTGCAGCCCTTGCCATATTTAGGATTATTGTTTACTCATTTTTCTCTCCCTCTTGTCTGGGACCAGGGAGCCCTGCAAAGGTTAAGTGCTTGACTGCTAACCAAAAGGCTGGCAGTTCAAACCCACCTATCGGCTCCATGGGAGAAAGACCTGGTGATCTGCTCCTGTAAAGGATACAGCCTAGAAAACCCTATGGGACAGTTCT
This sequence comes from Trichechus manatus latirostris, assembly GCF_000243295.1. Classification (NCBI taxonomy): domain Eukaryota; kingdom Metazoa; phylum Chordata; class Mammalia; order Sirenia; family Trichechidae; genus Trichechus; species Trichechus manatus. Next base: position 1,551,723 of record NW_004444014.1, read on the forward strand.
TCTCTGTCACATGGGGTCGCTATGAGTCAAAAATAAACTTGATGGCACCTAACAACAATAACAAGAAGCTATTGAGGACAATCATCTCTATGAGCTTCATTAAAATGCCTAATCCTAGGCCCCAGCCCAAGCCCTTCCTGGTGCCAGGATTCTGCATTTTTATTATAATTTTAAAATTTTATTTATTTTGTTGTTGAGAATATACACAGCAAAACATACACCAATTTAACAGTTTCTACATGTACAATTCAGTGACATTTATTACACTCTTCAGGTTGTGCAACCACTCTCACCCTCATTTCTGTGTTGTTTCTCCCCCATTAACATAAATTCACTGCCCACCTAGGTTCCTATCTAATCTTTTGAGTTGCTGTTGTCAGTTTGATCCCATACAGATAGTTCTTAAAAAAGCATAATGCTCAAAGCAGGCATTTTTTACTAGTTAAGCTAAATTATTGTTTGGTTTTAAGAAGACTTCAAGGGGTATTTTTGGTTTAAGGTTTAAAGATTATTTCAGGGCAGCAGTTTCAGGGGTTCATCCAGCCTCCCTGGCTCCAGAAAGTCTGGAGTCCATGAGAATTTGAAAGGATTCTGCATTTTTAATAAATTCCCAGTAGGCACATAATCACCTCCAGGTTTGAAACCCCTGCTCCAGAGGAAAGAGGCCGTGTATGATTCCCCATCCCATCCCAGCGGCTAGCTCAGTGCCTGCTTTTCGGACTGGGTCGCGAAGGGAGGGAACAAGGGACTGAGCCTGGTTGCCCCCCACGCCCGGCAGAGGGCGGCCCCGCGTCCCCGTCGCGCTCACCGGTCACGCGGAGCCGGACGCCGTGGCGGCTCTCGTAGCGGTCGTGGACGTCGCCAGCGAATTCCACGCGGCAGAAGTAGCGGCCGGCGTCGGCGGGGACGAGGCGCTCGACGCGCAGCGACAGGTCGTTGCGGCGCGGGTTGCCCAGCAGACGGAAGCGGCCGTCGCGGCTTAGCGCCGTCTGGCAGAGCTCGCTGCCCCGCGCGGCCGCGCAGCGGAACACCTGTGGCCCGGCGTAGGGCTCGTCTGCGCGCCAGATGACCGTCAGCGGCCCGGCGTAATGCGAGTGCGGGTGTGTGAAGGTGCAGGGCAGCACGGCCGCGTCGCCCGCCACCGCGCTCACCTCCGCAGGCACCTGCATGGACCAGCGCTGCGAAGGCGCGCCTGCGGGTAGGGGGCACGTCAGCCCTGCCAGGCGTCGAGGCTGGGCCAGGGGCCCCTTCCGTGGGACCCCGAGGCACCCCTGCCTCCCGGGGCGTGGAAACCCACCCCAGGACTCGGGAAGTGACCCCCTTTCCCAGGGTCTGGAAACAGCCCAGGACTGTAGAGGCATCTCCCGCGGCGTGGACCCCTATGACTCGGGAGGTGCCTGGGCACCACCACCCCTTCTCTGTGGTGACTGTTTGCTTCACTCAGGGTGGTTCCTACCCCACCTACAGGTCCCATACTCGTCCCCTTAGTTTTTTCCACAAAACCAACCCTGCTGCGGACCTCCCCCCTCCGGAAAAGCCCTGCCATCCCGTGGGTACAGTAGAGCCCCCATGGCCCGCAAGATAGATGGTGATAATTATAAAAGCACTTACTGTACGCCTCTGTGTTGAGCGAGTTCCTGGTAGTATCTCTTTTAGTCCTCACAAATGATTCTAGAGGTAAGCATAGTTATCCCTGGATTACACGGTAGTAAACTGAGGCACAGAAAGGTTGAGTAACTGCTTGAAGCCACACAGCTAGCATGAGGCAAGGCTGGCATTAGAACTCAGGACTGCCTGACTCCACAGTTGGCATTCTAGTGCACTAGCACACGGAATCTTGGTGCTCATCCAAGGAGACCAACACTCTCATTTACAGAGGGGGAAGCCGAGGTGCAGGGTAGGGACACTATGATTTGAAGCTGATGTGCTGAGTTGATGGCCAAGACTCCTCTAGAGTCCAGCTCAACTCAAGTGGGCTTTGTGTCCTCACCTACTAAATAGTGAGTCGTGAGGTATGGTTGAGCCAAGGTCTGAAGGCTGAGCTCTGCCTCCAGCCAGCAGAGAGAACAGGTACCCCCATGCTGACACATATGTGTGCTGGTTTGGGGGAGAAGTGAGCTGAGTGGGTGGGTGGGTGTCAGTGCTGGGCTTTAGGAGTGGTGCCTCCTCCAGGGAGCAGAAGCCTGCCTAGCCAGTGCCCCAGCAGCAGTTCATGTAAAGGATTGCAGCATCTTCAGAGGGAATAATACAGCAGTCTTTGGATTCCCAAAGGGCTTTACAATTCACACAGTTTTCTCCTATACAGCATGTCGCAGGACCCTCAGCAAACCCAAGAGGAGAAGGTATTGCTATAGACAATGAGAAAATGAAGGACCAGAGTCACAGGTAGGTGAGAGAAACCCAGCTTTTCTGGCTCCAAGCCCAGTGCTCTCTTGAAGTAATTTAGCCCAACTCACACCTTGAGCAGGAATCCCCCAGTCCCTTGCTGGCAGGCCACTCCCCCAGGAGCTCATCTTATCTAAAGACTATCTACAGTTCAGGGCATTCTACTGCTACATGACTGCCATTGCTCTTTGGAGGGCGTCCATCCTCCTGACGGCGCCCTAGTCTCCCATCGTGGCTATTCTGGACCTGGTCAGCCTTCCCTCTGTTGATTAAAAAGTTTCAGTCCCTCACCTGAGCCTCCCTATCCTTAGCACCCTCTGTACTCTCTGTAGTGTCCTGCGTGGGTGGCCCTGGGTGGCTCCAGGTGTGGCCCCAGGTGTGCTGGACCAGCCCAGTGTGGTACGAGTCCAACAGTGCTGCCTCAGTTGGTATAAACTGTGTCCTGAAGTAAAATCACACTTGAGGCTCATGCAGCTTGCAACTGAGTAAAAGTACGAGTTTGTTTTTTCACACAATCTGCTTTAAAGCCAAATCTCTCTTATTCTGGACAAGTGGAATTGTGTTTTTGAACCCAAATGGAGGACTTTACATTTAGCCCTGTTAACAGCGTGTTTGCTCAGCTGTTAATAGTCTGGGGGCCTAGTTCCAAACTTGAGAAACGCTGTCTGGTGTTTTGCCAGTTCAGTCAGTACTTCAGATGTAGAAAGCATCTCCCTCATTTTGAGGCCCAGCCCTGCCTCAGTTTCCCTACCACTTCTACCCTTTGTGACCTCGGCCTCCTTTGACCTCCTGCATCTTGCTGACATCACATGGCCAGGCAATGATTCTCCACCTATTGTTTGCTAACATGCATTCATCATTTCGGCAAACATTTATCTGACATGCCCCCACTCTGCGCCAGGCACTGGGATGGAGCTAGGGTTACAAAGATGGACAGGACCCCTTATCAGGCTGCTGGGGCTCACAGCTCAGGGCAGGAGACAGATATGTGAACACATAATTACCCACCAGCCTGCCAGGTGTGTTCATGAAGGACATGAACAGCGTTCCCTCTGTGTGAACATGGGTCCTGGCCCATTTTCACTCACCAGCTCCCTCCTATTTCCCTCATGTCTCCATGAAGTTGTTTTACAGGAGGAGGCCTTCCCTGAGCCCCAAGCCAGGGAATGGTGCTCCTCTCTCTGCATAGGCGTTGCCTGTTTCTCTGTGTCTCACCCACATGCCCAGAAGCTCTGGGAGGGCAGGGACCATGTCTGTGCAATCATTTTTGTGTTGCTACTACCCAGCACAGGAGTCCGTGGGCGGTACAAATGGTTAAATATTCCACTACTAGATGAAAGGCTGCTATTTGAACCCACCCAGAGGCACCTTGGAAGACAGGCCTGGCAATCTGCTTCTGAAAGGTCACAGCCTTGAAAACCCTATAGAGCGGTTCTACTCTGCACACATGGGGTCGCCATGAGCTGGAATCGACTCGAAGGCAACTAACAACAGCATTGCCCAGCACAGTGCTTACCATACAGTAATTGATGTTGAATTGAACAGAGAACAGAAAGGAGGGTGGTCATGGCTGGCAGGAGAGGGAGACAAGGAGTTGAGGTGGTGATATGCAGATATTAGGTAGAGACTGGAGAACCTGTGAGAGAGGAGATGCCATTTCAGCAGTTTTGCAGAAAAAGTGGGGTTTCACTAGACCCTGAGGTGGATATAAGATATTCTAGGCAAAGGGATGTCTTCCTTTAGCAATTGAGCCCTCCTGATGATGTGTCCAAAGCAAGCAAGATGGACAATGCTCTGTTGTGATCCACTGGGTTTTCACTGGCTAGTTTTCACGAGTACATCACCAGGCCTTTCTTCCTACTCTATCTTAGTCTGGAAGCTCTGCTGAAACCTGTCCACCATGGGTGACTTTGCTGATGTTTGAAATACCAGTGGCACAGCTTCCAGCATCATAGCAACATGTAAGCTACCACAGTACGACACACTGACAGACGGGTAGTGGATGGATTTGGACATGTTGGCGATTGTGAGGATGACATAGGACTGGGCAGCCTTTTGTTCTGTTATACATAAGGTTGCTATGAATTGGAGCTGACTTGGTGGTAGCTAAGAACAGCAGGCAAAGGGAACAGCATGGGCAAAACCATGGAGGTATGGGCGCCATCAGAGATGGAGCAGGGCGTGATGGCATAAGGAGGCCACAGAACACAGTGCTTTGGGAGATCACTGGGAGACGTTCCTCATATCATTTAATATGCACAACAACCCCATGAGGTACCATGATTAGCTGTCTTTCAGAGAAGGGGGAACTGAGGCATAGCGAGCCCAAATCCTTGACAAGGTCATTTGCCTAACCAGAAGCAAGAGTGCAGGCTTACCCCAGATAGCTGCCTCCTTTGGTCATGTTCTTACCTTAACCCTTACACTAGGTTGCTCAAGGACGACAGCTGAGTTTGGAAACATCCCAAAGTGTGATAAATAGCAGGCCTGGGTGGGTTGTGCTCTGGGAGCAGAAAGGGAACACAGAGGCTCTTTCACCAAGTGCTGCGATCTTGGCCCCTATCAGATTTGTGCTTCCTGCTTACCTGATGAGCAGTGTTCAGAGAGGTGGGCACTTGGGCTCCCTCTCACACAGGAGCCTTCTGATAAGCCCACCCAGGCAACTCAAGGCGAGAGTGGGAAGGCCTGGGCAGGAGTTACTCAGGGAACACATGCATTTGCCATGGTGGGAATCCAAGCTCCCCAGCATCCTGTGACATTTACCGTCCCCCTTGGCAGCTCATCATGTCTCCTGGGACAGAGGAAGGATGACTTCTGAGCTAAAACTCTATGACCCCTCATTAAAGGGTCTCTCATATCTGTCAACCTCTGAAGGTCAACAGAAGGTCCACATTCTTCCCATTGTCCAAAATGCCTCCCCTCAATGGTGGGCCGCAGGGCTTGTGGAAAGCATGCTAGCTTTGGCACAGCTGGACTGGGTTGACAGTTCCACCTCATTCTTTTATCTGTGCCTGCCACTTGCTCTGGGATCACTCACTCACCCGATCACCTTTGGGCACATTACTTACTCTCCCAGGTCTCAGGCATCTCTGCTTAAAAATGAGGAACGTACTCCCTCCGTCCTAGGATTGGGGACTGGATGGATGACCCCACCTGTGTAGGTCACCCAGCACAGTGCCTGACACAGCACACGCTCAGTAGACGTTGGTCCTCTTCCCTCACTAGCCAACCACAGCACACAGGATGTCGACTCTTCCAGCTGTATGTCTACCAGGGGCCTTTGGAAGATGGAAGATCCTTAGCAGAAGTTCCCCCCTCAACCAACACTGGGAGGCATGCCGTGATAATGATGGCAGGGGCCCCTGGTGGGCGCAATTCTATGATGGCCCCAAGATGTTCTACCCCCTGGTATACATGCCCGGCATAATCCCTGGGATCCTGAATAGGATGATGTTATTCCCAGGATTAGGTTAGTTTATACAACACGGTTGACTTTAAGTTAGGTGGGTCTGACCTAATCACATGAGCCCTTTGAAAGCACAGTTTCCTCCAGCTGGTAGCAGATGGAGAGGTCAGAGGTGCACTCCTGCTGGCCTGGAAGAAGGCAAACAGCTATGTTGTGACTCCTGATGGAGGGGGGCGGCCTCTAGAGCTGAGAGTGGACTCCTACCACCTTGATTTCAGCCTGGTGAGACCCTGAGCAGGGAGTCGCTAGGTGGTGCACATGATAACTCACTCGCCTGCTAACCAAAAGGTTGGAGGTTCAAGTCCACCCAGAAGCACCTTGGAAGAAAGCCCTGGTGATCTACTTCCAAAAAGTCAGCCATTGAAAACCCTATGGAGCATTCTTCTACTCTGACACACACGGAGTCCCATGAGTTGGAATCGACTTAAAGGCAACTGATTTTCATTAAGACCCTGAGCAGAGAACCCTGTCTTGCTGCGCCCAGATGTCTGGCCTACAGAACTGTGAGCTAATAAACAGGTGTTGTTTTAAGCCACTAAGACTGTGGTAGTTTGTTACACAGTGATAGAGAACTAATTGTTGTTGTTAGGTGTCATCGAATTGATTTTGACTCACGGCAACCCCGTGTGACAGAGTAGAACAGCCCCATAGGGTTTTCTAGGCTGTAATCTTTATGGGAGCAGAAGGCCAGGTCTTTCTCCCTCGGAGCCGCTGGTGATGTATCCATTTCCACTTTCTGTCCTTGGAAGGGAAGTCCTCGCCAGAATGTGTGATCACGCGTGCCTGCGGAGTAGAAGTGGGGGGGGGGTGTGCTAACCAGCTGTGGAGAGGTGCTCTGTCTGGGTCTGTAAGTCAGAGCGCTGCAGCAGGGTGTTAAGACATTGATCTCCGACATTCACATCTGTAGCTCAAGATCTTAGATCATGTGAAATACCATAGCCCACTCCTTGTCCTTAACTCACTGGAAAGCTAGTCATTTATTTATTCACTCATTTATTCCCTCCATAGACGTTTATTGAGGGTCTACCATGTGCTACCCAGCAGTGTCACGGAAGAAAGACCTGGCTATCTGCTTTTGTAGAGAAAATCAAGAAAGCCCTATGGATCAGTTATACTCTGTAACACATGAGGTTGCCATGAGTCTGAATCGCCTCAACGACAACGGGTTTCAGTTTTTCGTTATCGCGTGCTAGACGCTGTGCTGGGTGTTGGGGATACAGTTACAGTGACAATTAAGACATTAGAGGATCTCTCAGCATATTTAGAGTCTGGCTATTGCTCAGCCACTACTTGCTTTTAAATTATACAAAATTCTAACAAGTTTATTTGATTAGTTCCTCAGCTCAGGGAAATACAGAATGAAAAGCTGGAAAGTGGTTTCTGTTTGTAGGCCCATTGAGAACATCGAGAAATGACAGCTGACGTTCAGTCAGGGAGGGAGGAAGGGTTCAGTAAAAATAATGAAAAGGTGGCTCAGGGCAGAGTTGTAAAAGTACAGCAGTCTGGAGTACAGTAGAGCGGAAGTAAACAAGGGGCCTTGAAACATCACGCCATTGCAGCAGGCTAGCACAGAAGACACTCAGGTAATGATCCTGGGAACCATAGGTTCATTGCCATGAGGGGCATCCTGTTTCAGTGACAGGTGTCTCAGATGGGGTGTCAGGGACTTGGCTCTGGCACTGACTTAGTCACCTTAGACAAGTCCCCGCGGCTCTCTGTCCTCAGTAGGTTCATCCATGAAATGACATCTAAGATTACATATCGAAAAAAATATATTTGGATAAAAATGACAAGAAAGTACCTAACACATTTTAGAAATACGTCTATCTGAAATAAATAGAAATAAAAGGCTGTTGTTTGTTGTTGTTGTTACCTGCTGTCAAGCCAGCCTCTGATTTATGGGAACCCCATGCGCAATGAAACAAAACGCTGCCAGGTCCTGCACCATCCCCACGATTGGTTGCTGATGGCACTGTTCTATTGTGTAGTGCCTTCCAATCTAGGAGGCTCATCTTCCAGCACTATATCAGACACTATTCTGTTCTGATCCATAGAGTTTTCACTGGCTGATTCTCAGAAGTAGATCCCAGACCTTTCTTCCTAGTCTGTCTTAGTCTGCAAGCTCTACTGAAACCTGAACAGCATCAGAGCAACACAAAAGCCTCCACTGACAGACGAGTAGTGGCTGTGCATGAGGTGCATTGGCTGGGAAATGAGCCTGGGTTTCCCACATGGAAAGCGAGAATTATACCACTGAACCATCATTTTAGACTTTCCGGTGCTTACAAATGAACCATTAGCTATCCAGAAAATTCAGCTAACCCAGTGAGCCCTATCCATGCCTCGATGTTCCTGCACAGCCATTTATCAGACTCTTCACCATAAGCCCCTTTATGCCTTGTTGTGATGACTGATGTTAATGGGGAAGTGCTGGGGCACAGCATTGGGTAGCAGCTCCCACACAATCATAATCATGAATCAGCTAAGGATTAGTTGACTGACCCTGGACCTAGTATCCTAAAGCACCGTCCCAGTGGTTCCAGGCAGGAAGAGAAAGCATAGGAGACAGAAACACATCTGCAGACCATGGCGGGCAGAAGCAAAGCTGGACAGCATCAGAAATAGAAGTCATGGTTTGGCCTCTGCTGACCGAAGATTTCCACCAGCTCCTTGGTGAGGAAGGAAGCAGGAGCTTGCCAGGGAACCTCTCTGTAGATCGTTTGTGGTGTGTTGTATGCAATTATGCTTATGTTAGCCATTGAGAACACTGAACATCCGTTTCTGTTGCTGATGTTCTCATAATGCCTGGAGTTAAAGGACCCCTCCAGGGTGTCGCAGACCGGAAAGCCTGGTGGTGGTCACAGTGGGGCAATGGCCAGAGGGGGCACCCCAGGTGTCTTCAGCCTCTGAATGGCCCTTTAACAAGAATTAGGTCTGCTGGGGTTGGCACCAGGGAGGGAGAAGGGTGCTGAGAGTAGCAAGGGGTGTTGGCTAGGACAGATTTCTCCCACTTCTCTTTTGTCAAGGGCGTGCCCCTAGGCCCCACCCTCAGAGACGTGCACAGGGCGGTGACCGCCCTGCAGGCCGCATGTTAGACCACCAAGCCCCCTGGGGCTCTCACACTGCAGAGTTAAGCTAAGCCTAGTAGGGTGGGGGGGACCTCCTGCCCAGACCTCTGTGGCTGAGCCACGTGGAGAGGCTCCCAGATGAACAGCAACCAGGAGGGGTTCAGAGTGAGGACCTCTGCTTTCTGTCAGTTCCAGGGCCTTGTGGTTTAGCCATGGAGCACTGCTAGTGTTGAAGTGCTGTGCTAGCATTTATAAGCCAGCCCCTCAGTGTGGCTCGGCATCCCTGGGTAATCTCGACACACAGCTCGGGCATTTGTGTGGTTTGCTTTTTCTCTTGAATATATGACTCTTCATTTTTCTTCTAAATCTTTTTGTCTTTGATTGATTCATAGCAGCTGACCCTCAACAGGAGAAAAAACCAAACCAAAACACCCCAAAGCCTAGGCATTCTCAAAGCTATGGGACGTCGGCAATGCTCGCTCTCTTTTATTGCACAACTACTGAGGACCAGGAACTCGCTTGGTGCTTCACCTGCATGATCTAATACTTCCTCCAACATCACCACCCGGTATCAGTGACTCCATGTTACAGGGCTCAGAGAAGTTAGGCAACCTGCCCAGGGCCACATAGCTAGTAAATGGCAGAGCCAGGATTCAAAGTTGTGTCTGATGCCAACACTCGTGTTCTTAATCACTCTCCTATTTGCCACCCCTGTTCTGGGCAGGGCCACCTCTTCCAGCCCCCAGGGTCTAAGTGGGACCCATTCTGAATCATCCCAGAAAGACGGCTGAGCTAGGTCAGGTTAGGAAAAGATAGGCCCTTCTCATCGGCACCCACGGCAGGGCTCTGTGCATGGGATAATGGGCAAGATGATGTGGTGTGGGGTATGGGTCTATCCCAACCAGTTGCCTTTGAATCGATTCTGACTCATGGTGACTCCGTGTGTGTCAGAGTAGAACTGTGCTCAAGACGGTTTTTAATGGTTGATTTTTTTGATAAGTAGATCACCAGGCCTTTCTTCTGAGGCACCTCTGAGTGGACTCAAACCATCAACCTTTTGGTTTGCAGTCAAATGCTTTAACCATTTGCTCCATCCACGGATTCCAGAGTCATACCCACCCGGGTTCAAATCTCAGTTCTACCCTGGACCACTCACTTAACCTCTCTATGCCTCAGATTCCTCATCTGTGTAAAGGGAATAAAATAGTTCCTTTCTCATAGGATTCAAGGCTTAAGTGAGTGAATATATTAAAATGCCCAGCAGTCAGTAAGCGCTTTATAGGTGCTTGCTGTTACTCTCCAAACCAGACCCACACTGGGCTCTGCTGTGCTAAATGCTAGAGAGGAAGGAAGTGGAGCCTAAGTGTGGGAGTTTATAATCCTGTTGTGGAGACGGGACCCAGTGCGAGAAATGTGGGCTAACAGCTCGGGCCGCAATGATGTCAGCAATGTCTCTATGTGGCATATGATAGCCAGTGGCTGTGTGCACGGTAGCATGGCTGCTGAGCACGGTCATGAAAAGGACGTCAGGTTGGGGTTGAGGGAAGACTGCGACCTGGAGAGAGGCTGACAAGAATCACAGCTGTCATTCATCCCAGTCGCCCTCAACTGTACATCAGAATCATCCAAGAGGATGGTTGAAAATGCAGATCCCTGGTCCTGCTGCCTGATATATTCTGATTCTGCAGGTCTGGAGTGGAGCCAAAGAATCTGCATTTTAACAAATGCCCCCTCCTCTGGGAATCTGATGCAGATGGTCTGTGACTACCCTTTGAGAGACAGTGTTCTGAAGGACACTCTAATTCACTGAGCTAAGTGACCAATGACGTTGTGACTTAAGCCTGCCACAAAGAGTTCCCAAGGTCCCAATAGGGTTCCTGCTGAGAGGGCAGGGTGACCTCTATCCCCACATGAAGTCATCCCCTCCCTTGCCCCCAACACTGCCCCCAAACAACCATGTGCGCTCACCCCCTTGTACTCAGGACTGTGCCCATCAGGACACAAAGCACTTCAACAACAGCAACACTTTAACTTTGTTCAGAGCTTGAACCATTTAAGGCATCTCCTTGCTCATGACCCCCTGGATTCGCACAGCAATGAGTGAGGCAAGCAGCTGGCAACATAAGGCTGAGAGAAGTCAGGGGGCTGCCTCAAGAGTCATCTGGAAATCCAAGGCAAAGTCCAGATTTAAACTTGTGGCTGCTGTGGCCACAGTCCCCCAGAGTCCAGCTCTTCCTCCTCCACAGGCCTGGAGGCTCTGGGCAAACCTGGCTGCCCATGTTTCAGGGGAGAAGACCATGCCCAAGACTTTCTAAGTTTTTATTCTGTTCCATCATGGGCCAGAGAACGCAACGAGAAACTTACCCGCTGGGACGATGCAGGCCACGCAGACCAGGAGTTGGATGGGTACTTCCATGCTGCCTGAGCATCTGGGGACCCCTGGACACACCCACACTCGGTCAGGCCACCAGCGAGACTCTCCTTGGCGTGGGTGTGGGGGAAGCAAGGTGGGAGGGGATGAGCAGTGTGCCCAGGTCTGCAGGCCCCCCTGGGCTCTGCCGGAGCTGGAGACACTGGGGAGAGGAAGCCAGGCAGCCAGAGGTCTGATAAGATGAGACCCGTGGGGCTTAGTCATGTGGAAAACCAAGAGGGGAACTGCTCGGATGATCTTCCAGGACAGGGAACAGGGAAGTGGACGGGGTGGATGTGGAATCCATTCCTGTGGCCACTGGCGGCTTTGAGAAAACTGTTGTTCATATGCTGACCTTCCTTCCTTCTTCCCTCCCTTCCTTCCTTCCTTCTTTCCCTCTTCCTATGTTTTTAGTGTGCCAGGATAGGTTTCCTCTTGCTTTACCTCCTTTTCTCTTCTTAATTCTCTTCTGGCTTTGGCAAGATGGGGAAAGAGACCGAGAACAAGAGACTGCCAACATAATAACTCATTGAAGTAAGGCTATGGAAAGTTCTCAACTCTTGCTTCCAGGGATCATCTCCCAAATAACCTACTACCCCTAAATAAAATGCATTCAAATCCTCTATGAAGGTCTGCTTCCAGGGAGCCCAACATAAAGCACACAGTCAGTTTCTGTCTAGTTGATTCCCACTCATGGTGACACCAAGTGCTTCAGAGTGGAACTGCTGCACAGGGTTTTCAATGGCTGTTACCTTTTGGAAGCAGATGGCCATGGCTTTCTTCCAAGGCAGCTCTCGGTGGATTCAAACCACCAATCTTTTTGTTAGTAGTCAAGTGTTTAACCATTTGCACCATCCAGGGGGCTCCAGACACATAAGGGGTGTGACTTTTAGGAAGAGTGATTTTTATTTTATTTTATTTTTTTTTATTGTACTTCAGGTGAAGGCTTACAGAACAAATAGTTTCTCACGAAACAGTAGTACACATGTTGTTTTATGACATTGGTTAACAACCCCACAACATTAACCCTCTAACTTCTCAACCT
>NW_004444014.1:1564912-1580294 GCF_000243295.1 Trichechus manatus latirostris
ACTGCCTTTGCTGTGTCCCAAAGGTTTTGGTATGATGTGTTTTCATTCTCATTTGATTCTAGGAATTTTTTGATTCCATCTCTGATTTAGGAAGAGTCATTTTGATGCAGCTGTTTTACCCGCCATATAGAATTTGAAGTGGTGATTATTAATGGAAGAATAATTGTCTCCAAAATGTAGTTAGTCGTCACTGACAATGGTTACTTTACCAAGTAGCATAAACTGGGAATAGTAAAATTATTAAGCATCATGTCAATCAAGACAAGCAGATCAAAATGTTCAGAACATCAGAATACCACATGGAAATCTCCTGCAACAGAAGCAGAAACTCAGTATCAGTTGGGAGGAGATAGAAAGCTGGAGAGAGAAGCAGCCAGGCAAGGGGCTGGCAGGGATAAGCCATTTCTATGGAGTGGCGAGCTGTGTATTAGTTAAGGCAAAGGCTAATCTGATGCCACTTTGTTGCATCAGATTACCCTCTACTTTAACTAATACACCCCCTACTACTCCAAAGAGGCCCCAAATACAGTGGCTTAAGGAAAATAGAAGGTGGTTTGTCTTTCATGTGTCAGTCCCAAGGTGAGCCATGTTGGCAGGTGGCCCTGCTTCTCCTGGCCATGCGGGACCCAGGTTCCTTCATAATGTTGCTTGGCCACCCCCTAGGGCATTTTTAATGCCTTTATGGCTGCAGCTTGGTGTCAGGCTTGTTTAAGTTCCAGCTTGCGTTAAGGGGAAAGACAGAAACTCTAGGCCAATTGGCTTGTCTTTTAGGTTGGAGATGATCCAAAAGTCATACACATCACTTCCTTTTGTATCTTATTGGTCCAAACTTAGTCACACAATCACACCAACTGCAAGGGATTCCTGGGAATGTAGTCACTAGCTGGTGACCAAGTGGTCAAGATGAAGTGTTATCAAGTACGGAAGAAGAAGGGGACAGATTTTGATGGACAATGTCCATAGGTGGCTGTTACAAGTTCAGAAAACTAAACTTTGGAGAATAATATATTTCATAAAATCTAAGATGTCATTGATTGTAAGATATACCATTGTTTGATATACCTCTAAGAAAGAAAAAATGATATCTTTTCTTATAATTGTGAGATGCCATTGACTGTAATATGCATCCTGATTTCAGAAATGTTAAAATGTGCATCTTAGAATCAATGATTTTTGACAAAGGTACAAAGGCAATTCAATGAAGAAAGAATAGTCTTGTCACCAAATGGTCATGGAAGGATTGGATGTCCATCTGCAAACAAATTAACCTTGACCCCTAAGTCATACCTTATAGAAAAATGAGCTCAAAGTATATCATAAACCTAGATGTAAAATGTAAGATAATAAAGCTTCTAGAAGAAAGCACAGGAAACAGTCTTTGTAAACTTGGGTTAGGTAAAGAGTATCTAGGTATGACACCAAAAGCATGATTCATTAAAAAAAAAAATTGGTAAATTGGATTTTATCAAAATTAAAAACTTTTGCTCTCTGAAAGAATTGTTAAGAGGATGAAAAGACAAGTTACAGACTGGAAGAAAGTATTAGCAAATCACATTTCTGACAAAGAATCTGTTTCCAGAATAGACAAAGAACTCTCAAAGGTCAATGGTAAGAAAACAATCCAATAAAAAACCATCAGATTTGATCAGATACTTCACTAAAGAAATACATACAGTTGACCAATAAGCATATGAAAAGATGTTCAACATCATTAATTACTAAAGAAACGCAAATTAAATCCACACTAAGATACAAGTAAACACCTATTAAACAAGAAAAACCAGTTGCCTTCGAGTCAACGCCAATTCATGGCAACCCCATGTGTGTCAGAGTAGACCGGTACTCCGTAGGGTTTTCAATGGCTGATTTTTTGTAAGTAGATCGCCAGGGTTTTCTTCCAAGGCATCTCTGGGTGTACTCGAACTGGCAGCCTTTCGGTTAGCAGCTGAGTGCATTAATCCATTTGCACCACCCAGGGGCTCCATTAAGAAGGGTTAAGATCAACAAAAACTGACAATATCAAATGTGAATGAACAGCTGGACTGCTCATACATTGCTGGCAGGAATGCAAAACGGTAGAGTCACTGTGGCAGTTTGTCAGTTTCTTAAAAGTTTAAAAATACACACCTATGATATACCCCAGCAATCCCACTCCTAGGTATTTACCCAAGTGAGATGAAAACTTAAGTTTACAAAAAGCCTATAAGTGAATGTTTATTCAAATCATCCAGTTGTAGGGATGACTTTTTTTTTTTGCTGAGCATCCATTTCCCTATCCTCAGTAATGCAAAGTTTTAATATAGCTTTAAAATGTCCACCAGTCTGATAGGTGAAACGAGGTATGTCGTTGTTGGCTTAATTTGCAATTCCCTAATTACAATTAGGTAAGCTTATCAGTCATTTCTATTTTTTTCCCACATATAATCCTTCATCTTAACTAATTTGTAAAACAAAAGAAACTAGCCTTTACCTATCATATGTGGTGTGAATGTTTTTCCTCACTTTGTCATTTGCCTCTGGCTTAGGAAGCCCTGGTGGTGTAGCGATTAAGAGCTATGGCTGCTAACCAAAAAGTTGGCAGTTCAAATCCAGCAGGTGCTCCTTGGAAACTCTAGAGGCAGTTCTACTCTGTCCTATGGGGTTGCTATGAGTTGGAATCGACTCGACGGCAGCGGGTTTGGTTTTCTGGTTTTCAATAATTTTTTTTTCATATAGAAGTTTTACATTTTTAAATAGTAAAGTTTAAATGTAAAATTTTAAGATACCAGAAGTGGAATGAATCCAGTCCAGATCCTGAATTTTTTTTTTTTTTTAACAAAGAGAAATTTGTTTCTTCATAGTAAAGTAGGCTAAAAGTCCAAATTCAGGGTGTCAGCTCCAGGAGAAGGCTTTCTCTGTCAGCCCTCATCAATCTTCCCCCAGACTAGGAGCTTCTCCGCGCAGGGACCTCAGGTCCCTAGGACATGCTCTGCTCCTGGCACTGCTTTCTTGGTGGTATGAGGTTCCCTCCAGATCCTGGATTCTTAATCACTGAGATGTACTGACTGTTACTTAGTAGAATGGCTAGTCTGGCCTCATAAAATATTCTATAAAGGGTCGTTGCTCTGAGAATTATCTTGTATAATGGGTTTTCAGGTAATACAAAAGACGGGTGATGTCTTTTGGAAAATGGGATTTTTTCCAATGCTTTTCAAATTACAATGCCCAGTCCATTTCTAAAGAAGGGCCACTTCTGGAGAGAAAGTATGGATCATGTACCCACAACAGGGGATACTGATCATGAAGGGCTAAGCCAGCCCCTGAGAGTGACTCACTGTGCCAAGTGGGCAGGCCATCTGCCAAGGCCTGGTTCTGACTTGACTTGATTTAGAGCACGTTGATTTAGGAAAGGTATAAACTTTATTTACCAGGTCATTAGGAGGCATCTTTTGTTCCCTGGTATTTACCTTCAAGAGGGCATGAGATCCTAGGATGTGATTAGAAATGAGCAAACAAATGCATTTTGTATGAAGTCACTCGGTCACGCAGAGTGGAGGTGGGTGGGGTGGAAGGTGAGGGGAGGCGGTATTTAGGACCGGGTGGGGAAAGCTTAGAGGCACCAAGCACAACTGGGCCCTGCTGGGCTTAGTCATCTCCTCCTCCTGTCTCTGGGCACGAGGGTAGGAGTGGTGCTTTGGGGAGTAGCTGGAAAGCACCCAGTTCTCAAAAATTAAAGCCAACATTTGTTATAGCTTCAGTTCTCCAGGACTTCAGAGCTTGGGGGCAGTTGAAAGAATTCCATACAATAACCATTTTTTTCTCCTCTATAAAACTATGATAATGGACCCTTGAAGGACCCTCTAACTGTTACCTTGAGTGGTTCCATGAGTCTCTGGAAGGGTCACTCTGCCTTATCAGCACTCACCAAAAGGAGATTATGAGAATTGGGAGCCAGGACAGGGGGCTTGGGGACAGGAGGGAGTGGTCACTGGAGGGTGGGATACCAGATGCCAAAGGCTACCTCACCCCTCCCTGCTAACCGTTCTACTGGGAAGACCATTAGAGTTGGGGGTGGGGAGTAGGGGTGGACAAGACTCAGACAACCCTGTAGATTGTGACAAAGCTCAGTTCTCACTGTGATGGGCACTGTCCTCACCTCCCAGGAGAGCTTGGAAAGGTATGGGTGCCGAAGTCCTCCCTTGGCAGCTGTCATTACTACCTGAAATCCCACCAGCTGGGCTTCCTTTCACTGGGCTAAGCTCTGCTTCAGCTGCTGACAGCGACCTTAGGAAGGAGAAACATGCTATCCTTCTCAAAACCTCTTTCCTCTTGGGGGCGGCAAGGTGGGTACCCCAAGTAGATTAAAACAGCAGGGGGAGGGGGAAAGAGAGGGACAAGGGGCTAAAGGATGGGAAAGGAGCTGAAGGGAGGGGAATCAAATGGAAAAAGATGGTAAAAGGGTGTGTGTAGGCCAAATGTCACAAATTCTATGTTCCAGATTTGACTCAGCTCAGTGGCCACTCCCCTGTCTCTGGCACCTCCTCCTCCTCCTCCGCATTTGGAAGGGTCCTCTTCCTGCTGACTCCTGGCCTCCTGTCTATAAACTGTTGAGTTTTTGCTCACCAGCACCCTCCCTCACACTTAAAAAAGCTAGAGAATGATGCTTTGGATTCTACATACTTCCTCTTTTGAAAAACTCTCACATATTAGATTTCCCCATAATTAATTTCCCTGCTTTCTAAACATGTATATCAACACTGTCCCCTTCTAAGAGACTTCACTTAATTCAGAGCACTAGGCGCGTTTCCTGAAGACGTTTGGCCTCAGCACACAGCTGCACACCCTTTGCTCTGGGATGTGAGGGTCCTCACCTGACTGCCCAGGCATAACAGGCAGGGCACGAGGAGGGGGCTCCCGGATCAAGCCGGTGAGGGCTTGCAAATTTGTCCATGGGTAGGATCTCCGACCACAGATGCACAGCTATGGTGCAATGAAATGTCTCACCAGTTTTTGCTTTTCTTTTTAATCTTTATCTTTTTCTCCTCAGTCTTCATGGTGCTGCATGCCCGTTGTAGAAATTTTGGAAAACAGAGAAAATAATGAAGAGGTTGAAGAAAACTGTCCATAAACTTACTACCCGATGGCAACATTTTGGCACATTCCCTTTCAGTCTCATCTTTTTCCATTCCTTTTTTCTTTACATATATATATGAAAAAAAAAACCAAAAACCGTTGCCACTGAGTTGATTCTGAGATCAAATAATGTATACTATTTTGTATAATGCTTTTCAAACTTAACCCTATATGCATTGAGTTTATGTTAATGGTGGTGGAATAGTTTGGAAAAGGATAGCGATAATGATTGCACAACATGAAGAATGCAATTAACGTCACTGAATTATACATGTAGAAATTATTGAATTGGCGAATGTTTTGTTGTGTATATTCTAACTATATTAAAAAAAGAAAAACTTAACCCTATATCAAAAGGATTTTCCTATGACATTAAAACTCTTTGTGACCATCATTTTTAATGGTTGCATAACATCCCTCAAAAACATATGCCATGTGTGGCTAATTGCCTCCATGAACAACTGCCTCCTTTGCCATGAGACCAGAGGAGCTGAACAGTGTCCAGCTACCATTACTAAATATTTTGATCAAAAATTCTATAGAAGAATCCTGCAAATCAAAACCACAGTGAGATACCATTTCACTCCCAGTAGGATGGCTAAGATAAAAAAATGAGACTATAACAAATGTTGGCAAGGATGTGGGGAGATTGGAACCCTTATCCGTTGCTGGTGGGAATGCAGAATGGTACAGCCATTGTGGAAAAGAGTGTGGCAGTTCCTCAGAAAAACTAAGAATAGAACTACCATACAACCCAGCAATTCCACTGCTAGGTATGTACCCAAAAAACTTGAAAGTAGAGACTCAAACAGAGGCTTGTACACCAATGTTCATTGAAGCACTAATCACAATAGCCAAAAGATGGAAGCAACCTAAATGCCCATCAGTAGACAAATGGATAAACAAAATGTACATACATACAATGAAATACTACTTAGCCAGTAGAAGAAATGAAGTTTTGATATATGCTACAGTATGGATGGAGCTTGAAGACATTATGCTGAGTGAAATAAGCCAGTCACAAAAGGACAAATATTGTATGACTTCGCTTATATAAAAAGACAAGAAAAGGCAAATGTATAGAGAGCAAAGTTTATTAGTGATTACCAGGGGTAGGAGGGAGGGGGAAAGGTGGTTTACAGTGATGGAAAAATTGCATTGATTAAGGGTAGGGTTGCACAGCTGATTATTGTAATTGCTGTCAATAAGTTGTATACCTGTAAAAAGTTTAATTGGCAAAAGTTGTGTGATAGATATATTTACAACAATGACAGAAAAAAAAAAGAGTCACTGCTGAGGCTGCTTATATACAACCAAACACCTCATGGGATTTGTTTCCTTTGTTTGGAGGTTTAGAGTCATGGTTTCATGGAACATGCCAATTAACTGGGCTAATAATCTGCTTAGTGCTTCTGTTCTATCTTCTAGTTCATTGTGTAGTGCCTGGGGTCTGAAAAGCTTGCAAGTCGCCATCCAAGGCACAATAATTGATCTCTACTTACCTGGAGCACCAGAGGAAGAAGGAGAGTCAGGAATAGGAGGAGGATATGGAATGTGTGGCTAATTGCCTCCACGAATGACTGCCACCTTTGCCATGAGACCAGAACTAAATGGTGCCCGGCAACGATTACTGAACATTTTGATTGAAGATTCCACAGAAGAACCCTGATCAAAAAAGGGAAAATGCAGAAAAGAATTTCAAATTCTCATGGACTCTAGACTTTCTGGAGCCATGGAGGGTGGATGAACCCCTGAAACTATTGCCCCGAGATAATCTTTAGACTTAAACCAAAAAATATCCCCTGAAATCATCTTAAAACCCAACAGTAGCTTAACTGGTAATAAATGTTTGCCTTGAGCATTATGCTGTTTTAGGAACTATCTATATAGGATCAAATTGACAATAGCAACTCAAAACTGTGCCCCCATGTGCTTTCGTTTATATGTGAATATATATGCAGCACACATAAACATGTATATACATATGCCTACAGATACACCTATACATGCACATCCATATATTCATATGTACCCTCCTATACATATATAGGCATACATATCTATCTATGTAACCACACACATATTTTTTAGTTGTTACTGCTGTTGTTGCAAAATTGTATATATTATAGCATTCACAAAATTGTCCCTTGTTCTTGTGTATATATGCTTAGTGTTTAAAGTGCTTATCACTAATTGAAACTAAATCAATTTCTACCCTCTTTGTGCATATATTATCTCCATGTGTTCAGCTGCATTCTTATTCTATCAGTCTCATCTTGTGTATGATATCCTTCCAGGTACCTTTTGCCCTGCTCCATCTGGGACTGGTTCCAACAGCTGTTTTCTTGATATCTCCCCTCATAATTACCTGGCAGTTTTCTTACACCTGGACCCTATATCTTCCTCTTTCTTGAATCAATCCTTTGTTCTCTCTTGGTTCACATCTCAAAGCAGCTACTGGGGAAAGAGTACATAGAGGGAAAATTATTTTATCCTCACATTTAGTTAATAGTATAACTGGGAAGAGAATTCTAGGTTGAAATAGTTTTCCCTCATAATTTTGAAGGTATTCCTCCATTGTCTTCTAGCTTCTAGCTGAGAAGCCTGTTGCTGTTCTGACTGTTGATCCTTTGTAAGTGATTGTTTCACACTCCTCATCCCTTGCAGGTCTTTTTTTTTTTTCCTTTGTGTCCTGAAATTTGTGCCTTGGTGTGGATCTATTATAGTCTACTGCTTTGGGCATTTGGTAGGTCCTTTCAGTTTGAGAACTCATGTCCCTCAATTCTGGGAAATTTTCTTGAAGATTTTTTCTGTTTTCTTGCTCAGAAACTCCTGTAATTCAGATGTTGGACTTCCTAGACTTGTCCTCTAGTTTAATTATCTTTTCTCTGCTGATTTCCATCTTCATCTTTTTGCTTTACTTTCTGTGAGAGTTCCTCAACAATATCTTCCAACCCTGATATTAGAAATTTTCAATTCTGCAGTCATACTTTTAATTTCCAAGAGCTCTTCCTTGTGCCCTGAAATTACTTTTATGTAACTTCCTGTTCTTGTTTCATAATTGCTATGCCTTGTTTTACCTCTCTGAGGATATTAAGGGCAATTTTTCATTTGTTTATTTAAGTTTTCTTCTCCCTGAATAGATTTGTTTCCTCCAGATTGCTTTTTTAAAAAAATTGTTTTCGCCTCTGTCTTTCATAATAGATGATTTCCTCAAAAACCTTGTGATGATTGGTTTTCTGCTTGTATGTGTAACAGTGGGGCTAAAAAGTGAATTTAAAGCTCCTACTCTGTGGGTGGAGCACTGGTGGCACAGTGGTTAAGAACTCGGCTGCTAACCAAAAGGTCCACAGTTCAAATCCACCAGCCGCTCCTTGGAAACCCTATAGGACAGTTCTACTCTGTCCTATAGAGTTGCTATGAGTCAGAATTGACTCGATGGCAATGGGTTTGGTTTTCTGGTTTTACTTTGTGGGTGGGGCTCATAAACTTTGTTCTTCACTATAGGATAATCTGAGTGGACTATTGCATTGTCAGTATCTTTAGGTGTTTCCTCTTGGGTTAGGAGTATTTTCCAGAGAAATATCCTAAAGTCTCTTTCTTGGGAGTATATGCCTGGTTCCCAGTTTTCCGGGAGCTGGACGTGGAAGAGACCAGTGAATTCAGCATCCAGTAACACTTAACTCAGTTCTTCTCAACCTTTTTCAAGGCCTGACACATAATTTCTGCAGTAAACTGGTGAAAACTCATTGAGGCTGTCTGTGCCTGGGGTGACTGCTCTGGTCACTCCATGTGAGTGTAGGCTTATTAAGAATTTTCAGTTTCTTTGTATTTTTTCCTGGATCCATCCAGAGCCAAGGCCAAGCAGGTATAACAATGCAGCATTGTCCTCTTGGAGTGGGGGCTGTGCTGGTGCACCCTTAAGGATGCTGCCCTTTTGGGAGTCTATGCAGGTATGTCTGACATGACTAGCACTCTGTTGCTCCCCAGGCTTTGACTTTGCCCACCCTCTCAATGGACCTTAGACCCCAGGCATTGGCAGATACCTTCAGGGTGAACGTTGCCTCCAGTGCTTTCTGAACTCCCTAGCTCTGCGTTTTGCAATCCTTTTAGCCTCTGGAGAATTCTTTCTTTCCTACCAGCTCAAACACATTTTAAAGAAATCCAACGTTTTTATTGTGCCGTACCGGATGAATTTCACAGATCTTGTCTGCTATATGGTTGTAAAAATAAGTCTTGACCCCCATTTGACATAAAATTTGGGAAGGATAAGTGCCTTTCCCAAGGTCACGCAGTGGGATGGTAGAGAAGGGTTGCTTATTTTTAGATGATCAAAGTTTTATTCAGTGTCTCTCAGTGCATCATACTCTGGTGGACACTGTGGGACCCAAAGATAAATAAAACTCAGTACCCACTCTCCAGGAAGCTTATACTAACAAGGGAGAAAATGGGGACTGCGAGAAGAGATGGAATTTGTGGGAGAAGCGAGTGGGAGAGGTCCATTCTAAGTTGCTTCAGTGAGTTGAGTGTGGAGGGCTGCCTGTCAGGAGGTGGCCTGGAAGAGCTTTCCTTTATCTGAACTGAAACCTGCTTTCCCTGGCCCCAGCTGCACCCTCAGGAGCCAAGCCGAATAAGTCCACTCCTGCAGTTTTTTTTTCTTTTTTTTATTGTACTTTGGATGAAGGTTTACAGAACAAACTAGCTTCTCATTAAACAATTAGTATACATATTGTTTTTTGACATTGGTTACCAACCCCATGACATGTCAACACTCTCGCCTTTTCAGCCTTGGGTTCCCTACACCCCTGCAGATTTTTTAAGATATTTGTGTGGTGTTTTATTTTGTTTTTGTCTGCATCTCAGTCTCCTTTCCGTTTGGGAGAATTCCCTACTCTGTGGGACTTAGTGGGAGGTAGGTGTTCCTTTCCCACATAGTGTCTGAAAAGGGCCAGGTAGTTCCTCTCCATGCCCTGGGCAGCTCAGGTGTGGGTCTGTGACCACGGTTGAGCAGTTGGAGGATCCCATCTGGACTGTGAGCCTAGAGGGTATGATAAAATATGCAAGAACAAGTTATAGATTATTTACTAATCCGCAGTGGAGATAAGAGTCTGGAGAAAGTGGCAGCAAGAGTCCAGTGGAGCCAGTGGTGCCAGCAGAGCTGTACAACCAGACTGTCCACTGGGGCTGTATTGGCTGCATGACTTGCTGCCCAGCCTCCCTGGTTTCTGTTTTGCAAGCCTAGTTCCTCAGCCTTCCTGTCATTTCTGTTGTCTATCAAGATGCTCTTCTTCTGCCTAAGTTAGCCAGAGTTGACTTTGATTATTGACAACAAGCACTATGACTGGCATAAGAGCTGTTTTATTCTCCAACCCCTATTCTACCTCCAAGTCTTCTCTTTTGTAAACCCAATATTCACTTTCTAGAACCTTCACTGCCTTAGGCGGTATCCCCTGTAAGCATGGTGCTTAGACCTAAGCACTCTTCCAAATAGTCTTCCCAGGAACGAGTACATGTGAGATTCTGGATGCCATAGTGACACGGTCTTGTCTACATCCTGAAATTTCAGCAATAGGATCGGTCTTCCTTCTTCTTGGAGAGAAGTGAGGAAGAGGCTGGACAGAGGGGCATGAAGGTATCCTTCCTTCTGCATAATTGAATGATTTGAATTTTTTCAACTGAAATGCAAGACTTTACATTTAATTGTTCTCTTGTTGGTTTCAGGCCATCATTTCATCTGTGAAATAACTTTGAATATGGAATTTTCTTTCATCTTTTTATCCTCAGAGCCCAGCACAGTGGCTGATATGCAGTGGAATGAATGAATGACTTGTTAGATGTAAGACATTTGTCCAGAGCACCTGGATTGCCTAATGCCCGCTCTGCCAATCTGTCTTCCGTCTACAAGATTGCTGAGAGAACTGAATCCACAAAGAACAATTGGAGATGAAACAAAAGTACCTCATCATCTCGGCCTGAGCTTTTCTTTCTCCTAGCATGGAGTTCTGATAAAGGTAAGTTGGATCATGTGTCTCAGGCAACAAATCGTTTTGCAGGCAATTAAACGAAACTAAATGGTCTGTAGTTTCTTGAATTAGTCTTTCCAGTATATCTGTCAACACTGGGGCTGCCTTCATAGGCAGGTGCAATTTTAATTCTTTGATGGTAGTGAATGGGAATTTTGAGAACCCGAGAATCTGAGGTCAAGGGATTTTACTTGTCTTTATAACACCTGATGTTGCTGTCCTGTCCGGTGATCTGCCTATCAGTGGGGGGTCACCAGCCGTCAGAATGCTCCCAGATGTAGAAGGAGCTTACACATGGGGTGGGGTGGGGATGAAATAGACAGCAGAGAAGTTTGTCCAGGGCCTGCACCTGCAGAAATTAAGGGCCCAAAATGACATCCAAACACAACCTTCTTTTACTTTGATTTGGAACAGTAATAGACAAGTTTTCCATCAATTTACTTATAGAAATAAAGCCGGAATGATTTCCAAACAAAAGGTACATTGAGTGGTGGATTTGCAGATGCTACACGCTCTCCTGCCTCACTATACATATGCGACCGCTTTCTTGGAAGGAGCACCAAGGCCTTGTTGTACCTCACTTAAGAACAATAAACAGTGACTACCATTAAAGCCAAATTTACTTCCCCTGAGAGAGTGTTGCATGGAAGTGTCAAGGGGACTCAGGCCCTTGCTGGAGACTTTTCAGAGGGTCTTCCAAAACACTACTAGTCCCCTTTAAGGAAATATACATGTTTTCTCCTTTTTGGCATGTTTCTGTTTTCTATAATTTACCAAATATTAGTGTCACTGACTCTGATGACACTTTGGACGTTTATTTTAAAAGGACAGAGGGTAAGATATTTGAGGAATCCCTAGGTGGTGCAAACAGTTAAGTGTTTGACTACTAGGTTGGTGGTTCAAACCCACCCTTAGAAGTTACCTTAGAAGACAGGTCTGACGATCTGCTTCCAAAAGGTCACAGCCTTGAAAGCCCTATGGAGCAGTTCTACTCGGCACGTATGGGGTTGCCATGAGTCAGAAATGACTGGACAGCAACTAACAACGACAACAAGAAGATAGTTGAGTCTGGAGACAAACTCATGACGAGTACCTAGGAGCTCTCTGGTTCTCTTATCTTCTGGGTACAGACCTAGGCTGTTAAGTCTACTCGGCAACTCCTCCTTTGGGGGAATTCCTGTCCCAGTACCTGGCTAGAGGGATGGGTTCACAACTGAGGCCTGCCACTTGTGGGACCTAAATTCCTGGCAATGGTGACTGGCTGTAGCTGTGGAGACTGAAGTAAGGCCAGTGTCCTTTCCTGGGATTGGTGCACAGATCCTTCCCAGGGGTTGCTGTGCTGGAGAGGCCGAGACTCTGAACTGCTGGTGGCCATCTTCCCTTCCACGCGGAGAGGGTCTCTGCAGAAAGAAACCTAGAGAGCCAAGAAGAGATGAGGAAGAGCATGAGAGTAAGAAAGAGGGAGGACAAAACTGAGAGAGAGTGAAGTAGTAAGATACAGACAGGCAAAGACCTGATTGCGCTGAGGTGCTTTCCAGCCAGGAGGCCAAGGACCTGCCGTTCTGATTCTCAGAGTGGTACCACATTCCTACCCGTGGCACCAGCCTCCCTCCGACCCCCTCCAAAATCCCCTTCCCTCTTTTATAAGTTGACAAGAATTGGGTTTATGTCACTTGCATCCAAGAGTCCTTGTTAATATAACATGTTGGATTTAAATCCTTTCTTTGTGAGTCTATTTGACCTCTTCCAACTTAAGGATAATTTTCTTTGGTCGAGAAGATGCATGCAACAAGACATGTTGATGAGTCCTGCTTCCTCTTTACTATTTCTTAAGATTATAGCCTCCTCTCCAGGCGGCGGGCTTTCCCTTTTCTTCATTGTCTGCTCTCTCTCAGTGTAACTTTCTTGCCCACCTAGGGTTCTTAGCAGTTTTCATAAATCCTGTTTACTCTGGACTTTGGATATTTTTACACTTGTGTTAGAATTTTAGTGTAAACTTTTAAAGCTCCTCCTTTGATTTTTTGACCTTGTTCTTTTATTATCATTAATTTTTAAAGACTATATATATACATATATGTGCAGTTAAAAATTATAAAATATATATATTCAGTACAAAAACCATGAAAAGCCAGAAACGGCCAAAAGAGAAAAATAATAAAATAATAACAATGTAATAAAATAATGTAAGCCCTGCACCCAAAGAAAAATATTGTTAATATCCTATCTTCCCATTTTTGTATACTTAACTATGTGTCCACGATCTATTTAAACTCACTTTTAACAGTAGGAGAGAAATCACTGTCTCCCTAAGTTCCTGTCACTTTCATGGCCTCAGCTAGTTCATTCTTTTTGCTCAGAAATAAACACCGAGAAATCCTACCACTTCCTTTCATTATTGCTGCTCTTTTCTCACTTAAAATTGTCAGAGAAGCAAGGCAATACTTTATCAGGTGCAATGATTTTAGCAAAGTCCCTATCCCCATCTCCATCACTGGGCTTGCCTGCATCTGGGTGTGTTTTGTGATGTCTACTGGAGGGACCATCATCTGTCTGTCAGTTTATCATACTGTGGTGGCTTGCATGTTGTTATGATACTGGAAACTATGCCACTCATATTTCAAATGCCAGCACGGTCACCCATGCTGAACAGGTTTCAGCAGAGCTTCCAGACTAAGAAGAAAGACCTGGTGATCTACTTCTGAAAACTAGTCAATGAAAACCCTGTGGATCACAGCAGAACACTGTCTGAAATAGTGCTAGAAGATGCGTCCCCTAGGTTGGAAAACACTTATAAATAATACACAGTGGCTACAAAAATGGACTCGAGCATGCCAAAGATCGTGAAGACGGTGCAGGACTGGGAAACATTTCGTTCTGTTGTACGGGGGCTAGCCATGAGTCAGCGCTGACCTGATGGCAACTAACAACAAAAACAACATCAGGGGAGGAACAGCCAGGCCTTTGATGTAACTGTGTGTGTGTGTGGGGGAGTGTGTGTGTATTCTCGCATGAGTGTACTTCTGTTTCTTCATTTACCTTCACTGAAATTCTGGCTCCATTCAGGTTAATAGTTAACAGAGACTAATACACTTTGGGACCTTTGGTGCCACTTCCTGTTCCTCTTCTTTAGGAGTGTTATGGCCACAGTCTTTGGGGTTGAACACACCGGGATTTAAATGCTATTTTTGGCACTTAGCTATGTGACCCTGAACAAGTTACCTAGTCTCTTGGATCTGATATTGCTCATCTGGGGAATGGGGATAAGTTGATCTAAAAGAATCAGGGTTGGGTTTATGAGAAGGAGGCAATAATACTCACCAAAAGAAGAATCTCAGGAATCCCAGGAAAGAGGCCCCCCACCCTCAACACCCTCCCCTGTGCCCCAGAGCCTGAAATAAAATTTGCCAAGGACAGAATTTTCCTTCTAGAATCAGAGATAAGAGAACATAGCCTCCTTTGGAGCTATACTAGACTGAGGGTCAGTGACTGATAGTAGATCTTTATGTGGCTATTTTGATATGGAGTAAAGGAGCACTGGGTTGATCTCCAGGGCAGTGGAGGCCTGAAGAAAAGAGGCATAAAGAGGACAGGATGGAGGGAGGCCACAGATAAACACGTTATCTTTGGATGCTCTGACAGTTGTTTCATCCTTTGTTATTTTTTGGACATGTTGTTTACTGAGCCAGATGCCTTGAGACAGGGCCTGCCCATGTCTACATTTCTTTTCCTGAGCAGTTTCACTGGCTACTCTTTGTACATAACAAAATGGATGATATTGAGATTTGGGAAGCAATTAGATTTCAAGATGTCTCTCATCAGGGTATGCATAAAAAGATGTACAATTGATCTGGGTCTTTAAGGCACCTATCACCTTCTTTAAAGAGTTCCCCAGAAGAGGATGGGGCTCTTTACAGCCTGAAGTTCCACCCTGAGGGCATGCTAGCATCTGGTCTACCAGCAACTTCCCCTTTCCTCCCCAGTGTGCCAGCTAGGATGTTGGGCTGAGCTGCTGGGAGTCACAATGGACTGACAGTTGATGAGTATAAACGTACACAGTTTCCCAGTACCTACCACCTGCCTGTTCAGTGACGGTGAGGCCTGATATCTTCCCTAGTTCCCAGGCCCTGCAGGATGACACCAGGTAGCAGAAGGGCCCCGTGAGTATAGACAGCAAGCTGGGTGGTTAGAGTGGAAGTGAAATTTAGGAGCATGAGTAAGAGTTGCTCCCTTCTTTTTTTTTTTTTTTT
>NW_004444014.1:1582141-1613480 GCF_000243295.1 Trichechus manatus latirostris
GTAAATTGCTTTGGGTAGAATTGTCATTTTCACAATGTTGAGTCTACCTATCCATGAGCATGGTATGTTTTTCCATTTATGTAAATCCCTTTGGGTTTCTTGCAGTACTGTTTTGTAGTTTTCTTTGTATAGCTGCCTTCCTTTTTTGAAGATTTGGGATGAGAAAGTGGGCCAGGGAAAATCAGGCAGAGAATTATTGCCCAGGTTGGCTTTCTTTGGCAGTGGACTTTGCTGCCAAAGAGCCAGGGTAGAATTCAAAGATGGCTAGTGTTCATTCATTCATTCAACAAATAATTACCCATCAGGCACAAAGTTACCACACGTTCATGCATTTTGGGGACACAGAGGGAATAAGACAGACACAGTCTCTGCCCTCAAGGAACTTATTTCTCATTTCCAACTGTGTATTTGTTGACACCTTGCCCTCTCCCTGCTTCTCTCCATCTGTTCCAAGGATTCTCAAGTGCAGCACTACTGACATTTGGGGCTGGATAAATCTTTGTTGTGTGGGGCTGTCCTGTGCATTGTAAGATTTTTACAGCATCCCTGGCCTCTCACTAGATGCCAGAAGCACTTCCTCTTCAATTGTGACATCCAAAAATCTCTCTATTATAGTTAGGTGCTGTTGAGTTGATTTTGACTCATAGCAACCCCATGTGACAGAGCAGAACTTCCCCATAGGGTTTTCTTGGCTATAATCTTTATGGAAGCAGATCACCAGGTCTTCCTCCCATGGAGCCACTGGGTCTCTAGACATTGCCAAATGTCCCTTGGGCCCAGTGGAATCACTGATCCATTCTGAGTTTATGTTTCCAGAGCTCACTCAAGACCCATCTCCTCTATAAAGTTTGTTTTGGCTACCTCCACTCATGCTCATTTCTGTAGGTTTTGCTCCTCTGACTGTCTTGTTTGTGCCCTTTTGAGCAAAGGGAGGAAAAAGGAGAGAATGTTGTTGCTGTTAGTTACCGCTGAGTCGATTCTGACTCATGGTGACCCATGTGTGCAAAGTAGAACTGCTCCATAGGGTTTTCAAGGCTATGACCTTTTGGAAGCAAATAGCCAGGCCTGTCTTTTGTGGTGCCTTTGGGTGGGTTCAGACGCCAACCTTTTGGCTACCAGTAAAGAGCTTAACCGTTTACGCCACCCAGGGTCCCCTGATTTCTCCATTCTTTGGTCTCCTGCACCAATATTGTGGCTGCTGCTGTATCACCTAACATGCAATCATCTACTCCACTCTTTTGATCTGTTTGTGAGGAGACAGCGCTGAAAATGGTCCTGTTGTTGTTGTTGTCAGGTGCCATTGAGTCGGTTCCAACTCATAGCGACCCTACAGGACAGAGCAGAACTGCCCCATAGGATTTCCAAGGAGCGGCTGGTGGATTTGAACTGCCAAGCTTTAGGTTAGCAGCTGAGCTGTTAACCACTATGCCACCAGGGCTCCTGGAAGTGTGGATTTCATTCAGGCACTACAGCAAATGTATTACATCTTCTGGAACAGCTGCTTCCATCTGCCAGGGAGACTCTAGTTTTCTCAGTTGTCAAATCAAAGGTGGTGCTAGATCAGAAATTTTCAACCATGTATCATGAAGGGCATGGAGTGGCAGACCAGGCAGGTTTCTAGGTGCTCACACTTCTTATGCTGAAGCAGATGCTATGTTTTATACATTGAGTTTCTGTGTAGTATTTTGTTGGAAGGCAGGGTACCGTAGCTAACAAATCTGAAAAACTGTTTGATTACCTTGAAGGCTTTGCTAATATTTAAGATTTCATTTGTATTAATTATGTCTACCAATTAGGTCGTAAGTGCCTTCAGTGCCTGCTACCTTGGTGATTTCCACGGTGGCAGCTAGCTCAGTGCCGGGCTCACAGGAGGGTCAGTCAATATTTGCTATCTGGTCACATTTTTGTTCTGAAACCAGAGCTGACTTTGCTTTTGACGCTGGGCATTGGCATTCGAAATCTCCCTACATCAGCTAGAAATGTTTTCATTTGTAAATTATAGAAGCGTAACCACAGTAGCTTGAACAAATAGTGGTTTATTTTTTCTCACTCAACAAGAAACTAATGGAGGCGGCTCTGGTGTTGACTCAGCACTTCATCAATGTCAGGGCCAGCATCTTAGAGATTTTCTCAGCTTTTCCCTCCTGCATGTCTCCTCATGGTCACAAAATGGCCGTTCAACACTAGGCAACACATTTGCATTCAAGTCTGGAGTCAGTGCCAGTATCAGTGCTGGCTCCATCTGTCTCTTTTATCAGGAAAGCCAAAGTTTTTCCACAACCCTCCTACCAAACTTCGGATTAACGTCTCATTGGCCAGAACTGTGTCACATGGCCACCCTGAGCCGAAGGGAGACTGGGAAAGTGAGTATTGAGCTCTTCTAGCCTCTATAGTGGAAGCAGCAAAGGAAAAGGAGGTTGAGGATAGATGCTACGTCAGCCAAGCAGCAGGGTCTGTCATAACCCCCATTCAGCAAAGGCTCTAGCAGTGGGCCTCCAGCCCAGGAAGGTAGGCAGCCAGAGGGCCCCACACCTTGCCTGGTGCTTCTGCCTCACTGGTGCAGCCTCTAGGTTCTCTGTGCTCACCCACTGCCCAGCATGGCTCGTGGCTCTCTGACAGCAGGGAAAATGGTTCAGCACTGCTGGAGTGGGGATTAATCCGTTTGTGGTTCAGGCTTCCCTTTCCTCCTGGCAGAGTTTGCAGTTGGAATCAAAGGCTCCCCAACAAGGAAGCAATTAAGTAAGTTAGACACTGCTGCCTGTTTTTGAAATCTCACGGGTTTAACTAGGATTAGAAAAACCAATTGGAGCATTAACCCAATAAATTCTCTGATCTTTTATGCTAATTGGAGCAAGGGCAGGAAACCAATGAAAAGAATCTTTTTCCTCTGTTGTCATCTCTCCACTGTCCCCTGTAACAGCCCCCTCAAACAATCCTATATACCACTTTCTGATTCATGTCCCCAAACATCCCTCTGCTCATGTCCCTCCACTGCTCAAAGATTCTGATCCTCACATTTACCCAGAGCCCACGTCAGACTTCTGCTTTTAGTAGAGGCAGACTAGGTAATCTGGATCAAACTTCTCTCTAAAAACAACAAAAACATATGGAGAAAATATTTTTAAAAATTTCCTAAAACATCAAAAAGCTAATAATATAGTGAGGAATTAGCAAGCCAAGAGCTAGGAGAAAATGGGAATCCAGAGAGGTAAGCCTGGTATTTAGGGCTACTTTTGCACAGGGGGTATTTGCTGCTCCAGAGACGGCTGATAAATGAGCTAGGCATTTGAAAATCGTTAAGGAGCTAGGGACACAGAAGTTGGAGTTCACTGCTTACTACGTGGCACGTAGAGTTGGGGCCCCAAATAGCTACATCCTAGGTGTAAGGGTAAACCAGAAGTACGAGCTCTCACGTGGACTGCAGCCTGGTTTAGTGTCATTTAGTCCAGCCGTTCTCAAACTTGACCATGAATCAGAATCGCTCCGAGGGCTGGTTAAAAGACACATTGCTGGGCTCACCCGCTAAGTTTCTGATTCAATAGGCCTAGGGTGGGCCCGATAATCTGCATTTCTGACAAGTTCCCAGGCTATGCTGATGTTGCTGGTCACTTTGAGAACCACCGGTGTAGTTCGGCCTCTTTTTTCTGCAGGTGAACAAGCTGAAATCTAGCGGAGAAGTGCATTCACCAAGGTCACACCGCTAAGTAAGGCCAATTCGCCAAGTGACCAGAACTGCCACACTCCCTCTCTAACCCTTACAGCAGAGCCCTTCCCTTCCAACCCCTCACATGGGGTCGCCATAAGTCGGAATCCATTTGATGGCAACTAGTTACTGGTTGGTTTCACCCCTCAAAACGTCCACCCTCTCTGATTTCAGGCATCTGTACGGGAAGGATACAACCGGTTGCGTCAATTTACACTAGCGTTCTTTTAAAGAAGGACCATGAAGAAGGCAACATCTTAACCCAAGGGCGTGCGTCCTTAAAGAGGATTTTCAGGCACCGCGACTGCCGTGGGCAGGGTGTGACATACCAGTGAGCAGGGTCCGATCTCTGCGTTAAAAAACCTGCCTTGCAGACAGTGACCAAGCGGCCCCAAAGAGCGGGGTCCGCCGTCCCCAGGGCAAGAGTACCGGGCCCCCAGGCCAGAGGCTCTGCTTCCTGGCGCCGCCCCGCCGCCGGGTTCCGGACAGCGAAGCGTCGGCCCCCTGCACTGCCGGACTTGAGCCTTTAGCCTCAAAAGCGACTTGCACGAGGGCGGTGTAGTGGTGGTGTCAGGGATGAGAGCAGCACGTCCTGTGGCAGGGCACACGCTTCCGTCAGCACAGTGCGTCGCCCTCCTCTTTCCCCCACTTCCTCCCGCAGCCCGGAGCAGGGCAAACCCTTCCGTGATACCCCAAACCCAACAGTTCTGGCCTTCTGGCGGGGAGGGGGGTCTTCCACCCAGCAAACGAGTACGGTTTCCTTCCCAAGAGGGTTTTCGGAAGCTTGCTGAGTCCTCTGAGTGTTGGAGCTTTGAGCGCAGCCCCTGTCCCTGTCTTATTCCCTGCGAATTAAGTGCCCAGGCTTAATAATAGCAACTAATATTAGTTATTATTATTAAAGATGGCCGGACAGTGTCATGCCTTTTTCTCTTTAATTTGTTGTGGGTTGTTGTTAAGTGCCATCGAGTCGGTTCCTACTCATGGCGATCCTGTGTACAACAGAACAAAACACTGCCCCCTTCTGTGCCAGCCTCACAATCATTGTTATGCTTGAGCCCATTGTTGCAGCCACTGTGTCAACCCACCTTGTTGAGGGTCTTCCTCTTTTTTGATGACCCTCTACTTTACCAAGTATGATGTCCTTTTCCAGGGACTGATCCCTCCTGATAACATGTCCAAAGTATGTGACACTAGTCTTGCCATCCTTGCTTCTAAGGGGTATTCTGGTTGGACTTCTTCCAAGAAACATTTGTTTGTTCTTCTGGCAGTCCACAGTATATTCAATATTCTTCTCCAACACCACAATTTAAAGGCATCAATTCTTCTTCAGTCTTCCTTACTCATTGTCCAACTTTCGCATGCATATGAGGTGACTGAAAACACCAGGGCTTGGGTCAGGAGCACCTTAGTCTTTAAGGTGACAGCTTTGCTTTTCAACACTTCAAAGAGGTCTTTTGCAGCAGATTTGCCCAATGCCATGCATCTTTTGATTTCTTGACTGCTGCTTCCACAGGTGTTGATTGTGGATCCGAGTAAAATGAAATCCTTACAACTTCAATCTTTTCTCCATTTATCATGATGTTGTTTATTTGTCCAGTTATGAGGATTTTTGTTTTCTTTATGTGGAGATGTAATCCATACTGAAGGCTGTGGTCTTTGATCTTCATCAACAAAGTGCTTCAAGTCCTCCTCACTGTCAGCAAGGAAGGTTGTGTCATCTGCATATTGCAGGTTGTTAATGAGTCTTCCTCCAATCCTGATGCCCAGTTCTTCTTCATACAGTGCAGCTTCTCAGATTATTTTCTCAGCAAACAGATTGAATAGACATGGTGAAAGGATACAACCCTGATGTATACCCTTCCCAACTTCAAACCACTCAGTATCCCCTTGTTCTGTTCAAATGACTGCCTCTTGGTCTATGTACAGGTTCCTCAGGAGCACAATTAAGTGTTCTGGAATTCCCATTCTTCGCAATGTTATCCATAATTTGTTACGATTCACAAAGTCAAATGCATTTGCATAGTCAATAAAACACAAGTAAACACCTTTCTAGTTTTCTCTGCTTTCAGCCAGGATCCATCTGGCATCAGCAATGATATCCCGATTCCAGGTCCTCTTCTGAATCCAGCTTGGATTTCTGGCAGTTTCCTGTCAGTATACTGCTGCAGCCACTTTTGAATGATCTTGTTAGATAATTTCTGCATTTGGTTGGATCACCATTCTTGGGAATAGGCATAAATATGGATCTCTTTCAGTTGGTTGGCCCCATAGCTGTCCTCCAAATTTCTTGAAATAGATGAGTGAGCACTTCCAGCGCTGCGTCCATTTGTTGAAACATCTCAGTTGGTACCCCATCAATTCCTGGAGCTTTGTTTTTTGCCAATGCCGTCAGTGCAGCTTGGACATCTTCCTTCAGTATCATTGATTCCTGAGCATATGCTACCTCCTGAAACGGTAGAACAACAACCAATGCTTCCTGCGTGGTTTAATATTTTCCCTGTAGAATCCTTCAATATTGCAACTCGAGGCTTGAATTTTTTCTTCAGTTCTTTCAACTTGAGAAATGCCAAATGTGTTCTTTCCTTTGGTTTTCTATCTCCAGATTTTTGCAAGTTTCATTATAATACTTTGTCTTCTTGAGCTACCCTCTGAAGTCTTCTGTTCAGCTCTTTTATTTCATCATTTTTTCCTTTCACTTTAGCTACTCGACATTCAAGAGCAAGTTTCAGAGTCTTTTCTGACATCCATTTTGATCTTTTCTTTCTTTCCTGTCTTTTTAATGGCCTCTTGCTTTCTTCATGTATGATGTCCTTCATGTCATTCCACAACTTGTCTGGTCTTTGGTCATTAGTGTTCAACACATCAAATCTATTCTTGAGATGGTCTCTAAATTCAGGTGGTATTTTGGTAAATTCAAGGTCGTATTTTGATTCTTGTGGACTTGTTTTAAGTTTCTTCTGCTTCAACTTGAACTTGCATATGAACAATTGATGGTCTGTTCCGTGGTCGACCCCGGCTTTGTTCTGACTGATGATTGAGCTTTTCCATCATCTCTTACCACGGACGTAGTCAATTTGATTCCTGTGTATTCCATCCAGTAAGATCCACATGTACAGTGGCCATTTATGTTGATGAAAAAAGGTATTTGCAATGAAACAGTCATTGGTCTTGCAAAATTCTGTCATGCAATCTCCAGCATCGTTTCTATCACCAAGGCCATATTTTCCAACTACCAGTCTGTCTTCTTTGTTTCCAACTTCCGAATTCCAATCACCAGTAATTATCAATACACCTGATTGCATGTTCAATCAATTTCAGACTGCAGAAGTTGGTAAAAATCTTCAGTTTCTTCATCTTTGGCCTTAGTGGTTGGTGTGTAAATTTGAGTAATAGTCGTATTAACTGGTCTTCCTTTTAGGAAGATATTATCCTATCACCGACAGTGTTGTACTTCAGGATAGTTCTTGAAATGTTCTTTTTGACAATGTATGCAACACCATTTCTCTTCAATTTGTCATTCCTGGCATAGTAGAACATATGATTATCAGATTCAAAATGGCTAATACCAGTCCATTTCAGCTCACTAATGCCTACAATATCGATGTTTAGGCATTCCATTTAATTTTCAATGGCTTCCAGTTTTCCTACATTCATAGTTTGTGCATTCCACTTTCTGATTATTAATGGATGTTTGCAGCTGTTTCTTCTCGTTTTGAGTCGTGCCACATCAGCAAATGAAGGCCCTGAAAGCTTTACTCCATCCACATTCTTAAGGTTGATTCTTCTTTGAGGAGGTAGCTCTTCCCTAGTTGCATTTTGAGTGCCTTCCAAGCTGACGGACTCATCTTCCAGCACTATATCAGACAATGTTCCACTGCTATTCAAAAGGTTTTCATGGGCTAACACTTTTCATAAGTAGATGTAGGTCCTTCTTCCTAGTCTGTCTTAGTCTGGAAGCTCAGCTGAAACTTGTTCTCCACGGGTGACCCTGCTGGTATTTGAATACGGGTGGCATAGCTTCCAACATCACAGCAACACACATGTCCCCACAGTACGACAAACTGACAGAGATGTTTGTTCAGCAAGTATTTATCATGGGTCTACTATCTACGTTGTCCTTTGCAGGGTGTTGTGGGATATCCAAACATGAGCAGCACACACTTTCTGCCTGTCAGGAATTCAAAGATAATGTTGGGAAGACAAATACCACAGACGGAGTTCACAAACCATTTTGCTTCACCCATTTTGGGGATGTCTCCAGGCT
Organism: Trichechus manatus latirostris; assembly: GCF_000243295.1. Classification (NCBI taxonomy): domain Eukaryota; kingdom Metazoa; phylum Chordata; class Mammalia; order Sirenia; family Trichechidae; genus Trichechus; species Trichechus manatus. Next base: position 1,590,109 of record NW_004444014.1, read on the forward strand.
TGGGAATGATACAGACAGAACACATGGTATTATCTGCATTGTGAGTGTTGGGAGGAAAAGTCATTCAACTGGTCATCAAAGACTTCCGAGAGTAGGTAGCAATTGAAGTGGACTTTGGAGGAATAGGTAGCCATTAGCTGGGTGGGCAGGAGGAGGGGGCCTTTCCAGGTTGGAAGTGGAGTAGGAGGAGAGGCAACACCAAGTGGGGGAGGCACACATGAGTGAGGTGTGTGTTGGCAGGTGTTGCCTCACCTCCTCCAGCAGGTACAGTCCTACCTTTGTATTTCAGGAGACCAGCTGCCTTGGTAAGGCCACAGAACGTGATGCTTTCCCTCCTAGAAGACCTTACCTGAGACCTAGGACAAAGGCTGAGTAATTGGAACCTATGAGCTTTGGCTTTTCTGCCTCTCCCAGAGTCACTGGGGAAATGATGCATCAATAGGAAGCTATCTGGGATTTTTATGGGCAGGCACATAATACGAGAGCAACATTTGTCTTTGAGGGTGATCTTTCTGATTAGGAAGGCCTGTTTCGACAAGGTTAATGACTCACTCAAACCTTAGTTATGCAGGACTGAAGGAAATCTCAGTTTCAACGAATTCTTAGTAATCAGAGCAGGGCTGGAAGGAGAGGATGGGATGTGGTGACCAGAGCAGAAGACAGAGATTCTCAGGGGAGGACTGACATTTGTGAGGCTCTGAAAAATGCTTCCATATATTAATGTTTGATTTATATCCTAAAAGATCTTTTTTCTCCCTTTTCAAAAAGATAATGAAACCTGTGATACCATCACTTCAAAGAAAAGAAATGTGAAGGCATTTTTAGATTCAGAAGGTAGCAAGTATTAATGAGGACCTACTGCTGGAAGGTGAGATTAAGCATCTTTTCATATCTGGTGTAGAACTGAGGGTCTTCTGATTTATGTAGGAAGCTAAGGGCAGAAAATGGAGGAGAAACACAGGGGAGACTGCTGAGTGTTCAGGCCCTCTCCTCATGCGCCTCCTCACAATGCTGTATTAATTTATCTCCTCCTAGTCTTCAGCTGGAACCCTGGTGGTGCACTGGTTATGCGATCAGCTGCTAACCAAAAGGTCGGCAGTTTGAATCCACCGGCCACTCCTTGGAAACCCTATCAGGCTGTTCTACTCTGTCCTATAGGTTCGCTATGAGTCAGAGTCAACTCAGTGGTAATGGGTTTGTTTTTTCTGGTTTTTAGTCTTCAACTTGGAGATTATTTGGGGTTACCAAAATCCTCTTTTACAATGCAAGCACACGTGGAACATATATCTCGATGAGGACAGAGGAAGAATGATGGGAAGGAGAGTAAGGGAGATGAAAGGGAAGGGCAAAAGGTATTTTGTGGTTTGGGACAGCTTAGGGGAGGGAGGCTTGGAACAGGCTCTGCAGTGAAGACCCTTGGGTGTGGTGGAGGACCTTGAAGAGCACTGGGTGTTGGGAAAGGGTATGGACAAGGAGCGAGGAACACACTACACACGAACTTTTCCTACTGTGCAGTCAGTGATAGTAAGTCAAAAAAGTGTTGTCTTAGTCATTTAGTGCTGCTATAACAGAAATATCACAAGTGGATGGCTTTAACAAAGAGAAATTAAAAAATTTTTTTTTACTGTACTTTAGATGAAGGTTTACAGAACAAATAGTTTCTCATTAAACAGTTAGTACAAACATTGTTTTATGATATTGGTTAACAACCCCATGACATGTCAACACTTTCCCTTCTCCACCTTGGGTTCCCTATTACCAGCTTTCCTGTCCCCTCCTGTCTTCTAGTCCTTGTCCCTGGGCTGTTGTGCCCCATTAGTCTTGCTTTGTTTTATGGGCCTGTCTAACCTTTGGCTGAAAGATGAACTTTGGGAGTGACTTCATTAATGAGCTAAAAGGGTGTCCCAGGGCCATACTCTTGTGTTTTCTCCAGTCTCTGTCAGGTCAGCAAGGCTGGTCTTTTTTTGTGAGTTAGAATTTTCTTCTACATTTTTCTCCAGCTCTGTCCAGGACCCTCTGTTGTGATCCCTGTCAGAGCAGTCAGTGATGGTAACCTGGCACCATTTAGTTGTGCTAGACTCAGTCTGGTGGAGGCCGTGGTAGTTGTGGTCCATTAGTCCTTTAACAAAGAGAAATTTATTCTCTCACAGTCTAGTAGGCCTACAATTCCAAATTCAAGGCATCAGCTCCAGGGGAAGCCTTTCTTTCTCTGTTGGCTCTCAAGGGAGGCCCTTGTCATCAATCTTCCCCTGAACTAGGAGCTTCTCTGCGCAGGAACCCCGGGTCCAAAGGAAACAATTTTCTCCCGACACTGCTTTCTTGGTGGTATGAGGTCCCCATGTCTCTCTACTCACTTCTCTCTTTTATATCTCAAAAGAGATTGGCTTAAGACACTATCTAACCTTGTAGATCTCATCAATATAACTGCCACTAATCCCCATCTCATTACATCATAGTGATAGGATTTACAACACATAGGGAAATCACATCAGATGACAAAATGGTAGCCAATCATACAATACTGGGAATCATGACCTAGCCAAGTTGACAGATATTTTTGGGGGACACATTAAATCCATGACAAGTGTTAATAGCCAACTATGAGGAGGAGGCTGTTCCAGACCCATTGAAGTGTTCCAGCTTTCTATTGCTGCTTAACAAATTGCTCCAAAACATAGTGGCTTAAATCACCAACCATTTTATTATATATAACAAATATGTAAGTCAGAAATTAGGATGGGGCTCTGCTGGATGATTCTTGCAACGGTATCTACAAAGGTCACTAGATGGTACTCTGGTGACAGGAGAAGGAGGGAATGATGAGGCAGAGAAGGAAGAGGAGGAGAGAGGAGAAAAAGGAGAAAGAGGAGGAGGGAGAAAAAGAAGGAGGAGGAGGAAGGAGAAGATGGAAGAGGAGAAGAAGGGAAAAGAAGAAGAAGAAGGAAGAGGAGGAAGAGGAAGAGGAAGAGAAAAAATTAACCATTAAACATTCATTGAGCACCTACTTAGCATGGTGGCTGAGGGCACAGGCCCTGGAGTCAGAATGACCCTGCCTCTTCCCAGCCGTGTACTCTTGCCAGAGACACTTATTCTCTCTAAGTTTCAGTTTCCACATTGGTAGAATGGAAAAAGAAAAAGAACTGTTTTGTGGGGTTATTATGAGGTTCAAACGGATACTCAATAAATCTAACATGGTGCTGCTGTTTTGTTGTTTTTATTTCTCTTGCTCCATGCGTGGGGACACAAAGATGCAGCAGAAACAGTCTCTGGCCTCAAGCAGCTGAGCAAGACAAGTGCTACACCTACACCTACACACCTAACAGAGCAATGCATGGTAGTTGTGACAAGTGCTGGCCTAATACAGGAGCTTAGCCAAGGGGAGATGGCTGTGATTCTAGAGGACTTCATGGAAGGTGAGTGCGTTTCAAATAAATGATCAGAAGGAGGAGGCATTCATTCCAGGCTGCAGGGGAAGGAAAAGAGACGTGGGTAGGAGGTGGGGGGACCGAAGGGCTGTAGATGGGGGGCATCATGTAAGGTTCTTGTGGGGCAGTGGGGTTAGCTAAGCCTGGAGGGTGGGTGGGACACACAGGGGAAGTTGTGAAATTCCATCTTAAGCACTTTATCCTGTTGGCCAGTTGCTTTCATACTTTTTTTTACTGAAACATTCTAAACAGGAGAAGTTTGGAATCCACAGCAGCAACTGTAAGTAAGACATTTCATGGAAATTTCATGTTTTATCTCAGGAATTCGTGTTATTTCTGTGTTTTATTCAATAATATCCTAATGTTTATTTTTAATGTAAAAATGATCTTTTAAATCACTTACCGTTGCCTAAAGGGAGGACCTGGTGCGACATCCTTTGGTTTTCTTCCTCCAGGCATGCTGTCTCACATGGCTGCTGACCGTGGGCCCAGACAGGAATGAAAGTAATGCTCATAGTAGCAGCATGTGTGGGCTGTGGAGGCAGGGCAGTGGCCTGAGATGAAGGGCTCATGGGAAGTGGTAAGAACAGGTACTCGATGTCTGCAGACCTGAGTTCAAATCTAGCTCACATCACTTGCTGGCTGTGTGACCTAGCAAAGGTGTAGCCTTTTTGAATCTTAGGGTCCTCACTGGTACAATGTAAACGTATAACAGTGCCTACCTTGGAGGTTTGGTGGGTTTTGATTAAAGGCGATAAAGCACATAAAGTGCCCAATAGTTTCTGAACCTAGTAGAGACTCAGGAAGTGTGAGTGTTCCCTCCCAGTCTTCTTTTCCTTCTTTCTCTTGACCTTTCCCCGTCTCCCACCTCCAGTGTGATGGAGTAGCAGCAGTGGCGGCAGGAATGTGGGGAAGCTCTCTTCCAAACCCCACCATTGATTTTCCCCTTGTTGTTCTTGTTAGTTGCCATCATGTCGATTTTTGACTCATAGTGGCCCCATGTGATAGAGTAGAACTGTCCCGTAGGATTTTCTTGGCTGTAATATTTATGGGAGCAGATCTCCAGGTCTTCCTCCCACAGAGCCGCTAGGTTCAAACCTTTGACCTTTCAATTAGTAGCCGAGCGTTTAACCCTTTGCACCACCAGGACTCCTGATTTCCCGTTGCTCTCCTGCATCTTTAAGACTCGTTTAGCCTCTCAGGGTCACTTTCCACATCTGTAGAATGGGAAAAGTTCTCTTAGGGTTATTTTGAGGGTCAAGTGAGATCATATATATTAATGCTCAGTAAATCTGTCATTTAAATTATCTCAAGTGTCTCCCCACTTTAAAATAATCACCCTCCCATCTTCCATCCAGCTCTGCTCTTTTTAACTCTTCATAGATTAGCTTCAACAAAGGTTTTCTGCACTTGCTGTCTCTACTTCCTACCTCCCACACCTGTTGCCATCCAACCTTGAAGGGGGCAGAATAGAAATGCCCCACAGGGTTTCCAAGGCCGTAAATCATTATGGAAGCAGATTGCCACATCTTTCTCCTTCGGAGCAGCTGGTGGATTTGAACAGCTGACCTTTCGGTTAGCAGCGGAGCGCTTAACCACTGTGCAACCAGGGCTCCCATTATCTCCTAATCCAAGTCTCTCTGGCTTCTGCTTCCACCATGCCAAGCTCTGCCTCCCAAGGCCATCAAGACTTCCTTGTTGTAGAATCTCACGGACACCCTCTTGGAAGCAGCCATCACTATCAGCACTCCCTTCTTGAAATCCCTCTTCCCTTGGCTCCTGTGGTACCAAAACCTCTCCTTTTACCTCTCTGGCCTCGTCTTCTCAGCCTCTCTCATGCCCTTTCTCTCCTGTTGTAGCTTAAAGGCTAATGTTCTCTAGGGTTCCATGTTCATCCTCTTCTTACTCCCATACCTGTTGGGCATGAGAACACATGCACATTTTAAAAAAATACAAATTCTCACACCCTACTCCAACCCCTTGCTGTCGAGTTGATTCCGACTCATAGTGACCCTGTAAGACAGAATAGAACTGCCTCATAGGGTTTCCAAGGAGGGGCTGGTGGATTCAAACTGTCTACCTTTGGTTAGCTGTGGAGCTCTTAACCACTGTGCCACCAGGGCTCCACACCCTACTCGAGGCTTCTGTAATCAGCGTCTTGGGGTGGGTCCAGGAATCTGATTCATGTAGGCAGCTCAGCACTGGCTTGGGAAACCTCTGAGGCAGCCAACCTCTCACACGCAAAGGCGAAAATGGAGGTACAAGGAGGCAACCTGCCTTGCCCAAGGTGACATAAATTGGTGTTGGGTCCAGAATTAACATCAGCGATTGTTGACTGCACTGCCCTTCCCCCCATATGCATTTTCCTGTGGGACCTCTGTCTATCAGTGGGGGTAGACAGACATCCCCAGGTCTCTGCACACACACAATTTCAAAAATGCCTCTGCTTAAGAGCAAATACTGGACCGGGCAATGTTTCATTCTGCTATACGTGAAGTCGCTATGAGCTGTTGCTGACCCAACGGCAACTAACAACAGCATAAGAAAATACCCCCTGGCTCATACCTCATTCCTCTGGAAGACACCCAGAAGTCTGCTGAGCTCCAGCTATCCTTCCCCATCAAGCCTGGATGAGTCCTCACGGCCCCTCAAATGGGTGTGTCACCCATCACACCCCATATATCATCGTGGTGGGGGAGGGGCCAGGATAGCAACAAAATTTTCCGTTTTAGAAAGGGGAAAGGGAACAAGAAATGATGGCTGTTGGCCCAGAGGACAGCATGTCCTGCTGGTCAGGAATGGTGAGCAGACAGCAGACATGTTTGTTGACTGACTGTGCTGGCTGCGGGCAACTTCTCCACTCCGATGAGGCTTCCTGCATCTGCTGGTTGGGGCCTCCCATCCAGGGCTCACCAGGGGGAGGATTTTGCTGTTGGATCTGCCCTGTTTTGGCTTGCACAATCACAGGCTCCCACTTGCCCGTCTGGGGGTTTTTCTGGCAATACAGCTTCATAAAGCCCTCACTGATTTAATTTGGGGGTACTATAGGGTCTCTATGGGTCCAAACAGACTCAATGGCACACAGCAACAACATTGGTCAGTAAGAAGCCCTGGTGGTGCAAAGGTTAGGTACTTGGCTGCTAAACGAAAGGTTGGCAGTTGGAACTCACCAGCTGACCTTCAGGAGAAAGACCTGGAGATCTGCTTCTGTAAAGATTACAGCCTAGAAAACCTTATAAGGAACGCCACTCTGTCACATAGGGTCGCTATGAGTCGAAAATCAACTCGACGGCACCTAACAACAACAACATTGTTCACTAGGTGGTCCCTGGGTGGCTCAAGCAGTTTGCCATTGGTTGTTAGCCTGAGGTTGGTGGTTTGAGCCTACCCAGTGGTGCCGCAGAAGAAAGGCCTGATGATCTGCTTCCGTAAAGATTACATCCAAGAGAAGGAACCCCAGAAAGCATGGCCTCCAGACTCTCTGTCAACCCAGAACTAAAACAATTCCTGAGGCCAACTCTTCAGACAAAGATTAGACGGGACTATGGGACATAAAATGATACTCGTGAAGAGTGTGCTTCTTAGCTAAGGTAGATACATGAGATTAATGGGCAGCTCCTGTCCAGAGGTGAGATGAGAAGGCAGAGAGGGTCAGAAGCTGGTTGAATGGACATGGGAAATCAGGGATGGAAAGGAGGAGTATGCTGTCACAGTATAGGGAGAGCAATTAGGGTAACATAACCATGTATGTATTAATTTTTGTATGAGATACTAACTTGAATTGTAAACTTCCACTTAAAGTACAATTAAAAAAAAAAAGAAAGATTGCAGCCAAGAAAACCCTATGGAAAAATTCTACTCTGTAACACAGAGGGTCACCATGAGTCGGAATTGACTCACAGCAACGTTTATCTTTTTTTTTTTTTTTTTAATTTGCTAGTAAGGCAGGATGTTTGAATCTGGACTCAACCTTGCAATTCTGTGTAGTAGCTCATCCCCCTAGATGTCAGCTTTGCTCTGGTCTTTGCCATAGATCAGGGAGCAGGGATGATTTGCTTCTGGTCAGACCCTCCCCCGACTTTCATGGATCCAGGAGCAAGAGGACAAAGAGAGGTCCCTGGTCCGCCTTGCCTTCCCTTCCCGCTTGGCTCTGTCCAACATGGTGGGACCTCATGTGTACACGTGGACAGCTCAGCCCAGGCAGCCAAGCTGTGTCCACCACCCCTATCAGCAGTCAGAGCTGGAGGAAGGTTTTTTCCCGCCCCAAGCAGAGGGCATTGGCGGCACCCTTTAATATAATAGCACCAGGAAAAAAAAACCCTACTTATTCTCGTACTTTATTTCAGATAATAAATTGACAAATTGAGGGAACCAATGCAATAAAAATTACAAGAACTCATGACATACTCGCTTCTGTCCAAGTTGCTTTCAGGGTCCCTCTCAGGGCAGAATGCTCATTAGAAACAAGGATGTCGAGACCTCGTCTCACATGCTTTGGATGTGTTATCAGGGGGGACCAGTCCCTGGAGAAGGACATCATGCTTGGTAAAGTAGAGGGTCAGCAAAAAAGAGGAAGACCCTCAATGAGATGGATTGACACGTTGGCTGCAACAATGGGCTCAAACATAGCAACGACTGTGAGGATGGCACGGGACAGGGCAGTGTTTTGTTCTGCTGTCCATAGTGTTGCTATAAGTCGGAACTGACTTGATGGCACCTAACAACAGCAACAACTCAGGGCCTTGCTTGTGCTGCACACCTTGTAAGTTGTCCGAAGTCATTCTACCATCATGACGAACATTCCTGTGAGATTAGAACAGTAATTAGTTTCTTAAATACTAGAGCGTTTTCTGCTGCAGGGCTTCATGCACCCCCTACTTACAACACTGTGCCACTGTGCATAGTTTGGGGACATCCATGTAACTTATGCTGTTAATTTGATATTTTGTTTTGATAATATTTTGGTCAAGTTAGTTGTTTGACATGTATCAAATTTGGCACCCCATCAAGCCTAGTACCCCCGGTGGCTGTGCGTATAACAAAAAACCAGTTGCCATCCAGTCAATTCCAACTCATGGCGACCCCATGTGTGCAGAGTAGAACTGCTTTCCATAGGATTTTCATGGCTGTGACCTTTCAGAAGCAGATGGCCAGGACTTTCTTCCCCTGGCTTTTCTTCCAAGTTCGAACTGCCAACCTTTTGGTTAGTAGCTGCACACTTAACCATTTGTGCTGCCCAGGGCTGGCTGTATATCCTGCCCTAAATCCAGTGCTGTCAGCACTCTCTTGGCACCACCTCCAGTTGAGGGGTGTGTACCCAGGAGACACAGGGCCTACTCAGAAGGAGGACTCAAGGAAGGAGCCCTCGGGCACCCAGGAAGCGGGCTCTGGGTCATTTGGACAGGGCACTCTGCGACCCTGGGTACTCAGAGCAAGGTCTAGAAGGGGCTCCAAGGCTCCTGGTGGACACGTCCTCTTGACCCCATGGGCTCTTTTTCCCATGAAAAGCATGTCCAGAGGAAAGTCAGAGTAGGACATTCTAAAGCATGGGGGGTCAGGACAGGGCCCTTTCTGCCCAGGTCTAAGGCCAGTATTTTCTTGGTCCCCAGGCTGTACCCCAGTGAGTGACACTTAATCATGGTCAGGAATTATGAAATGTTTTAGGCAAGGGATGATCAGAGTGATCTGGGGGAATCAGAGCTCCCCATTTTTCTTCATCCTCCCAGGGAGCTGCTTTCTATTCAGGGCATTAATTTTTATTTATTGTGCTTTAGGTGAAACTTTCCAGAGCAAATTCGTTTCTCATTCAACAATTTATACACAAATTGTTTTGTGACATTGGTTGCAATCCCTGTGATGTGCCAACACTCTCCCCTTCCACACCCCAATTCCCTGTTTCCATCCGTCCATTTTTCCTGTCCCTTCCTGCCTTCTTGTCATTGCTTTTGGGCAGGTGTTGCCCTTTTGGTCTCTTATATGTGATTCAACTAAGAAGCCCGTTCCTCATGTGTGCTATAGTTTGTTTTATGGGCCCGTCTAATCTTTGGGAGTGGCTTCAATTCTGAGTTAAAAGGGTGTCTGGGAGCCATAGTTCAGGGCATTAATTTCAGTATGGGGACAGAATTCAATTGAGGAAAGGACGCTCCAGCTGGTGCTGTGACCTCTGAGGAGGTGTCATGGGTCAGGTTATGGGAGAGTGAAAAGAAGCTGGAAACTACTACTGGAAGTGGCAAATTCCTCTCCCCATCCTGCTTTTCAGTCTCCCTCTAGTTCATCTACAAGCAGAGTCCAACAGAGCCAGCAGGCAAAGAAGAAATGTGGTCAGCAGAGCCCCAGCCCCAGCCTCCTAGAGCACAGGAGGGTGGGTTTGGAGCTGGGAGACAATAGCTTAATAATGTGCATAGGCAGAGAGCATAAGCATTGAATCCCAAGGGGGCTTGGAGCACTGGCTAAAAACAGAAAGAGACGATCTCCACCTGCCATAGCATTCTGCTTTAATGTAAGCCAAAAAATTCAGACATCTTCCTACTAAATCTATTCTAAAGCTTCAGCCATGGGGACACATAGCCTGGCTCACAAGACACATCAGTCAATAGTTTAACTGTGTAGCAAGGACTGTCAGAATCCCAGCCAGGGACAGGGAAAGGGGAAATCCGCCCAGCTTCAACCTCATCTTGGCTCTAACTAACCAGTTGTCATGGAGTCAAATGTGACTCATGGAGCCCTCACATATGTCAGAGTAGAACTGTGCTCCAGAGGGTTTTCAGTGGCTGATTTTCAGCAGTAGATCACTAGGTCTTTCTTCCAAGGTGCCTCTGAGTGGACTCGAGCTGCCAACCTTTTGGTTAGAACTCTCGGTTAGTAGCCAAGAGCTTAACCCTCTATACCACCCAAGGACTCTTCACTTGGCCTATTCCTTATTTTAGATATGTCACTTGCAATGTTCTGTATCAGTTTTGGTTGTTGGTTACAAGCAATAGAAACAGATTCTGACCAACTTAATTATCAAGAAGAGTTTCTTGGGAAAATATGGGGATAGTTCAGGGCATTGAAATAATAACAGCCTGGCCTTGGATGGCTCTGGGTATCTTATGGCCTTCTCCCGAGCACGGCAGTCAGACCCAACTCCTATTTCCTTCTGTGCTATGATGCCTGCTCAGCTTTAAAATTCTTGCAAGGCAGAAATCTGATTGACTTAGCTGGGTCAGATAGCTACCTCTTGGACCAATCCCTGCAGCCAGGGGATTGGAGTACTGTGATTGGCCAGGTAGGAGTCACTTGACTCTCTTGTATCCAAGATACAGGGTATTGAGGCTGACAGCCCTATGGAAACTACATGGATGGAGAAGGAAGAGATAGATCCCTTAAGGAAAAGGGAGGAGGTGTTGTTACCAGAAGAAGGTGGGAAGCACGCTGGGAAGACAAAAACAATTGGCAGTAAAATAGGTAAGCTGGTATCTCACGATAACAAAAAGAGGAAGTAGCCATGTTATAGGCGTAGAGGAGGGAAGCTGCTTCTCAACCCACATGGGTTTCCTGACCTCAGAGACTGCTGTACTGGCAAAGGGACACTGCTGATATGAACTGCTTGGTCTTCTCTCAATGGCTTCTCTCTTCACTGTGATCTTCTCTTAAATCGTGCATTGTCCTTGGGTTCCTCTTGCAGGTCCTAAACTGTCCCTCCTTCTCCTCTTTCCTTTCCTTTGCATGACCACTGCTCTAGTTCTGGGTGACTGCCCCCCTTGGATTTGTCTATCAAGACTTATCTTTCTAGAATTGCTTTCCTATAGGACTTGCTTTTGCCATCACGTGGGAAGAGTTCATAAAAAACAAATTTGACCAGATGCCCTCGAGTCATTTCCAGCTCATGGTGGCCTGTGTGTGTCATAGTAAAACTGTTCCCTAAGATTATCAATGGCTGATTTTTGAGAAGTAGATCACCAGATCTTTCGTCTGAAGTGCTTCTGGGTGGACTCGAACATCAACCTTTCACTTAGCAGGTGAGCACATTAGTGGTTTGCACCACCTAGGGACTCCAAAAGAATATGACTGGGGTTTTTTTTTTTTTTTTTTTCAGTAAACCTCACACCACCAAGAAAGCAGCGCCGGGAGCAGAGTGTGTCCTTTGGACCTGAGATTCCTGCTCTGAGATGCTCCCAGACCAAGGGAAAACTGATGCATCACAAGGACCTTCCTCCAGAGCCGACAGAGAAAAACTTCCTCTGGAGCTGACAGCCTGAATTTGGACTTGTAACCTACTAGACTGTAAGAGAATAAATTTCTCTTTGTTAAAGCCATCCACTTGTGGTATTTCTGTTATAGCAGCGCTAAATGACTAAGACAGTGATTGATAAATTTCTTAAAGATTTCTCCAATTCAACTATACTATAAGTAGGAATTAAAGCTACCAACCATAGTCTGAGTGTTGGACCAATGAGTTTTCTTATGACTTTCATATTACAATGTGTAACAATTTAACATTACCTTTCCGGTATTTACTAGCATCATTACTATGAATATCTAAAGGTAATTCTAAGGTTCCCAAAGTGAATTGCCCACACATTCTTCAGGAATATAAACAAGAGATTGCCCACATAAGTTTACTGTCAGTTGGAAAGGGATCATCTAAATTAGTATAGTTGGATCTACCATGCAAAAACATATCCATAAGGAGCACACAAACCTTGTCTAGAGGAAACAGAAAATACAGAAAAATTTATATGTGACAAACAAGTTTCCATTAGAGAATTCATGATTAGCAAGATAATACAGAATGGACCTCTCCTGTTGGAGGTCTTCAGTTAATCTATTTAAAATATACTAAGTGTTCTTCCTGAGGGCAAGCTGCCCCTCTTTGGTTTACCTATTAACAGTCATGTGTCACTTTCTCAGAAGCAGAAGTGGAGCCTAAGACAAAACGGAATCTGAGCCAGGAGGTCGCTCTCCTCTGAGAACCTGGTTTCTTTAAGATACATAAATTCTGCATTGTAAAGGGGTGACAGTTTGATTACAAACATTAGACAGGTATTTCATACAACACTGTCTTAAAGACTGATTAAACTAGTTACTGATTTACCTTAAACATAGTTCTCAGTCTGGTCTTTGGAGTCAGTTTCCCAAAACAGACTGAATTCTTAAAAACAAACAAACAAACAAAAACAAACAACAACAACAAAAAAAACAGTGCCCAGAGCAAAAGCGTCTTACTCGTTTATCTGACTATTGTTTGACTCAAAGTGGTTTCAGAAACCAGTTTTTTTTTACCCCCTCAAAGCTTGAGGTTCAAAAGGGCATCCAAAAGCAGTAGCCTGTGTGGGTTACTCTAACCTCCACGAATGCCAGAAATCTGGATTCCAGGAGAATTACAACTGTTTCATGGTTCCCTCTTTTGGCTCATGATCTTGCTATAGAATCTTTGATCAAAAATGCTCAATAAATGGTAATTGGGCACCATCTGGTTTTTAAGATCCCAGGTACCATACAGCAAACTAGGAGGTAGAATAGAAACACTAACAATAATATTAGGCCAATTGTGTGAAATAACCAATGAAATCACGACCCTAAGGTCTTTGAACGAAGGAAACAAATCTCATGAGGTGTTTGTTTATGCATAAGCAACATCAGTAACTGCTTTTCATGTGCCTCAGCAGCAACTACATTCTGTAAAACCTCAGATTGTGTATTAATATAAATACAGTGACACTTCTCTATTAAGGCACAAACTGCTCCTTGAGAGGAAATCTAATGTTGTTCTATTTTGTAAAATCATAGCTCAAACTTCAGACACTTGTCTGGTTATGATGTTTACAACTTTGCAATAGGAAGTTATTTATGATAAGAACTTATTTACAATAAGAACTTCTAATTCAAGAGTTAAAATATCTAAACCCATTAGTTAGATAATTTAGGAGAAAGGAAAATGATTTCCTGTATCCAGAGAGCAGGACCTTAAAACACAGCAATATTCCCACATAAAACCCATAGTATCCTTTAGTTTACTCAGTCTTATGTAGTTAATTTCTGTTCCAGGTGATTCTGGATCAGCTACAGTCTGTGAACACATCAGCTTCTGCATAAGAGTTCTGGAAATCTTGATTCAGTCTGGTCATAGTCCTTTTTCACAAGTCCAATATAGTCCATCTTTTTGTTGAGATATTTTGGTCGTATTATGATATTATGGGCCTGTCTAATCTTTGGCTGAAGGGTGAATCGAACCTCAGGTGTGACTTCAGTACTGAGTTAAAAGGGTGTCCGAGGGCCAGCAAAGTAAAAATTTACCTGAATAGTAATAAAGAAAACTTCATAGGTAAATGATATGAATTCCCCAGTCAAACCACTGGCTTTGATGATGCCTGTCAGTGTCGAAGGGGGGTGGAGTGTGAATGCTTGGGTCCAGAAGACACGACCTCTCTTTTGCCAGCTTCTGCGCTGTAGTCCAGTTCTCCTTGTGGTTGACTGGATTCACAGCTTCAGAAATCCCTGCAACGACTACACCGTTAACTGTTCTAGGGTAAAAACATCACAAAGTTTAGTAAAGCAAAAAGAAAGTTTTATCTGGCATATACTCAAAAGGGCAAAAGTGGGAAATCAGACAAGCATGCTGCCAGAGCCATGTCTGCCCAAATCCAAAGAATGTTACAGAACAGGCAAGAATGGGAAAATGGACAAGCATGCTGCTACAGCCATGTCTGCCCGAGTCCCTTGACTAGGGTTTTAATACCTTAGAAGGATTGAAAATATGTGCTGCTGTGCTTACTACATAATACTTTTTTTTAAAATTGTGCTTTAGATGAAGGTTTATAGAGAAAATTAGTTTCTCATTAAACAATTAATACACATATTGTTTTATGACACTGGTTGCCAACACTGCAACGTGTCAACACTCTCCCCTTCTCGACCATGGGTTCCCCACTTCCTTTCGTCCAACTTTTCAGTGCCTTCCTGCCTCTTGTCCTTGCCCCTGGGCTGGTGTGCCCTTCTAGTCTTGTATGCATGGTTGAGCTACACGTATTATTGTTTGTTTTATGGGCCTGTCTAATCTTTGGCTGAAGGGTGAATCGAACCTCAGGTGTGACTTCAGTACTGAGTTAAAAGGGTGTCCGAGGGCCAGACTCTCGGGGTTTCTCCAGTCTCCATCAGACCGGTAAGTTTGGTCTTTTTTTGTGAGTTTGAATTTTGTTCTACATTTTTCTCTAGCTCTGTCCGGGATCACTACCTAACATCTTTATTGAAAATTCAAGGGAGGGAATGGAGAAATTTTAGGCTCCATGGTGGACTGCTGGTGAAGACATCTTAGAGGCCATTCCTGGTACCTCTCAGATCATATTATGTGGGTGACAGTGCCGATCCTGATGCCAGGTGTGTACACACCCCTCATACACCTAATGCTGAGTCCTGAGTGCTTAGACCCTACACTCACATTGAGGCTTAGAAGGAAATAATGCTTTGCATTAAGTTAAACCAGTGTTAGGTCTATAAATTCTGTCTGCATTGTGTCTTCTGACCAGCATATGCTAGGGTAACTTTCAAAACCTTTAACAACTGGTATGGCAAGGGTGGTCCCTGGGTGGGGCAAATGGTTATACTAACAGAACGGTTGGCAGTTTGATTTTTTTTGGTTATGGCAAGGGTCCTGACCAATCAGAACTATTGTCGGAATCTCAGCTGTGCTGAGTGTTAACCCTTTAGTTGCTGGATTGTGGGGAAATTCCTGGAGGTCTTGGAGAAGGACCAGGGTGGCAGGGCTCAGGGCAATGGATGTTTACCAAATAGTATGTAAGGATTTCAATATTCTACTACTTGAAATGGCTGTACTGGTGTGAACTAGCAGCATGTCAGTCCTAGATGTAGGGTACAGAAAAGAGTGATCTGGAGTTCTAAGGCTCAGAAGGGCCTGAGTTTGGAAACTCTCCTGGGATAAGGAGACAGTGATGATAGATCTGGGATGCTGAGACAGGTGCTGCTCAGGCTACTTTGGGTGTTATGACTTGAGAGCTCTGTATGATGGGTGGCAGGGGTTGAGGGGAGGCAGGGCTGTAGGCAGCAGGGTACAGTCCACAGGAACTGTGAAGGTCAAAGGTAGGACAAGTGGGACAGGTGTAGGAGTTGAAGGAGGTCCTCAAGAGAAAGAAGGAGAAGCAAATGTGGAAAGAGGGATATCATTGCTGATGTCATATGGATCTTGGCTTAAAGTATAGAATACCAGAGAGATATTTACCTGTGTTTTATTTACTATGCAAAGGCATTCAACTGTGTGGATCATAACAAATTATGGATAACATTATGAAGAATGGGAATTCCAGAATACTTAATTGTGCTCACAAGGAACATGTACATAGACCAGGAGGCAGTTGTTCAACTAGAACAAGGGGATACTGCGTCGTTGCGTCGTTGCGGTGTTTAAAATCAGGAAAGGTGTGAGTCAAGGTTGTATCCTTTCACCACACTTATTCAATCTGTATGCTGAGCAAATAGTCCAAGAAGCTGGACTATATGAAAAAGAACAGAGCGTCAGGATTGGAGAAAAACTCATTAACAACCTTTAATATGCAGATGACACAACCTTGCTTGCTGAAAGTGGAGAGGACTCGAAGCACTTACTGATGAAAATCAAAGACCGCAGCCTTCAGTATGGATTACACCTCAACATAAAGGAAACAAAAATCTTCATGACTGGACTAATAAGCAATATCATGGTAAATGGAGAAAAGACTGAAGTTGTCAAGTATTACATTTTACTTCGATCCACAATCAACCGTGGAAGCAGCAGTCAAGAAGTCAAACGACACATTACATTGGGCAAATCTGCTGCAAAGGACCTCTTTAAAGTGTTGAAAAGCAGAGATGTCACTTTGAGGACTATGGTGTGCCTGACCCAAGCCATGATACTTTCAATTGCCTCATATGTATGTGCAAGTTGGACAATGAATAAGGAAGACGGAAGAAGAATTGATGCCTTTTAGTTACTGTGTTGGGGAAGAATATTGAATATACCATGGACTGCCAGAAGAACGAACAAGTTTGTTTTGGAAGAAGTACAGCCAGAGTGCTCCTTAGAAGCAAGGATGGCAAGACCTCATCTCACATACTTTGGACATGTTATCAGGAGGGACCAGTCCCTGGAGAAGGACATCATGCTTCATAAAGTAGAAGGTCATCAAAACAGAGGAAGACCCTCGATGAGATGGACTGACACAATAGCTGCAACAATGGGCTCAAACATAGCAATGATTGTGAGGATGGCGCAGGACCAGGCAGTGCTTTGTTCCATTGTACATAGGGTTGTTATGTGTTGGAACCATCTCTACAGAACCTAACAACAACGTGAGCTGACTTGATGTTTGCAAGCTTTGGGCATTTAAAGAAAATGATTCTCTGCCATAGCCTCCTCCTTCTGCCCCCAGACACCTTCTGTGTACACTGCCTCCATTGTAAACTCTGTTGTTGTACATTCTGGTTGTACTTCTTGTGAACCTTAGGACCCATCAAAACATTACCCCTGGGTAAAAGCACCAGTTCTTTGGACTTAACCAGGGTTCTGGAGGTTCTGGAGAAGACAGTAATCAGTGGATCCAGGAGAAACCCAAATGAGCTTCCAAAGCCAAGTCCAGGTGAGCCAGGGAGGTAATGTCAGAACAAGGACAGAGTCGCACCTCCTTCAAGAAATCATCCTCAGTTACTCCAGCCTCCTCGGTCTCTGATGTCTCTGAACTTGTTGACGCTTTTAAGGAGGGGAACCTTTAAAGACTAATATTCGTATTCCAACATGAGGTGGGAGCAATTGAATTTTTTCAAGGGCCCTTTCATATAATTCTGATAAAAGCCCTGGTTGAGAAACATTATAGAGCATTTATAAGAGATGCCTAGGAATAAAAACCAAAAACCAAACCCATTGCTGTCGAGTTGATTCTGACTCATAGCAACCCTATAAGACAGAGTAGAACTGCCCCATAGGCTTTCCAAGGCTGTAATATTTACAGATGCTGATGGCCATATCTTTGTCCTGCTGAGCAGCTGGTATTTTCGAACCATCGACCTTTCAGTTAGCACTTGCAAAGTGGAGCCCACAGAAAAAATCCACCTCCCATATGTGCTTTATTTGGCCAGCATAGTGGTTTTTTTTATTTAAAAAATTTGAATGGGAATGCTTTTAGGTGGGGGTTGCAATTTTCAAGGAGCCCTGTTGGCACAGTGGTTAAAGCACTCTGCGGTTTGAACCCACCAGCTGGTCTGCGCACGAGAGATGTGGCAGTCTGCTTCTGTATGGATTTGATTTACAGCCTTGGAAACCCTATGAGGTAGTTCTACTCTGTCCTTACAGGTCACTATGAGTCAGAATTGACTCGATGACAATGAGTTTTGGGTTTTGGTGCAATGTTCAGTTTGCTATAGTCTCCACTACTCCCTGTTGCCTTGTAACCAGGTGCTTCACTTTTTTTATTACTTGTGACTGAGGAACACTTGTACATCCAGGTGAGAGTCGTCCCTCACATAGGTACATTGGGAAGCAGCCCACTCACCTCAATGGTGAGGTCCTAGCTCCGAGTGTTTCTGAGACTCCTCTTCAGGTACTATCGTCAGAATAATTTTATACCACACACAAGAAAAATCAGTCTCTTCACTCTGTAGCCCATGCTATGTTAATTTTAAATAATGATACATCCTCAGGGTACACAGGGTATAGTACACAGGTACACCTGGAGAAGGTGTAACATTTTACCTGGAATTCACATATATAATCTTTGAACTGTGTCTCAGTCATCTAGTGCTGCTGTAACAGAGATACCACAAGTGGATGGCTTTAACAAAGAGAAGTTTATTCTCTCACAGTCCAGTAGGCTACAGGTCCAAATGCAGAGCGTCAGTTCCAGAGGAACACTTCCTCCGTTGGCTCTGGAGGAAGGTCCGTGTCGTCAATCTTCCCTTGGTCTGGGAGCTTCTCTGAGCAGGACCTCAGGTCTAAAGGACGCGCTCTGCTCCCAGCACTGCTTTCTCGGTGGTATGAGGGTCCCATGTGTCTCTACCCGCTTCTCTATTTTATATCTCAAAAGAGATTGGCTTAAGACACTATCCAATCTTGTATACCTAATCAGTATAACTGCTGCTAATCCATCTTATTACATCATAGTGATCGAGTTTACAACACATAAGGAAATCACATCAGATTACAAAATGGTACACAATCATACAATACTGGGAATCATAACCCAGCCAAGTTGACAGATATTTTTGGGAGACCCCATTCAATCCATGACAAATGGGTAGATCTGAGATGAAGACTACAGAATTAGCTCTTTCTATCCCCAAAATATAACAGAGGGAAGGCTTATCACCCCCATCCATTCTTTCCAAAGGAAGAATGATTTCTCTAGAACTTTGAGTTCCAACAACTTGGTGGCATCCAGGTTGCCATGGAGACTTTGTAAACCATTAAGATCCCAGGCCTGGGGCACTGTCTAGTCCTCCACTGTCTAATAGAAATATATTGTGAGCCACAAATTCAAGTCACATATGAAATTTTAAATTTTCTAGCATCCACATTAATAAGTAAAAAAAAAGATAAAATTAATTTTAATAATATATTTTATTTAAGCCAATGTACTCAAAGTATTATAACTTCAACACTTAATCGATACAAAAATTATTGAGATATTTTACATTTTCTTTGATCTTAAGTGTTTGAAATCCAGTGTGTAGGTTACACTTACAGCACATTTCATAGTGAAGATCTAGCTTCATTTCAAGTGCTACTTGGGGGCTAGCTGCTATTGTGTTGGATAGTGCAGCTCTAGTCTCCTAATGAGAGGCCACCATGGTGGGGGGGCGGCTCTCAGAACATAGAAAGGCCTCCTTGTTGGATTGGCCAGTCCCCTGGTCTGCCTGTGTGTGCTCTTGTTGTGCCAAGATGGCATGCCCTTGGGCCACTGACTCATACTACCATCATGTCCTGTACTCTGAAGGATTTAATTTTAGCCAGGTTTCCTGGTGCTTTGCCAAATTTCCTCTATGCTTCATCTGTTCCTCTTCAAGTCCTTGTATGTCATTGTAACATAATTCAAAGCTCTGGTGGGCTAGAATCCAATAGACCCAACTCAAACAGGAAGCTGGCTTTCTCATGTTTATTTGGAACCATGAACCAGAAAATATCAGACACTTGTTTTCAGTGCTTCATTGAGTTGGAACTAAATCGAACCTTAATCATTTCCAGTGGAGCCTTCCAATGTGGAATGATTTATAGGTTTCAATCGTTAGTCAAGAGGACTGCTTAGAACATGAATTGACTCTAAGCATTCCTTGCTCTGATCATTATCACTGGCTATCCCATTCTTTGCCTGGAATCTTGTTAGAAGCCTATACAACCTTGTATGAGGCTGGGGTGACAACTATATCCTAAAGAACTTTGGGAGTATTCCAGCAAGTATTCCACAAAGTATCTCTGTGTAAAAGTCTTGGTCTAGGTCTCTGTCCCAAACCCCCTTGTGAATCCCACAATAGAGAGTCTTGTCTGTTACCACATGGCTGTCTCCAATGTGGCCTGGGAATATACACTATACACCACTGTGGCAGATGTGTTTGCTGCCTGTCCAATAGCTATTCCTCCTGCTTTTGCTCAAATGTGGCAGAGCTCACCTTCTACAGTAGTGGATGACTATGTCAGATACATGCTTTCCCAGACTGCTTTGCAGCCAGGAATGGCCATATGCTCCATTTCTGCCAAAGAGACATAAGCGAATATTACGGGGGAGCTTCTGGGAAAGCTTCTAATGAAAAGAGAGAGATATGAGATGAGAGAATGTCTCTCTAGAAACTCCAGTTGCTCCCTTCTTCCTGATGTGCTTTTGGTGTTTACAGCCAGGGAGGTAATTTTGAGACCATAAAACAAGCCTGAGGTTGAAAGTAGAGCCTTCTTGGAATGGAAAGAGATTGCATCCATGATGACATTGTTGAGCAGCTGTACCAAACCTGGAAATTCCTGTCTTTAGGAATGAAACCCTTGTTGTTTAAACCACTTTTAGTCAGGTATTCTGTTACTTGCAGCTGAGAGCATCCTAACTGGTATGGATGTTTATTATTTAATGATATATCCTTTTCTTCTACTTCTTAGAAGTAAGAAGACACTAGAGTATTTCTCATTCAATCTTGTTGCCTGGCTATTTCTTACTCATTATCATCCCCATACTACTATATTTACTTATTTACTTATCAGTTCACCTCATAAAGATCTTGTTAGGGCAGGGCCCATGACTGTCTGGTTTACTATTATGGTCCAAGTTCCTATTATGTAAGAGTCATTCAATAAATAACTCTGGGGGCTGTCCAGGAGACAAAATCCCCAAAACTTTGTTGCTGGGAGAACAAAGGCAAGGATGGCACCCTGTTTCTGGCTTGTAGGTTGGCTAGAAGGAGATACTTTACTCCATGAGTGAAAACATGGGAGGGAGCAGAATAGTTGAAGATGCGTTTTGTCCTTGATGTGTTGAGTTAGAGGAGATGTTTTGGAATTAACCCTAGAGCCGGTCCAATGTAAGGTTTAGATTGAAGCACTTAAAAAGAGAAGTGACCCTTCAGTGCTCCCATTTCATTGCATGGAACCATGAGCCACCTTGCTGCCCAAGCTAGAAATCAGGAAGTCATCCTTGATAGTTCCCTCTCCCTTACCCTCAACATTCAACCCATCACCAATTTCTGATGATTTGGCCTTCGTCTCTCCCACCCATAAACTTCTCTCCATCCCCACTGCCACCACCGGAGTTCAGTCTCCTCCCTTTCACTCACCATATTCCAGCCGTACCACTCTTCTTTTCATCCTTTGAAAGTACCAGTCTTCTTGCCTTTGTCCATGAGGTTCCCTTCACCAAGAAATGCTCCCTCTGCTCTTCACCTTTCTCCCCTTGCCCACCTCCTGCCTATCCTTTAGGTCTCACCTAAACATCATTTCCTGAGGGAGGCCTTTCCTAACTACCTCCCATTCCATCCACCTTTGTAGCCTCAGAAATTTAACTTTGTTGAAATACCATGGGTAATTTGGATTTTGGTACCTACACAGGCAAATAAAACGTATGAAAGACTTATGTATAAAAATGAGAATTATTAATTTAAATGAGAAATGTAACCATCAAGGATTAGAAACCCAGGTGTGTGGGCCATTACTATTTTTCTCCTAAAAGCCAAGTTTACACAAGAAGCCAAATTCTTGAGAGTACAAGATCAGACAAAAAGCATTAGCTGGCTAAATTTGCTAAACTATGATAGCCTGGTGAACCCATTCTACCACAGGAGTCTCCCTTGATGTCTGGTCTTGGGCCACCACCCCCAGTGCTGAAGACCCCCTACCCCAACATGTCCTAGTTTTACCTCATCTCCTAAGCATCAGTGGTTAACTTGCTACTCCATCAGACAGACATAAGCTTGCTTTAAGTATATTAAACACCTACCAGGTTAATACTGAATAAGGTTAAGGTCAGCTCTGGAAGTAATCTCTGTCTTTTAAGTGGCTTTGCATATCTCTGTTCTGATCTACTGTGTCTGTTTTATAGTTTAAGAGTTTGTGAAAACAGACTACTATAGGACTTGTATTCACTTCTTTAAAATTCTATTACTTACATTTTATTTTACTGAGGCTTAGATTCCTTCAGGATCTACATTGTTGATTGTCTTAGCAAATGGAACTCTGTAGCCTTGAAGCCACATGTCCTTCTAATGGTCTGGGGGCTGTCAATGCAGGTTCAAGAAGGAGATGGAATTCTAAAGATTTAAATCTTTTGGAAGAACTTATTAGATAAGGGTGAAGGCAGAAAACACTTATAATCATAAAACCTTATTTTCTATTTCATAACCATGACTACATGCTTGCATAATTGAATGTAAGAAGCCCCCTTGGAAGGTCCTGATCTCCTGTGGAATGCAACCTTCAATCTTGACATACTCCATGCCAATTAGGACACATGGAGATATTTAAGTTTCCCAAAGGGAGGAAAGTATGTTACATCCATCTGCCATAATTGATTGGCTACTAGACCACGTGGGTTGGCAGTCAGGACAGGTGTGAACAATTTGTTGTGCTTCAGTAAGAGAGATAGAAAATTGTTTTTGAAGTCCGCATGCATTTTTCTGAAAGAAATTATGAGAAGTTCGTGTATCAGAAAAGGCAGAGCCAGCAAGTAAATCGGCGCGAGAATTGCCATCAGAAAGAGGCCCCGGCAAGGGTGTATGGGAGTGCATGTGTACCACAAAAAAGGGAGAGTTACAGCTATTAAGCAGGGTTTGGAGCCTTTTAAATAAAGTAACTCATCGTTGTTTACTAAATCAATGAGTTACATCGCTAATATGTTGAATAGTGTGAACAACATAAGCAGAATCAGCAATTAAATTGAACGGCATTGATTTAAAAATTTCAAAGGCAGCAACAGCTGCCAACAGCTCAGAATGCTGTGTAGTGGAAGCCTTTTGTGTAATGAAATGTTGCCAGGCACTGTCTGTCTGCCAAGTGACCGCTCCTTTTCCAGTTTTTCCTGATCCGTCTATAAAGGCGGTAGGAGGATTAGCAAGGGGTGAAGGAGAGAGCATAGTGGAAAGTTTGTAAAGGAAGAAGTTGTAGGGTAGAGAGTGGTTTTGAAGTGGGATAAGAATAAATTATTTGCCCAGTAAAATCAGCCAAAGCTATCTGGAGCTCTTCAGAATTAAGAAGAGCATGATCAAAAGCTGTTTTCATTACCTCAAAGTAAATAAAATGAGGGTCAGAACCCAAAAACTGTTGAGTGCGGGTGTGTCCTTGCATTAATAAGTTAATGCGCTGAGAGAAGCATGTAAACAACTGTTGTGGAGGGCGATAAGGAAGAAAAAGCCACTCAAGTGCTCTGAAGTCAGGAGTAAATTGACAGAGCACGCCTGTAAGACTATGAGGAGTATTTAATAGGAGAAGGTAAACAGGATGATTTATCTGTAAAC
>NW_004444014.1:1620719-1621924 GCF_000243295.1 Trichechus manatus latirostris
GCCAGCATAACCCTGATACCAAAACCAGGTAAAGACACCACAAAAAAAGAAAATTACAGACCAATATCCCTCATGAACATACATGCAAAAATCCTCAACAAAATTCTAGCCAATAGAATTTAACAACATATCAAAAAAATAATTCACCATGACCAAGTGCGATTCATACCAGGTATGCAGCGTTGCTTCAACATTAGGAAAACAATCAATGTAATCCATCACATAAATAAAACAAAAGACAAGAACCACATGATCTTATCAGTTGATGCAGAAAAGGTATTTGATAAAGTCCAGTGCTCATTCATGATTAAAACCTTCAGCAAAATAGGAAGAGAAGGGAAATTCCTCAGCATAATAAAGGGCATTTATACAAAGCCAACAGCCAACATCATCTTAAATGGAGAGAGTATGAAAGCCTTCCCCTTGAGAAGCAGACAAGGATGCCCTTTATCACTACTCCTATTCAACATTGTGCTGGAAATCCTAGCCAGAGCAATTAGGCTAGAAAAAGAAATAAAGGGCATCCAAATTGGTAGGGAAGAAGTAAAAGTATCTCTATTTGCA
The DNA here is from genome assembly GCF_000243295.1 of Trichechus manatus latirostris. Lineage (NCBI taxonomy): Eukaryota > Metazoa > Chordata > Mammalia > Sirenia > Trichechidae > Trichechus > Trichechus manatus. The sequence goes on from NW_004444014.1 coordinate 1,621,284, forward strand.
AATGATATGATCTCATACACAGAAAACCCCAAAGAATCCACAAGAAAACTACTGGAACTAATAGAAGATTTCAGCAAAGTATCAGGATACGAGCTAAACATATAAGAATTAGTTGGATTCCTCTATACCAACAAAGAGAACTCCAAAGAGGAAATCACCAAATCGATGCCATTTACAATAGCCGCCAAGTAGATAAAATACTTAGGAACAAATCTAACCAGAGACGTAAAAGACCAATACAATGAAAACTACAAGACACTACTGCAAGAAACCAAAAGAGACCTACATAAGTGGAAAAACATACCTTGCTCATCGATAGGAAGACTCAACATTGTGAAAATGTCAATTCTACCCAAAGTGATCTACAGATACAATGCAATTCTGATCCAAAATCCAATGGCATTTTTTAATGAGATGGAGAAACAAATCACTAACTTCATATGGAATGGGAAGAGGCCCTGGATAAGTAAAGCATGACTGAAGAAGAAGAACAAAGTGGGAGGCCTCACACTACCTGATTTTAGAACCTATTATACACCATGGTAGTCAAAACACCCTGATACTGGTACAACAACAGATACATAGACCAATGGAACAGAATTGAGAATCCAGACATAAATTCATCCACCTATGAGCAGCTG
>NW_004444014.1:1622677-1735868 GCF_000243295.1 Trichechus manatus latirostris
ACCATATGATCCAGCAATCCCACTCCTTGGAACATATCCCAGAGAAATAAGAGCCGTCAAAAGAATAGATATATGCACACTCATGTTCATTGCAGCAGTGTTCACAATAGCAAAAGGATGGAGACAACCTAGATGCCTATCAACAGATGAATGGATAAACAAATTATAGTATATTCACACAATAGAATACTATGAAACAATAAAGAACAAAGATGAATCCTCGAAACATCTCATAACATGGATGAATCTGGAAGACATTATGCTGAGTGAATTTAGTCAGTGGCAAAAGGACAAATATTGTATGAGACCACTATTATAAAAACTCAAGAAAAGGTTTAAACAGAGAAGAAAACATTCTTTGATGGTTAGGAAGGTGGGGAGGGAGGGAGACTCTTATTCACTAACCAGATAGTAGATAAGAATTATCGTAGGTGAAGGGAAGGACAACACACAATACAGGGGAGGTCAGCATAACTGGACTAGACCGAAAGCTAAGAAGTTTCCTGAATATGATCATACACTTTGAGGGACAGAGTAGCAGGGGCAGGGGTCTGGAGATCATGGTTTCAGGGGACATCTAAGTCAATTGGCATAACAAAGTTTATAAAGAAAATGTTGTGCATCCCATTTTGGTGAGTGGCGTCTGGAATCTTAAAAGCTTGCAAGCGGCCATCTAAGATGCATCAATTGGTCCCAACGTACCTGGAGCAAAGGAGAATGAGTAACACCAAAGACACAAGGGAAGTATTAGCCCAAGACACAGAAAGGGCTACATAGGTCAGAGACTCCATCAGTCTGAGACCAGAAGAACTAGATGGTGCCTGGCTACCACCAATGACTACCCCTACAGGGAACACAACAGAGATTCCCTGAGGGAGCAGGAGATAAGTGGGGTGCAGAACTCAAATTCTAGTAAAAAGACCAGACTTAACGGTCTGACTGAGACTGGAGGGACCCCGGAAGTCATGGCCCCCGGACTCTCTGTTAGCCCAGAACTGAAATCATTCCCGAAGCCAAGTCTTCAGACAAAGATTAGACTGGACTATAAGACAAAAAATGATACTCATGAAGAGAGTGCTCCTTAGCTCAAGTAGATACATGAGACTAGACAGGCAGCTCCTGTCTGGAGGCGAGATGAGAGGGCAGAAGGGGTTAGAAGCTAGTTGAATGGACACAGCAAATCGGGGTGGAAAGGAGGAGTGTGGTGTCATATTATGGGGAGAGCAACTAGGGTCACATAACAATGTGTGTATAAATTTTTGTATGAGAGACTAACCTGAACTGTAAACTTTCACTTAAAGCACAATTTAAAAAAAGGCACATGTGACTTTTAAACAAAATTTACAGGAAACTGTGCTTTGAGTATAATTTATTAGTATACTTACATAGAAGTTTGTTATACAGACCACAGGAAAAATACAAGTACTTGCTAAGAAAATCAATAAAACACTTAATTTTAGGATAATACTTAATAACAAAAATAGCTTGAGAAAACTAATACCATTTAAATTACACAATGTACAAGGTTTTAAAATGTTCCTATTTATACATCTGTGTGAGCACATCATGAGAAGGTGCTAGAACTCCTTTCTGAGGATGAACTGTGGGCCACTGTGGTTCACATCACCACCGCATAGATTCCTCATTCCTGGTTGTCTTTGGTTGTGCTTGCTTTTTTATTTCCCTCAACTCTTATTTCACAATATCCCTGACAGGGGAGACTTCAGTTCAAACACTGAAAATCTACATTTTCGACAGGAGTATCCATAATTTGCAAATTCATGGTTTTCAAAAGGCTTTGGTTACAGGCCTTGTAAATTGGATTAATGTTTGTTTTCCTGAGAAAAGGAAGAAGTCAAGTTCTCCCTCAAAATTTATAGGTTTCTTTCTCGGCTTCTGTTGATTACTCAGCAAACCAGGTACCTGGCACTGAGTGCTGTAAACCAAAGAGGAAAAAACCTTCAAGATTTCAAAGTTTCAGGTCTCCAGTCCTCCAAGTTACTGAGTTGGCACATACGTAAGCGGAAAGTAGTAAGCGTAACGTTCCACCACCGTCTTCAGCGTGTTTGGTAATAGAATTTTTATAGAGTTGATAAAATCTGTAAAACCCTGTTGCCATCGAGTCAATTCTGACTCATAGCAACTCTGTAAGGACAGCAGGGAACTGCCCCATAGGGTTTCCAAGGCTGTAATCTTTATCGAAGCAGACAGCTACATCTTTATCCTGTGGAGCGGCTGGTGGGTTCGAACCACCAAACTTTCGGTTGGTAGTCGAGCTTTAAGCACTGCACCACCAGGGCTCCTTATAGAGTTGATAATTTTAAAATAATAATAATAAAAAGATCTGGAGAATTCCTTACCTGTATTCTTTTTGGTGGTTCAAATATCATTGGTATCTGAGAGAGAATATTGTGTGCAGAAAATAATGAGTTGTTTTTTTTTAGGAAGAAATTCAACAACTTCTAATAATACTCATAAGCAATATGATCTCAACCTTCAGACTTTATAACATATAAGACATTCTCAAATGAACTGAAAAAATGGCAATGGATACAACATGGTGAATGTTGTTAATGTTATTGAACTGTGCATATTAAAATGGTTGAAATGGCAAATGCTTTGTTCTATATATTTTACCACAATAAAAATTTTTAAAAAAGGAACATAAAAAATAAAAAAGGGACAATGGATCTTGATGACTTGGTTAGATGCATTTGTTGCTATGCTGAATGTTTTTGAAATGTGCAACTTTTCTTTAATATCTAAAAGCTGGTTAAGTCAGGAACTTCTCTTATTTTATTGAAGCAACTCCATTCTCATAAAAAAAAGAAAAAAAAAAAGCTTCATTTAAAAAATTCTTGGCAATATCCAAGAAAAATGGCAATTGCAGAATAGTTTTGACTGACAAAATCCCTTTCTCCCTTCTGCAGCTCCATCTGCCTGAAAAAACCCAACGATCTCCTGAATAAGAGAACGTCCTGCACATAATGGACAGTGTTGAGGCCATGGAAGAACTGAGGAACAGCATCAGCCCACACCGTCTCGATGTCAACCACAGGTATAATGTGTAACTTGCATTGACTGAAAAACGAAAAACGAAAAAACCCTGCTGATTTGCAAGTTCTGTGCTGACTTTGATTTTGCGACTGTGAATTCCATTCACTTAAGGCTTTGTTGGTTTATAGAGCTTAATTTTTAATACTGTTAACATCATCCAGCTGACCAGACACCAGGAATATCAATAATTAGCTCCAGTCTCACTTGCTTTCTCTGTTGATGCCTTTTGACTTTATAAATACATTATATCTTAGTCAGCTCCAGCTCCCACTGGGGTTTAAAATTCCGTACCCAGAGCATGCAGATGTCTCTTATATGCTGGGGGGTGTCCCCTGGAGTCTAAAAGAAAAATGGGCACAAGAACAGATTGCCAACAAATTAGTATGAAGTTGTTACTAGGGAAAGTAAGAAGTCAACTGAGGCAGCCAGTCAGAAACGACTCATGACCATGGCTCTGGATGAGTGTTGTTCTCACAAAGGGCTTTCAACAATCCTTTTCTTGGCTTGCAGGTAGAAGATGCGGTTTTCTTCAGGATAAGTGACTTTGCTGAGGGGCATCCTGTAGATGTTGGGGTTTTCCGTGGTCACCAACAGGAATAGTAGTGTGGCCAAACAGAAGGACCAGGTACAAGCTGGCAGTCCAACCTGGAAAAAAGAGACAAGCCACACACTCCTCTGAGATCCCACTGGATGGAAAGCTAACCCACTCAAACCTCTCCCATCCCTGTGTTGTCACTCAGCCCAGAGGGACGAGTCATGGGGGAATGGCTTTTTACTCTGCTTGTGCCCACGGGACTGAATCTAAGATGTCAGAGCAGGTAGCAGTTGAAATGTTTCCATCCATTCTTTAGGGTGGTCAGCTATGTTTCCATGTTGTATGTCTTTCCCTCCCTCTCATACAATCAGACTTCCTACACGAGATGTGCAAACAGAGCTGACACTGAGCAAACCGCTAACGGCCCCTGACCACACATCATGCCCACAAGGCCTTTTCTTCTTAGCCCAGCCCATGGTAACTTCTCTCTCCTTGACCTTCACCCAGGCTAGGTCTTGGTCTCTATTTTGCTTCATTTCTTTCCATTCTGTCCCCCTAATAGACTCTAAGGTCCTTGAGGGTAGGTCCTTCTTCTGGGCTGTCCATGGCAGCTCATGCAATTCTGAGCACACACTATGTACTTGATCAGATCTGGCCTTATGCATGGAGCCGCTGAGGCATGATAGAGTGCAGTTTTAAAAAATACAGATGTCTAATCCCCACTTAGACAGAAGACCCACTGTATCAGAAACACCAAGGGTTGGCGCCTAAGGATCTGTAGTTTTCAACATCTCCCCAGCTGACTCCGTTGTGCAGCCTGCCCGGTTTTGATCATGGACAGATGTTTGTGAACCTTTGTTGGAATGTGAAGGGCTCCACAATGCTCTAATGTATCGCCCCCATCATGCTGGTCATGTGGTGTGGACTTTCCACTGTAAAGATATTGCACCCCCTAAGGACTCTCCCAGGTAAAATCTCTACACTGCTGCTGAGATAATGCTTTGAAGCCATGAGCACATCAACATGGATTGAATTACCAGAAACTGGCCCAGTACAGACAATAGTGTGTGGGGAAGAGAGAGAAAAGTTTGGGACACAGAGCATGGGACCCAGCTTGGATATCCCATTGGGAGGTCGGAGATCCTAGAACATGAGGACACTTAGCTCCTTGGGGGAGAGGAAGGAGAAGGTCAAAGGGCAGGAAGACAGTGCTGCAAAGGAGGAAAAAAGTATGGCAGGAGGCAATGGGCAATGGTTTTGCCCACTAAATAATTCAGCCAGGATCTGGGTCTGAATAAAGTCCCATTGATGACTGACTGGGGATTTAAAAAAGCCAATAGGCACAAAAAACATTTGACTAGATTTTTTTGTTTTTTCTAAACATATCTGGGTCTTTAGCTGATTCTCCTTTTTTTCCCTTTCCTGATTTCTCAGATATATAGTTTTGGCTTTCTGTTTAAAGAACAAAATCCTACAGTCAGCTTCTTGACTCTCAGAGATAGATTATCAACTTGATAATATGTTATACAACCTAAGTTTCACTTCTTTAAACCAAGCTACCTCATATTTTTAACAAGCTCAGTGATGGTGGTTTGGACTAAAGTTTACTGTTGATGCTGGAAGGTAAGAGAGGACAGATGGGTCCAGGAGAAGGGAAAGTACTGGTTATCACAGTCATGGATCTTGTCACTGGACACCACCCAGGTGGACATCAGGAGGGCATTTCTATAGTTGAGAGCTCTAAAATCAATCATGCTGCTGAGAAAGAGAAAGTAAGGCAAACTCACCACAGTCATCACTTGTGACATGCTGATTCCAAGGTAGGCGGTGAACAGGGCTGCAAACGAAAGGAACAATCCTTGGTAGATACACTTTTCATCACAGGAAAGATTGCCTTCCAATACAAATGGTCTGGCATGTATACTTCCCTTCACCAGCTAGCCCAGCATTGTGGTTACAAGTATGAACTTAGAGTCAGGAGCCCTGGGTTCAAATCCTGGCTCCACCGATTAGGAACTTGGTGACCTTCAGCAAGTTATTTAACTGTTTTAAACCTCCATTAGGAGCCCTGGTGGTGCAGTGGTTAAGCTCTTAGCTGCTAACCAAAAGGTTAGTGGTTCAAATCCACCAGCAGCTCCATGGGAGAAAGATGTGGCAGTCTGCTTCCATAAAGATTTACAGTCTTGGAAACCCTATGGGGCAGTTCTACTCTGTCCTATGGGTCGATATAAGTTGGAATCAACTCCATGGCAATGGGTTTGGTTACCTCCATTTCCTCATCTGTAGAATGGAGGTAAAAGGATTATCTCCCTCTTAGGTAGGTGTGAGCATTAGAGGAGATGATGTATGTGCTTAGCACACAATGGGTACTCAGTAAAGGTAGTGTGTCTGTGGTTACTGTTTTGCTGTTGTTATTGCTAATGCTTATGGCAAATAACCTCCTGGTTATTTTACCCAAGCATAGCTGAATTAAAATTTATGGGTGTTTCCTGAGGTAGCATGGTTTCCATATAATCTCAATGCATCTAGAATTCTAGTATTCAAACCCATTGCCATCAAGTCAATTCAGACTCAGCGATCCTATAGGACAGAGTAGAACTGCCCCATAGGTTTCTAAGGAGTGGCTGGTGGATTTGAACTGCCGACCTTTTGGTTAGCAGCCAAGCTCGTAACCACTGCACCACTAGGGCTTGAATTCTAGTATTAATGGTTAGAATATGCAGTTACAAAAAATCATGGTATGAAATAACAACTAGAGATCAGCAGCAACTGAACACAAACCTGGGGTTCTTCTCCACAATGGCATTTTTCCAAACACCATTAAGGTTGGCACAGAGATCAAGGAATAAACATGCCATGTTTTGATTTACTTTGAGGAAGTAAAAATTGTAGTATGGGTAATTTGAGTGTAAGTGTGACTTTCAAAGTGGTGTTGTTGTTGGGTGTTGTGGAGTAGATTCCAACTCAGCAACATGTGTGACAGAGTAGAACTGCCCCACAGGGTTTTCTTGGCTATAATCTTTACGGAAGCAGATTGCCAGGTCTTTCTTCTGTGGAACCACTGGGTGGATTTGAACTGCCAACCTTTTGGTTCAGGGAAGTTTTCAGATTTCACAAGGGCAGCAGAAGAGTGACTTTCATATAATGGCCACACAGCCACTCAAGACACCAGCACTCACTGATAGGCCCACCCACCATCTAGTCTTCATGTCCTGGTGAGAAATCACATCATCTACCTTGGGTGAAGGAGTCCCTGGGTGGTACAAGTGGTTAAGCGCTCAACTACTAATCGAAAGGTTGGTGATTCAAACCCACCCAGGTGTACCTCAGAAGAAAGGCCTGGCAATCTGCTTCCAGAAGGTCACAGCCCTGAAAGTCCTATGGAGAACAGTTCTACTCTGATACACATAAGGCTGCCATGAGTGGGAATTTTTTTGGTTTTACCGTAGGGAAGAGGCAGGAAATGGCGAGAGGGACTCTATGATCTTCACTTACTTTACTATAGACTTCCATCATTTGATCAATATTTTGTCTTCTTATCCTGGTATGTCTTCTTCAATAGTATTGAATTCTTCCTTATCTGAATTATCTTATGCTAGTGAGAAGAGCTGGTCTTTACTTGCTGTATAACAAATCACTGCATTTCTCTGAACCCCAATTTCATCATCTGTCATATGGCAACCTGAAGACTTGATTGACAGGGAGGTGATGAATCCCAAATGAGCTCATGTATTTCCATGGACAGCAGTTGTAAGCTCATCTCTGTCACCATAGGATTGAGATACTGCTCTGAACAGAAGGCTCTCATGGTCTTGGTTTTGCCCAGTTTCATTTATTTTTCTCATTTCAGTCATTCAACAAATATTTGAATATTCACTGGCCCTCTGCTAAGCACCGGGGACACTCTGTGCCTGTCCTCCTGAGTCCCAGCTCTTCCACAACACCTCCTCTGAGCACATGACGCGTTATTGCCATCTCTCTCATTTTAACGCCTATTGCACTTATAAGGCACTTTTATGACTCATATTGTCACACTGTTTTGAAGTGATCTCCAATTGCAAGTTGCTTTTGTCTTCATAATAAGAGTGTCAGACTATTCAACAGTAGGTGACCATCAATGAAGACTTGCTGAGTCAGACTGGGAAAGCTTTACATTAGAGGTAAAATTCTGTGCACCACACTCAGTTTGTAGGCAATGAGCCTACATTATCTATTGAGGGAAAGCAAAGACCCTTGAGTGCTGGAGGGAAGACTGGATTTTAGCTCATCGTTCACAATGTTCCTTCCAACAGACTGCCAGGTGCAAGTTCTACTATATAACCCAACCATTAAAAAGAGATGCAAAATGTGTTTACAGTTTGCACTGATAAAATAACAAAATTGAGAAATTCCCTGATCATGCCATTTCTGGTTTAGAGGCACAGGGCAGGCAACATGGCCAGGTTCTATCAGAGCTTCCCAAGTCCTCTTTCTGTTAAAGACATTTGGAACTACAAAAGAACAGCTGTGAAATAAATGTTATTTATTGACTTTGGTTGACAAGGTGGTCTTTTGTTTGGCAGTATCGGGGTGACATGGGCATGCTGAAACCTGCTGTGGCATTTTACATTTGAGATTTGGTTCACAAGAGGGCTGAAGGTCTGTCTCAAAAATTCATGCCCAAAGATTGAAAAAGACTAATAGTACCCAGTGTGGATGAAACAGGAACTCTCATGCACTGTTGGTGGCAGCGGGAATTGGTATGATCTTTTTGGAGATGAATGTGGCATCTATAAACATTAAAATTGGTATTCCCTTTGACCCATCAATTCTGCTTCTAGAAATTATCTTACAGAAATACTTTGCAAAGTACACAAGGATGTTTGTGCAGAAATGCTCACTGTGGTACTGTTTTAGCTCCAAACTAGAAGCCATCTAAACTTCTCCAGCAAAAGAGGGTTGGTTAAATAAACTACCTACACCTGGCTATCTCCACTGTCTTAACAGCAGCAATTCTGTACTTGGCCATGTACTGCCCCTTCTCCTTACTTCTCAATTGTACCACGAGAAATGTCAGCTCAGTGCTGGGCTTTCACGCCCCCTACAGAGACACATCTCTCACACAGCTGGTATCTAAGGAAATGTAAGCCTCACAGGAAGGGGAAAGGAGACATCAGAAGAGAGCAAACAGCATACAAGAAAGACAACAAACTGAACAGCGTATACTAGTTAAAGTTTAATTAATGAATTAAATAAAAATGCTATGGGTGAATAAACCCCAAACCAAACCCGTTGCTGTCGAGTCGATACTGACTCATGATGATCCCATTACTGTGAGGAACTGAGCTCCATAGGGTTTTCTTGGCCGTAAGTTTTACGGAAGCAGATTGCCAGGCTTTTCTTCCCTGGCACTGCTGGGTGGGTTCAAACCGTCAACCTTTCATTAAGCAGCTGAATGCAAACCGTTTGTGCCACCCAGGGAGCTTTATAGGTGAATAAGCCTCCCCTTATAATTAACATGGGAAATCCATTAGCAGTTTCAAATCCACATCACTGGAGTTCTGTCTTCACCTAAGGGGTTGCCATAAGGGCCTGAATGCTACTAAAGGGAAGCAGAGTCATGTAGCGAATTCTAGGTTTGGATTTACCCTTCATTGCTTGCCCTCCAGTACAGGATTTACCCTCTCTGGCCTCAGTATCCCAATAGCAAAATGGAAGAATGGAGTGTGGATCTCTGGAACCCCTTCTAGCGCTGATGGGCTGAATCTGGCTAGAATACTGGGGATCAGAAAGGATTAATATAACTGTTCTCAAAGTGTGGTCCCTGGGGCAGCAGTATCAGCACCAGCTGGGAACCTGTTAGAAACGCGAATTCCTTCCCTACCTCCCTGCACCGAATCAGAGTTATTTCCTTTTAGTTTCTTGAGTCAAACAATTAGTATGAAGAGCACAGGAAAAATCAGGTTTCTACCTCCAAAATATACATACTACAGAATGTTTAATGACATTTGGTGGTTCAATGGTAGAACTCTCCCCTTCTGTGCAGGGGTCGCTGTACATAGGGTCGCTGAGTCAGAACTGATTCGATGGCACCTAACAACAACACCACCATCCGGGGGATGAGACCTGGATTCGATTCCTGGCCAACGCACCTCACGCGCAGCCACCACCAGTCTGTCAGTAGAGGCGTGCATGTTGCTATGATGCTGAACAAGTTTTAACAGAGCTTCCAGACTAAGATGGGCTAGAAAGAAAGGCCTAGTGATGTACTTCCAAAAGCCAGCCAATGAAAACCCTATGGAGCACAATGGTCCAATCTACAACCTATCACAGTGATGGTGCAGGACCAGGACCGGCAGTGTTTGTTGTGTTGTGCATGGGGTCACCATGAGTGGGGCCAACTCAGTGGCAGCTAACAACAACCACAGAATGTTTAATATGAGTCAACAGCCTCTCTTCACAATAAGCAGTAAGGTAGGCAGAACAGACTTTAGCATGCCCAGAGGGGAAGTCACTTATCCTGGTCACACACTTAGAGAGCGGGGACCACAGACTTGAACCCCAGTCCTGATTTCCCTTCACAGTCCTTTTTTACTGACTGTCCTCGATTTTGGTCCCATAGTCATGAGCATGTCTTCTCCCCCCCACCACCCCTGAGATGCCAGGGGTACTCACCACAGGCAACAGCCAGGAAGTGGGTTTGCCAAGTGAGCGCTGTGAACATTCCTCCAATTGCAATGCAGGCCAGAGAGCTGTTGAAACCCCAGAGTCCAAAGTAGATGTTCTCAAATGGAGCCGAAAGGCTGAGCCCTATTAGACACGACAGGAGGGCTCAGAGCTGTGCACTAAACAGCAAGATATTCTGGATGGAGTCGGGGCAGGGCAGACAGTATCCTGAGAACTCCCATTGGTCCCTTGGAAGCAGAGACTCCAAGGAATATAGAAAATGCCTGAGACCATGCATGGAACCGAGGAGGTGCTCAATACTTGGTAAGAAGTCTTCTGCTTACCTGCTGCTATCCCCAGCAGCGATCCGATTGCAGCGTGCAGGAACATGATTGGGGAGGAGAGCAGAATGGCGCACAGAAAAATGCCCCCTGTCCATGGGTTGTCACAGCCATATATCTGACCCACACCCACGGGCACAGATTTTAATAACTGCAAAAGCAATTAAAAAAGGAGGCCACTAAAACAACTGAACAGAAACCCACGGACACAGAAAATTTACTTTTAGATTTAGTATATCTTGTCTTTCAAAATTAGTGTTACTAATTTGTTAATTCTCTTTCTGTCTTTTTAGCCACAGAAAAAACACCAGTCATTCATCTGCTTTAGTACCAGAGAAGGGTGAACACTGAGCACTCTTCCCTAGCTCCTCCTCCACATACTGACTCTATTGCACTGACAATGGCCTTGATCAACAGAGTGCCTGGCTTTCGATGGAGCTGCCCCTCTGGGGTTAGTGCTGCAGATTTCTAGGAAAAGATGAGGGGAAAAAGTTAGCTTTGACCAAACAGTCACTGAAAAATTTCTTAGACTCCCAAAGAACTGGAATAGAACATGTGCCCTATCTTTAGATGGCAAGGTCACCTAGAGCTGAGTACCTATTAGACTCTAATGGACTCTTTCACCCAATTAACCAAGGGCACTTGGGGTGTGTTCCAGAGGCAGGGGGAATGTGAGAAGATGGTATGAGCCTTACCTCCAGGGCACTGAGGTCAGTCCAGGTGACATTGGGAACTGAAGTTACAGGTGTGATCAATTTGCTTGGAAAGAAGGGATTGTAATGTCCTGTGGCCGCCAGGTACATTGTTATCGCCATGTTGAAAGGCAGGGTGAAGACAGGGAGGTCCCATTTGCAGAACACAGAGCTCAGTGCACTTGAGAAGACTGGGCTAAAAACAAAATAGAAGATAAGAACACACATGTGACAAGCCAGAGGGACAAACCAAATCTCTATACTATGGAGGGACTTTTTTTCATCTACAAATATGGCCCTAGTGTTGGGAAACTTCCCATAGAAAGAAAACCTGGGATAAATCTTGTCATAGAAAGAATACTTGTATAAAGTAAAAAAAAAAGGCAAACCTACTCTCACCTTATTTTGCTTCTGGAAAATTATACTCTGAGGTTGCTCAGAGTGAGTTATATATCAAGGTTTTAAACATAATTTTGAAGTATTTAAGACATATGAAATGAAATGTCATCTATACAGTTAAAGCCTCCTCTGTAACACTACCTAATCATAGTCTCTTCCTTCCTACCAGAGGTAAGCACAATCCGATCCTGAATTTGGTATATATCATTTTAACATGTCATTAGTATATCAAATTTTGGAAAAGAGAAACTATTGTCCAAGGGAAGGTGTAGGTGGCATGGGTTGGAGGAAAAAGATCTTAAACTTAGAAGTGTAGAGTTTAAGTCCTTGAGCTGTTGAGAACTGTGTGACCTTGGGCAAGGCACTTCCCATCAGCTACCTTATCTGTAAACTGGGGGATTGGATTAGATAGTGTTGTGGTTTGAATTATGTCCTGGTACCTGTAAATGTGACTTCTTCTGGAAATAGGGTCTTTGCAGATATAATCAAGTTAAAATGAGGCCATACTGGGTTAGTTGCTGTTGTTATGTGCCGTTCAGTAGATTCCGACTCATAGCGACCCTGCAGAACAGAGTAGAACTGCCCCATAGGGTTTCCAAGCAGTGGCTGGTGGATTTGAACTGCCGACATTTTGGTTAGCAGCCTGAACTCTTAACCACTTCGCCACCAGGGCTCCATACTGATGAGGGTGGGCCTAAATTCAGTGGCTGGTGTCCCCATAAGAAGAGGGAAATTTGGACACAGAGACCCACAGGGAGAACACCATGTGCCAACAGAGGCAGAGGTTGGAGTGATGAAGCTACAAACCCAGGAACACCAAGGATTGCCAGCAACCACCAGAACCTAGGAGGAGGTAAGAAGTATTCTCTCCTAGAGCCATCAGAGGGAATGTGGCCCTGCTTACACCCTGATTTCAGACCTCTGGCCTCCATAACTGTGAGAGAATAAATGTCTGCTGTTGTAAGCCACCCAGTTTGTAGTACTTTGTTAAGGCAGCCCCCAGCAACTCAGACACATGGTCCCTGGGCCTCTTTTGCAGCTCTCACTTGGTGACCTAATCAAGGGGCCATCATCTTAAGATCAGAACGCCAGATGTCCTGGGTTGTGGGAGGAGGGGTAGTGAGCACTGGCCTCAAGCAATGCTTAGGTCTCTTTTCCAGAGCAGGTTCGAGATTACCTCCTGAGGAGAAGGTTGGCTCTGCCTGTAGATCCTCCGCCACACACCTGTCATGGGCGCGTGGTCCCCCTTCAGACACTGTCCGTGTTGGTTGAACTTCTCATTTTTGTGGATATTATTATTTTATATTCCAAATATGTCATAGTAAGAAAGAAATGTTTGCTTCTAGAAAAAGGATTTAAGGCTGTGTCAATATATAGAAAGTTTAAAGGGTTCTGGTGGGGGGAAGGAAAAAAAGGAATTGAATTGAATCAAGATTTTTTTTGAAGAGGGCAGGTGGGAAGAGGAGCTCATGTAGGCACAGTGGTTCTCAAAGTGGGGTGCCTGACTAGCCACATCAGCATAACCTGGAAACTTGTTAGAAATGCAAATTCTCAGGCCTACTGAATACAGTAAGACCTCCCAGTTACAAACGTCAGACTTACAACTCGAACTTGCCCTTTAATGTTATGTAAATTTGCCCTCACTTTGAAACGATTGAACCAACCCCTACTTGCAACAGATTCTTCATCACAATAACCTTCACTTCTTGCATGTGCAGATTTTAAATCACTGAAAAGGCTTTGAGCCTTTTCCAGCACTAAAGTAAGGCTAAATAAGAACTGTATGCACCTGTTCCAACCTACCTACAAATTAGCCTTAAAAACACACTTAGGAAAGGATCTTGTTCATAAATCAGGGACTGCCGATACCCAGACCTACTGAATACCCTGAACCAGAGACCCTGGTGTGGGGGAGCAGTGCTCTGTGTTTTAACAAGCCCTCCAGGTGATTCTGATACATCTTCAAGTTTGAGGACCCCAGATGTAGGGAGTGTTTCTCAAGTTTGGCTGTACTTGAGGATCACTTGGGGTGCTTTTAAAAATTCTAATACCCAGGTAATACCATGGACCAATTACATCAGAATCTTGGGGCAGGGAGAGGGCAAGGCAGGGGTCACATGCATCATTGTGTTTTAATGCTCCCCAGGAAAGTTAAAGTGCAGACGTTAATGTGCAGGGGGAGGTGATGGCTGGGATTTTTGAGACCCTCTGGTTGAGGGGAGGAGTCCCTGTAAATGGTTAATGCACTTAGCTGCTAATCAAAAGGTTGGAGGATCGAAGGGTGGAGCCAACATGGTGCTATAGATAGAAGCAATATGCCATCCCTGTAGAGCAAAGACCCAAAAAACTAAGTAAAACAGATACAAACGTCAATCCTGGAAATCTAAGCGACAGATAAAGGGATAAAGAACTCAACTAAGCACTGAATGGAATAAGAAATGGACAGAGAACAGAGAACAAGGAGAACTACAGAGTGGAGGTCCCCTACCAGCTAACTTGGCATGGACTCACCATCTTGGACCTCAGCTACCAAGAACGGTGGACAGGGAATACGGGAAGGTAACTTCACGGAGCTCCCAACAGGAGACAGAGTACCCGGTAACCAGAGATACATGCTTTCCCACCCCCCACCGCTCTTCCCTCTACATAGCCTCTGCTGCTTTCTAAAGGGCCATGGTCACTTGGCTGGAGAGACAGCAGCTCCTTGCCACCCGGATTCGCCCTGCCCCCACTGGCCAGCTCCTTCAGTGCCATTTTTATTGTTGTTGTTGTTGTTTTGGCTTTTTTTTTTTTGTTTCTTCTCTCTCTCTCACTTCCTTCCTTTCCTTTCTCCTGCCCAGCTGTCACCGCGTGCTGTCTCTGCCCCTTCTTGACAGGCTTTGCCACACAACTGTGCTAGAGAGCCACCAGTACATGGCTTCCCCAGTCCGTGCCACCTCACTGGCAGGCTCCCTCAGTGCCATTTTTCTCCAGTTTCTTTTCTTTCTCTCTCTTGCTTCCTTTCCTTTCTCTTGCCCACCTAGCCGTGTGTGCTGTGCCCACCCTTACTTCATGGTCTGTGCCACACCGCTTGGCTAGAGAGCCTCTAGCAGATGGCCTCCCCAGGTTTGCACCACCACCACAGGCTGGCTCCGTCAGCGCCATATTTTTTATTTTTCTTTATCTTTCCCCTTCTCCCTTTTCCTTCTCCCTCCCATCTAGGCCCTGTACAGCCTCTGCCCCTTCTTGATGGGCCGTGCTGCGCTGCTTGGTGAGAGAGACATCAACTCACCACCACCCTAATTCCGCCCTGCCTCAATGGCTAGCTCCCTCAGTACCATATTTATTTATTTTTTGTTGTTTTGTTTTTTCTTTCTTCTCTTTCTCCAGCCCACCTTGCCCTGTGCATTGCCTATGCCCCTGCTTAACAGGTCGAGCTGCAATGCACAGGTAGAAAGCCACCAGTGCATGGTCTTGCCAGGTCTGTACTGCCCCCACTTGCCAAATCCTACCACGTCACCATTTTATTCACTTTTTCTTTTTCTTTGCTTCTGTTTCTCTCTTCTTTCTCTCACTCAATTACCTATGCACTTCACATCTTCTCCCTTCCCACCTGTCCACCTGCACCGTGTGCTGAGTGCTGCACCCTTGAGCGGCATAGGCGTGGACCACTGGACCCCACCCTGAACTGCTCCCTTGCCCCACACTGTCGACCCCAGTATGTGCTGCAAATGCCCCATCCCTACCCCTCTGCTGGACCTGCCCTGATGCACATAGCTGAGTAACTGGCCCTGCCCACCTGGACGAGGTGGTGAGAAGTACTGTGCCCACAGATGAGCAAGCAACAAAGCACACCCAGCCCACCTGCCCAGACATAACCAAATGAAACATAAAAGCAGGACAAAACAAACAAATCTACAAACAATTAATGAAGAAAATAATTCTTCAATGTCCTGAAGACAGAAGACAATATCAAAACATAAAAAAAAGGACAGGATGGCACCAGAAAGCTTCCAAATTAAAACACCAGATGACCTTCCAGTAGAAGAAAAGGCAGTGGAACTACCTCAGAGAAAATTCAAAAATCTAATATTTAGGGCTCTCCATGAGACGAAGGAAAACAGACAAAAATAAGGAAAAAAAAAGACAAAATCATGGAAAAGACAGACAAAACAATGGAAGAATTCAGGAAAATAATACAGGAATAAAATTTTAAAATAAATAAACAACTAGAAATCATACAAAAACAGCAGTTAGAAATCCAAAAAACAAACAAGATTTCAGAAATGGACAGTGCAATAGAAGGTTTCAGGAGCAAATTTGAAACAATGGAAGACAGAATCAGCAAAATTGAAGACATATTCTTGGATACCATTTTGTTTGAGGAAAATTAAGAGAAAAGAATGAATAAAAATCAAGAAACCCTAAGAACAATGTGGGATACAATCAAAAACAAAAATTTGCGTGTGATTGGAGTTCCAGAACGGGGGAGAAGATGGAAAACACAGAGAAGATCACTGAAGATTTGCTGACAGAAAACTTGCCTAATAACATGAAAGATGAAATGCTGATCATCTAGGAAGCTCGATGAACCCCACATAGGATAGACCCCAAAAGAAAATCACCAAGACATCATAATTACACTTGCTAAAACCACATACAAAGAAAGAATCCTGAGAACAGCTCCAGAAAAACAAAAAGTCACAAACAAAGAGGAAACAATAAGACTAATCTCTGATTACTTGGCAGAAGCCATGTAGGCAAGAAGGCAATGGGATGACATATATAAAATCTCGAAAGAAAAAAAAAGGCCAACCAAGAATAATATATCCTGCACAACTTTTGCTCAAATACGATGGTGAAATTCGGACATTTCCAGATAAACAGAAATCAAGAGACTATGTAAAAACCAAACCAAACCTACAAGAATTATTAAAGGGAGTCCTTCAGTTAGAGAAGCAACAATGTCAGACAACAACCTGAATCTAGGACCCAAGATAGCATCAGCCAGATACCAACCTAGGTAATGAACTCTCAGAGATAAAACAAAACTAAAAGATTTACAACAGGGAACCAGAGAAGTCTATCTGTAAACGATGACAACATCAGAAAAATAAAAGAGAGAATAAAAAGTGCAGGTATAGAACTTTCAAATGGACAGGAAGTCAAGATGACATCAAGTAATAAAAGATTGGTTTAAACTTAGAAAGATGGGGTAAATTTCAAGGTAACCACAAAGAAAGTTAATGAAACTACTCATCAAAATAAAGAAGAAAAACATAACGTCTCAGTAAACAAAAAATCTACAAAAATGAAGGAAATGAAAAAAAATCCACAAAAGGAATTCAGTACAGGAGAGTAAGAGGAACAAAGAAAACATTAATACCACAAAAAAGCACTAAAAATGACAGCAATAAACTCACATCTATCAATAATCACACTGAACATAACTGGTTTAAATGTACCCATAAAGAGACAAAGAGTGATAGAATGGATAAAAAAACAGAATCCATCCATATGCTGTCTATGAGAGACACACCTTAGAAACAAAGACATAAATTTATTAAAAATCAAAGGATGGAAAAAAATATACCAAACAAATAGCAACCAAAAAAGAGCAGGAGTGGCAATACTAATCTCAGATAAAATAGACTTTAAAACAAAATCCACCACAAAAGACAAAGAAGGACATTATATAATGATTAAATGGACAATCCACCATGAGGATATAACCATAATAAACATCTATGTACCCAATGACAAGTCTTCAAAATACATAAAACAATCTCTAATAGCACTGAAAAGAGAAATTGACAGTTCCATAATAATAGTAGGAGACTTCAACACACCACTCTCAGTAAAGGACAGAACATCTAGAAAGAAACTCAGCAAAGATACAGAAGATCTAAAGGCCACAATCAATCAACTTGACCTCATAGACATATACTGAACACTCCAACCAACAGCAGCAAAGTACACATTCTTTTCCAACACACATGGAACATTCTCCAGAATAGACCACATCTTAGGCCACAAAGCAACCCTCAACAAAATCCAAAACATTTAGATAATACAAAACATCTTCTCTGATCACAATGCCATAAAAGTAGAAACTAATAACAGGAAGAGCAAGGGAAAAAAATCAAATACATGGAAACTGAATAACACTCTGCTTAAAAGCCACTGGGTAATAGAAGAAATCAAAGATGGAATAAAAAAATTCCTAGAATCAAATGAGAATGAAAACACATCATACCAAAACCTTTGGGACACAGTAAAGTCAGTGCTCAGAGGTCAATTTATAGCAATAGATGCACACATCAAAAAAGAAGAAAGGGACAAAATCAAAACATTAGCTAAACAACTCGAACAAACAGAAAGAGAACAGCAAAAGAAGCCCACAGTCACTAGAAGAAAGAAAATAATAAAGATCAGAGCATAAATAAGTGAAATAGAGAAGAGAAAAACAATAGAATCAACAAAACCAAAAGTTAGTTCTTTGAAAGGATCAACAAAATCGACAAACCATTGGCCAAACTGACAAAAAAAAAAAAAGAAAAACAACAACCAGGAGAGGACACAAATAACCCAAATGAGACATGAAATGGGGGACATTAGAACAGACTCAACTGAAGTAAAAAGGATCATAACAGAGTACTATGAAAAACTACACTCCAACAAATTTGAAAACCTAGAGGAAATGGACAAGTTTTTAGAAACACACTACCTACCTAAACTAAAACAAATCGAAGTAAAAAATCTGAACAGACCCTTAACAAGCAAAGAGACTGAAAATGTAATCAAAAAAACTTCCAAAGAAAAAAAAAAAAAAAAAAAGCCCTGGCCCAGAAGGCTTCACTGGAGAATTCTACCAAACATTCAGAGAAGAGCTCACACCAGTACTACTCAAACTATTTCAGAACATAGAAAAGGAAGGGATACTTCTGAATTCATTCTATGAAGCCAGCACAACCCTGATACCAAAACCAGGCAAAGACACCACAAAAAAGAAAGTTATAGACCAATATCTCTCATGAATATAGATGGAAAAATTCTCAACAAAATTCTAGCCAATAGAATTCAGCATATATCAAAAAAATAATACACCATGACCAAGTGGGATTCAAACCTGGATGTAAAGATGGTTCAACATTAGAAAATCAATCAAGGTAATCTACCACATGGATAAAACAGAAAAATTAATCGTCATCTCAATTGACACCAAAAACGCATTTGACAAAGTCCAACACACATTCCTGATAAAAACTCTCAGTAAAATAGGTATAGAAGGGAAATTCCTCAACATAATAAAGGGCATGTATATAAAACCAACAGCCAACATCATTCTTAATGGAGAGAGGCTTAAAATATTCCCCTTGAGAACAGGAACAAGACAAGGATGCCCTTTATCACCACTCCTGTTTAACATTGTGCTGGATGTCCTAGCTAAAGCAGTAAGGCAAGAAAAAGAAATAAAGCTTATCCATATTGGTAAGGAAGAAGTAAAACTGTCCCCATTTGTGGATGATATGATACTATACCCAGAGAACCCAAAAGACTCCACAAGAAAACTACTGGAACTAATAGAAAGATTCAGCAGAGTAGCAGGATACAAGATAAACATTCAAAAATCAGTTGGATTCCTATGCACCAATAAAGAGAACAATGAAAAAGAAATCAGGGATGCAATACCATTTATAATAGCCCCTAAAAACATAAAATACTTAGGAATAAATCCAACTAGGGTTGTAAAAGACCTATACAAAGAAAACTACAAAACACTACTGCAAGAACCAAAAGAGACCGACATAAATGGAAAAACATACCATGCTCATGGATAGGTAGACTCAACATTGTGAAAATGTCAATTCTACCCAAAGCAATCTACAAATAGAATGCAATCCCGATCCAAATACCAACAGCATTCTTTAACGAGATGGAAAAACTAATTATTAACTTTATATGGAAAAGGAAGAGGTCTCGGATAGGAAAGCACTACTGAAGAAAAGAATAAAGTAGGAGAACTCGCACTCCCTGACCTCAGAACCTACTATACAGCTACGGTAGTCAAAACAGCCTCGTACTGGTACAATGACAGACACGTTGACCAATGAAACAGAATTGAGAGCCCAGATGTGAATCCATCCACCTGCAGCTACCTGATCTTCGACAAAGGCCCAAAGTCCATTAAATGGAGAAAAGACAGTCTTTTTAACAAAGGGTGCTGGCAAAACTGGATGTCCATCTGCAAAAAAATGAAACAGGACCCATACCTCACACCATACACAGAAACTAATTCAAAATGGATCAAAGACCTAAATATAAAGCCAAAAACTATAGAGATCATAGAAGAAAAAATAGGGTCAATGCTAGAGGCCCTAATACATGGCATAAACAGGATTCAAATCACAACTAAAAATACACAAACACCAGAAGATAAGCTATATAATGATATCTTCTAAAAATTAAACACTTATGCTTATAAAAAGACTTGAAAAGAGTAAAAAGAGAACCTACAGACTGGGGAAAAAAAATTGGCTATGACAAACCTGACAAAGGTCTAATCTCTAAAATCTGTAGGAAATCCAATGACTCTACAACAAAAAAAGAAAAATAATCCAATTAAAGAATGGACAAAGGATATGAACAGACACTTCACCAACAAGACAACAAGACATTGAGGCAGCTAACAAACACATGAGGAAATGTCTGAGATTACTAGCCATTAGAGAAATGCAAATGAAAACTATTAGGAGATATCATCTCACTGTGACATTACTGGCATGACTGAAGAAAAAAGAAAATAACAAATGTTGGAGAGGCAGTAGGGAGATTGGAATTCTTATGCACTACTGGTGGGAATACAAAATGGTACAACCATTTTAGAAAATGATATGGCGCTTCCTCAGAAAGCTAGAAATAGAAATATCATACGATCCAGCAATCCCAGTCCTAGGAATATATCCCAGAGAAATAAGAGCCATCACACAAATAGAGATATGTACACCCATGTTCATTGCAGCATTGTTGACAGTAGCAAAAAGATGGAAACAACCTAGATGCCCATCAACAGATGAATGGATAAACAATCTATGGTACATACACACAATGGAATACTACGCAATGATAAAGAATAGTGATGAATCTGTGAAACATCTCACAACATGGATAAATCTGGAGGGCATTATGCTGAGTGAAATAAGTCAATCACAAAAGGACAAATATTATACGAGACCACTATTATAAAAAACTCATGAAAAGGTTTACACACAAGAAGAAGCTATCTTTGATGGTTATGAGGGAGGGAAGGGGTGAGGAGGGAAAAACAGTAAATCAACAACAGATAAGAGGTAACTTTGGTGAAGGCTAAGACAGTACACGACATTGGGGAAGCCAGCACAGCTTGGCTAAGTCAAGGTCATGGAAGCTGCATAGACACATCCAAACTCCCTGAGGGACTGAATTACTGGACTGAGGGCTGGGGACCATGGTCTTGGGGGACATCTAGCTCATCTGGCATAACATAGTTTACAAAGAAAATGTTCTACATCCTACTTTGGTGAGTGACGTCTGGGGTCTTAAAAGTTTGTGAGTGGCCATCTAAGATACTCCACTGTCCCAACCCATCTGGACAAGGGAAAATGAAGAAAACCAAAGACACAAGGGAAAGATTAGTCCAAAGGACTAATGGACCACAATCACCACAGCCTCCATCAGACTGAGTCTAGCACAACTAGACGGTGTCCAGCTATTACCACTGACTGCTCTGATAAGTATCATAATAGAGGGTCCCAGACAGAGCTAAAGATAAATGTAGAACAAAATTCTAACTCCAAAAAAGACCAGACTTACTGGTCTGACATAGACTGGAGAAACCTGGAGAGTATGGCCCCCAGACACCCTTTTAACTCAGTACTGAAGTCACTCCTGAGCTTCAGCCTTCAGCCAAAGATTAGACAGGCCCATAAAACAAAACAAGACTAAATAGGCATACCAGCCCAGGAGAAGGACAAGAAGGCACGAGGGGGCAGGAAAGCTGATAATGGGGAAACCAAGGTCGAAAAGGCGAGAGCGTTGACAAGTTGTGGGATTGGCAACCAATGTTACAAAACAATACATATATTAATTTTTTAATCAGAAACTAATTTGCTTTGTAAACCTTCATCTAAAGCACAATAAAAATTAAAAAAGTTTGGAGGTTCGAGTTCACCAGATGCACCTTGGAAGAAGGGCCTGGCAATCTACTTTGGAACAATTCAGCCATTGACAACACAGTTCTACTCTGACACACATGGGATCATCATGAGTTGGACTGACTCAACGGCAGCTGGCACTGGTGGTTAAGGGGAAAGTATTGGTGGACGTTGTAGAGAGATCAGACATAAGGCCAAATAACTGGTTGTGAGGAAACGTACATCTTTTTAAATGGTTGTTTCTGGTTCTAGTAGATATAACCTGAATCTAAATTTTTAAAATAAAGACATTTTGAAAACCTGGTGCAACTTACCAAGTCATGGACATAGCACATACGGGGAATAACAGCCACCAGAAATAGTTTCCCTTGTCTGAAAAGACAGCCATGAGTATTCCCACCAGGGTGGCGTTGTATCCCTGGAGCCCTGCAGCTATTGCTGACCTGTGGGTGGGAGGCAGAGCATGAATATGTCTGGGTAGACTTTGGCTGGCCTTGCACAAAAATCACACTTGTAACTTCCAGATCATTCTCGCATTAGAAAATGAGATTACATTTGGAAATTTATCTCAAGGACTATGTAAGCATCATACCAATACGAATAAAAACATGAAAAAGTAAAATATACGTAGGTAAAAATACAAATATACATATGTAACACCCGTCCCCCACACACAGTATCATGGTTGAAGATTGAACTCCAGTGTCTAAGGTGAGGAAAGAGAAATTAGCAAGACAACATGTTCTACTTCCTCTTAGTCTTTCCTTCAGAAAGTTATTATTGCTTCTTTATATCATTAAGTGCCTTTGCCTTGAATAGAGCTTTTACATATAAACTGTTTCCTAAGTCTAATTTCTTGGGAGAGATATAAGACTCCTGAAATGTAAATTTACTTTTATAGTGTCTTTGACCCTATGAACGTGAACCTTTCAATTTAGCATACATTTTCATCTTCCTATCCTTCCATTTTGTTTTCTGCAAACATACACTTCCAAGTTATCGAAAAGAAAAACAATTACTTTTCCTTTACTTGCCAAAATCACCCTCATTTAATTGTGTGCATATTTAATACCTAATTCTTTTCTGTTCAACATTTAACCTCACTTCCAAATGTTATCCTGCAGGTAAGTTTTTACTCATGGCCAAAATTGTTCCCATTTCATAACTGGGAACTAGAAGCCCTGAGTGAGAAATGGAATGATTTCTGTAGAATGAGCTGCAAGGCTGATGAGCCAGCCCCCCGTCCCCGCCCCTGCCACTCCCCATATCAGTGCTCTGAGAGTTGCTCATGTCTGGTACCATGAAGGGCACAGATTGACTTCCCAAGACTCCAGCACTCAGGGGACTATGTCTGTGAGGGCCATGGGCGTGTGAAGGCGGTGATGTGTGTGGGTAAGGTCGAATGCATGGCCCTAGAGGGAGGTGATGGCAGCCAGGAAGCCTTGCAACTATGAGAGAGTACTGAAGGCATGAGAGCTTCTTGGCTGTTTTTAACTAGGGGCAGGAGGCAATAATTCAACAGGCAAGATGATGTCAGGGACATTCTTCTGAGCAAGAGCATTCCAGGTGGGAATCCGTATTCAAAAGAACTTTGCCTCTCTTAAATAATTCTTCAGGACTGTGGGAGGTGATGCAAATTGTATTGGTTTAGCCTAGGAAGTGAGAAGGAAGTGTCCCTGCGGGGCACAAATGGTTAAGTGCTCGACTACTAACAGAAAGGTTGGGGGTTAGAACCCACCAAGAGTTGCCTCAGAAGACAAGTCTGGTGATCTGCTTCCAAAAGGTCACAGCCTTGAAAACCCTATGGAGCAGTCCACTCTGTACACATGGGGCTGCCATGAGTCAGAATCTACTTGATGGCAACTAATAACAACAGGAGCTGACAACGCTCTTCAGCAGTTGAGATTATATACGATGCAAGTGGAGAGCTATGCAAAGACTTGTCCTCTCAACAAGTAAGTTGGAGATTTAATGCTTGAGTTTCTTCAATGGCAAATGAATGGCACTCTCAACAGCTTGTGAGATGACATGGTTAAAGAAATAGGAAGACGGGCATTCACCTAAAACAGAAGACTGCAATTTTAATACAGTCCTTTAACACCAAGGAAAGTAAAAAGAGATTTGAAAATTAACAGATGTAAATATGGCTTGTTTTATAAATAATACTGATAAGGAATATGAGGTCAACTTTCATTGGAACATAACAATGAAGGAATTCAATATGGCACAATTCTAGCCCACACCCCCCAACTGGAAGATCATTTTGTTGGTGTGTGTTGCAATAGGGTTGAACTTAGGATACAAAACCATCCTCTACAGGGAGCAAATCAGGCTTCTTCGACCTGATGGGAAAGCGGAACATTTGCTGACTGTCTGCTAGAGAACTTCCTTAGGCAATTTACAGTAAGTGTTACAAGATCATAGCTGCATTGGTGATTATGCATTGATCCTGGCACCTGAAGGAATTAGTAGTCAGGTGCCACCTGCTTCCCTGGTGGGAGTCAGCTGATTACTTATTCAATGATAGATCAATTTATGAAGTAGATGCTATTTTTAACCTAACATATATTTCAGAAGACACACTCAAGCTTTCTAAGTCAGAACTTGCTAACTTGGAATTTACAATCATTCATCTCTACAGAAGCTGTGCCTAACCTTTGCACTATCTATGAAGATTAAGTTTGCTCAACTAATTGTGGAAACACGATCATGAGGGTTATTATGCCACCAAGACTTTTCATGAACTCATTAGAATTTTTGCCCAAACAAACGAAATGCTAATGATAAATAATTTAATCAATCAGTGAAGAAGATCCTTACAGAAGCTCTCCTGGAAATTACTTTGCAGCTTAGTTCTGGTTACATGCACTGCCATGAGAATCTGGCATCATTCAGACTGACCACTTACTCATTGTTGTTCATGCACCATGAATCAAAGATTATAAATGATTCCCTGACTTCTGACCAAGGGCAAATATAAAGAGTTCTGTGGAATAAACGTTGTTTCTCCTGAGAAGGGTGTGGTGTTATCACTCGGCCCACAGTCACTGGTTGGCCTCCTACCTGTCTTGACTGAGCAGCAGGGCCGTCAGAGTGGAGACCACGGTTCCCACACAGCCAGTGAGAGCCCACCAGGGGTTCTGGACAAGAAGTCCCACCACAATCAGGATTCCACTGATGGGGTTGCTGACAAACACCACTTGGGCCATCCCCCGAAGAACCCAGTCAATGAACTGAAGTACCACAGGCTTGTCTGGAAGATATGAGACGGGCAAACCTAAGGAAGTGACCAAGGCCCGTGATGCACCTTCCCAACACCAGAACCTGCCCAGAGCAAAATCATCACAATTACCTGTGATCAAGGTGAAACCTATTTTTGATGTTCCTTTAAGCTTTTTCTTTCTGAACCCTTTGCCCTCTCAGTGGTACCCAGATCCCTGAAAGTAACTAGTTTCTTTATGCTCAATCCACATTGCCCCCATTAGAACCTAAACTCCAGAAAGCAGCTAATGCACTTATTTACCATGTTCAGAGGTGCAGACTTTTAAGCCAAAGGAATAAATTACTAATAGTAAAATTTCAGTTGATAACTATTGAAATTACAGTGTTGAGCCAGATGTCTTCCCCTAATATAAGCAGGTCCCTGGCCCTGACCACTATCTCCATGAAAATAATTGAAGATGTTTGCAGGAGAGTAGAAGGTGAAAAGTAGACAAATTATGAGGAGGAAAGAGATAGATAAAAGGTTGGGGGATATAACTAAAGATATAAGTACAAGAATGAGCAAACCATTCCCCCCAATCTGCTTCTCCTATCTCTGCAAGGGATGGAAGATAAATACCTTTAAGCCAGTCAGCAAATTCTTTCATATTGCCAGTGATGTAGCCAAGTGCCTTGGGGAGGGACCTTCTCCCCTGATATGGGGAAACGTGGTTTTCACCCCGGTCCAGTTTAGCAATAGTGGAGCTGTCTTCCATGGCTATCTCTTCCTCTGGCTCCTTGAGAAAAGAACAGAGCTTATAAACATCCCGTATGCCACACACTCCAGATTGGTCAGCTTTAGGCTTGGTCACAGTAGCTACAGAAGATGAGTTTAAAAGCCCTTCATCAGGACCATGATGTCCCATGGGAATAAGAAAACACCATATTCCTCTTGAAATATCATGAAGAAGATTATTACCTAAGTCCAAATTCCACACCACCCTCATCATCAATGTCAAGGGTGAGATCATGGAATGTCTTCTATTTCTTAAAGTGCAGTTTCTAGTTCAACAAATGTTTATTGAACACCTACTTCCTGCACTCAAGGAGCTCAGTCTAGCAGAGGAGACTGAAAAAGAGTTCATTCAACACAACGAGTCAAATAATAATATAGAAAGAGTGAAGCTCAAGTACTTAATGTTCATGCTCTGAATCAGAGGCGCAAGAAATGGGGTTGTAAAATGGCCGGCTCACTAACGCAGACTTGACTACTTTCAAGAAAAGCAGACTTACAAATTAAAATTTTAATTTACGAAAAAGCATTTCATTTTTAAGAACAGTTTGTGTGTGGAGAACAGCCTAAGAAAATGCCTCACACACTCTCTCCACCTGAAAGACTACCTGAAATTGAGTTTTTATCAGGCAACAGCCTCAAATAACTGTTAGTTCTGGAATTTGTTATTGAAGTGTTTTAAAATAGGCAAGAAAGATATTCCAGAAAGACATAGAAACTGGGAAAGGTGGAAGTGGGCAAAGTTGTTGAAAACCTAAGGATTGTATGATACATGAATGTACAGGGCATAATTGTAATGAGCATGTTTTGGGAAAATACTAACGACATAACCATGACTTGTGTTCACTAGGAGACTACTCACTTCTCATGAGAAGTATGTAACAGGAAAACATCAGCATCACCAGAATCCGGTACCCTGTAGACAAAGAATGAGTGTTTCATGGTGCTGATGGTAAATACGAAAGAATGCCAATGATGGAATCACGGAGGTAGGCAAAGAGGGAAGGACAAAAATAAAACCACCTTGAGTGTGCAAGAGAAGCCAGGAGCACAGCCAGGTGAATGTGAAGTAGGGAAGCATCAAAACCATCAGATCCTGAAAGCGTAATTGTGGGATGCTGAGGCCGCAGTCACACTGGCCATGACCAAGACAATACACCATCTCATCTTCTCCCTGTGGCCAGGCTGTGAGCAAGGGGTCTCCATGGCTAGTTTTGGTTTTTGGCCCCGTCGTTTTTCCTTTCACCATACACAACAAATGTAGCTATTTAACAGATAACGAAGCCATGCAATTTTTTTTTTTACAAGTCCTGACCCTAGTTTTTGCCCCTATTAATCCCCTTACAGAAATAAAATGTAGATAGCTGATTTTTTACTGACTAACCATTACACTTCAATTACATTACTTCACTGCCCAATCAACTGTTCTGTTTTTCAGACAAAAGTGAACCACTAATCATTACACAAAGTATGAGCTATTTATATAATGCATTCCAGACCAAGTTCATTTTCTCTTTACAAAACATTGGACACCAGCATTTGTGAGTCTTTCAATGAATCTTCGCATTAAGAAATTCTTAAATTGAAAACTGTTCAAGATCAGGAACCATAACTAAGTCCGTAGGGAGCTCGGCTGACCCCATAGTTAAGCCTATAAAACTGTTTGAATCATTAAGCAACTATGAAGATTTGCTTTTTACTTCATAATCTCTCTAAATGATGTCTATCATTTGTTTTCAGGTATCTCCCTTTCTAAACCTCATAACTGAAAATATTAGTTGGTAAGCCCCTTCCTCAGCTACAGTGACCTATTTTCAAGATCATACTAAGTTAGGAGAAGCATCAGGCATCAGTCCAGACAATGACAAGAAGCTCAAAGATAAAACCGCCTGGAGCTTCTATAGGTGAATTTAACAAGTCCTAAAGAGGCAGCTGGTGGCATAGTGGTTAAAGTGATCGACTGCTAACTGAAAGGTCGGCAGTTTGAAACCACCAGTTGCTCCATGGGAGAAAGATGTGGCAGTCTGCTTCTGTAGAGGTTTAGATGTGGCAGTCTGCTTCTGTAGAGGTTTACGGTCTTAGAAACCCTATGGGGTCGCTATGAGTTGGAATCGACTCAATGGCAGCGGGTTTGCTTTTTATGGAAAGAGGCAGCGGGGCCCTGGTGGTGCCGTGGTTAATAGTTTGGCTGCAAACCAAAAGGTCGGCAGTTTGAATCCACTAGCCGCTCCCTGGAAACCCTATGGGGCAGCTCTACTCTGTCCTAGAGAGTCAGAATCAACTCAACAGCAACGGGTTTGTTTTTGTTTTTTTTTTAAAAAAGAGGCAGCATGACATAAAAACATTAAAATGGCCTTTTCCATTTACTACAGGAACAACCAGGTATACAGGCGATTCCAGAATACACAAATTCATGCTCTCAAAATTTTAAGCATATATTTATTTAGAAGGTTTTAAATACTCCATCACTTCAGAGATTCTGGAGATTACAGATATGAAACCCAATAACATAACTGGCCAGATACGACTGAGAACCTGAATGGCCTGAGTCTCCTGCTGAACCACCCAAAGCTAAATAAAGATAAAACTATTTTTGTCCAAATCCACGGCCTGACATATGGAAGGCTTATTGCAATTTGTATCTCTAATACCCACATCTTAGGATGGGTTGTAGGGCTATGATGCCCTAGAGAG
Source organism: Trichechus manatus latirostris (assembly GCF_000243295.1). Lineage (NCBI taxonomy): Eukaryota > Metazoa > Chordata > Mammalia > Sirenia > Trichechidae > Trichechus > Trichechus manatus. The sequence continues at coordinate 1,651,207 of NW_004444014.1, forward strand.
AGGGGTCTCCTCATGAGAGAGGGTTTTCCTCAGGACTCCAGCAGACACTTGGATGTTGTCACAGAGCCCCACTCCCACCAGCTGCCATGCGTGTTAGAGTAGAACTGCCCTCCATATGGTTTTCATGGCTGTGACCTTTTGGAAGCAGATCATCAGGCCTTTTTTCCAAGTCACCTCTGGGTGGGTTTGAACCAACAACCTCTCAGTTAGTGGCCAGTGCTTAACCATCTGCAGCATCCGGGGCCCATTTGTCTGTACTACTGAATCGTTCAAGCCCCTGGGAGCACTGGCCACTTGCTCTACCTTTAGAGAACTCAGTTATGAGAACTGGTTATGAGAAATGAGTGCCTTTAAGTTGTACCTCACCCCAGAATTTTCTCATACTGGAATATTTGCATTTCTTTAGGGAACTTTAGAAGCCACACACCTAATTGGGAAGGCAATGCTAGGCTACTGAGCGAGGACCTTCCACTGATGGGAATGTTTCAGTCCCAACTAGGTAGACCACTTAATCTCAACAAAGAAGAGTGGACAATAAACAAAAGGGTAGAAACGAATAAAATAGAAGCAGAATAAAATTTAAATCCCAGGCTCTTTCCTAGCTTTTCCATGGCTGTCAAAACCCTGCAGCTCAATAGTCCAGCATCTAACCCTTCAAGGTAGATGCCATGTGACTTTTTGGACTAAGACTCCTATGCATCTGGCTCAACCACAGTCGCACCACTCAGCAGAGCTCGCTGACCCCTGCTTCCCAGGCTCGTTCAGAAAAGGCACATCAGCTAGCAGCGCAGTGCTGAGGTTCCCCAGTGCTAGAAGCTGCACAAAGGCATCTTACCTCTTTGTCCGGCCCATAGGCAAGTACCACACTTAGCTGGCGGAAGCCTCTGCGAGCTGCCTCACTGGCTTTAGTCCCAAAAGGGTCTGTCCTAAGATGACCATGAGGGGCATCACTAGCACTGCCAATCAAAGACAGTCCATTCATTCTTCCTTTCTCTCCATACAGGACAAAGGGCAAAAATATGTGAACTATCAGGACGCTCATCTTGGCTGGGATGAGCACGTGAAATGCAAGATGGTGGGAGGCAGGAGTGTGTCCAATGGATTTCTGATGAGGTGTGGCCCCGGATGGAGACCTCTAAGGGGCAATACAGCTTCTCCATCAGCACAGAGCTTGCCGACGTGAGGAGAGACAACAGTTTTTTTCTGCTGCATTTCTCCACTGCACGAGGTTGGTAGATCTGAAGCCTGCCCCCAAAACACTTAGGACAAACCACTAGGGCTCCAGCCTGGGGAGCAACACCAATGCAACAAGTTGGCCCAGTCTTGTTCTTTATGAAATGTGAGAGCAGGAAGAGATGGCATGGGCTCTACTTTCTCAGTAAGATTACTAGCCACACTTTATGCATAGCAAAATCCCAGTCCAAGACTCTGCTAAATGGCACTTTTTCTTTTATCTGAATAAGAATTCTTAAATATTGGAAATTATCTTATTAATAATAAACAATTCTTAATTCAATCCAAGAAGTCTGACAGCTTTTTATAAGTTTGTTTTTTTTTAACCTCCATTGCATCCAAGGATATCATTCTTCCTTCAGAAATTCCAGAAAAGTTACATATGTAGTATTTCTTTTATCCCCCTGTTATTTATTTTATTTCACGTTTACTATCTTCTACTGGTTTGGTCTGAAACTTGAAAACGTACACTCTGCCAGAGTAATTTAGAAAAATCCACAATTGTGGAAGATATTTCTGACATGTCTTAGGAAAAAATTGTGTGTATATGAGTGTGTGTGTGTTTATCCATGGTAAATGATATGTCTAGTTATGTACCAGAATGTTGTGTCTGGGGGGTGGGTTATGCATATTTTTGTTTGATGAAGAACGATGTCAAGAAACCCAATGGTGAGGCTGTCATTTTATGTGGGGTTAAAAAAAAGAAAGAGAAAGAAGAATGGAAGATAAAAGGAAAGAAAGAGACAAGAGGGGACTGTCACATTCTTTCAGTGTAGGTATCTCCCCTACTCCCTCCACCAAAATCACACGCATCGTGGAGAACCACATCCTTGAGCTCAACATCAATATTTTCTGAGAGCTCAGAGTTAAAAAAATCTTAAAAAATTTGAGCGTTAGAAGGGATTTTGAAGACTGCAAAGCTCAACTCTGAAAACTGAGGTCCAGAGTGGGGACCATCCGAGTTCACTCAGCAAGTAGCAGGCAGAGTTAGCCTTATGGATGGGAAGCCTCAGTGTTTCTTGTCTTCCACTGTGAAGCCTGGCACAGTAATACCACCGAAGAGTCTATTCAAGTCAATGACCAGTGAGAGAACAGCTCTGTATGCCAGGGTCACAGTGGGGGCTAAGGCTCAGTGATGCAGGAGACACACGTTGTCTTCATGGCCACTTTGAAATAACCTTGGGGTGGCGGTTGAACAACAACAAAGAATGGGCTCTGCCATCGCCAGTTTTACCCTATGCCCTTTCTTACTGGAGGCATTGACTCTTTTGATAAACAAACATGTCCCCGTGCCTCAAGAGGGCCTCCCTCTCCTGCACCACTGCCATGCCTACCACAAGTCCTATGTGTGCTGAAATTTACAGCCCAAGCATATGGAAGCTGCACCTGGTGAGCTTTCCAGCAAGCATCTGAAAGCACATTTCACAGTACAGATAACTAAAGTGCTCATCATTTTAATACAATACCAGGATTTCAATTCAACTAACATTCCCTATTTTATTACAGAAAATAAAACTCGTTCTATAGTCAGCACATGCTAGAAATTTGTACAATTGAAAGTTTTCAACTTTCTATGCCTCATATATCATTTCTAAAAATAAGACAATGTTTTGGGTATAAATATGAAAGTATTCAAACATTCAGGCTCTATCATAGTAAAGAGGCTTGCAGTATTGACATTGATTTGGTACTTACAATAATTTTTATTTTAGATAATTTTTGATTTTAAGTAGCAGGAGGTGCTCCGTATTCTTTAAAGCTATAATCAGAGACACAGAAGATACTGTCAGGTATTCATGTCTCCTGATGAAAACACTTCCCTCCTTGGAATGCAGCGCTCCTAGAAGCCTTGAGGTCTGAATTTCACCTGCCAGAAAGTACAGCTGCAAAGAAGCTGCCAAATTCAAATTGTGACGGGCTATTATCTCGATGTCCCTGGGTGGCGCAAACAGTTTGTGCTCAGGTGGTGAAGAAGCTGTGGTTGGCAGTTCAAACCCACTCAGAGGCATCATGGAAGAGAAGGCCTGGCTATCTGCTTCCCTAAAGATTAGAGCCAAGAAAACCCTATGGAGCCGTTCTACTGTGTACCACATGGGGTCGCCATGAGTTGGGATTGACTCAATGGCACAAGACAACAACAGTTCTCTCGGTGGGTGTTCTCTGCAGACTTCCTTCAGCATGATATCACATGCAGAAGAGCCGTAAGCTATAATTGGAAAGGGTCATACCCACAACCCTACTTTCTTCTTTTGAGTCCGTAGATAAACATGCCTCCAGCTTTACTTATTTCAAGAACACAGCCTGAAACTCCTTTACAATGTTGGTTAACTCTGAAAGCCGTTCAGCACATTAAGAGGACGCCTTGCTGCATACCCTCTTCCACACGCGCTAGAGTGCTGCTTCCAAAATCATGAATGAAGACACTGCATTTTAGGTTCTGGAAGATGCCCCTGGCTTTAGTAAATTGACCAGAACTCTGCTTTTGTTGCTTCTGCACAGTTCCAACAATCTGAAACATGTTTCTCCATTAAAAAATAATAATAATAAGGAGCCCTGGTGGTGTAACAGTTAAGTGCTCAGCTGTTGACCAAAAGGTTGGTGGTTCAAACCCACCCAGCAACTCCATGAAAGACCTGGCAATCTGCTTCTGTAAAGATTGTTGTTCTTGTTGTGTTCCATCCAGTTGATTCTGACTCATAGCAACCCCGTAGATTCAGACAAGAAAGATTCAGACAAGAAAGATTCAGACAAGAAAACCCTATGGGGCAGTTCTACTCTGTCACATGGGGTCGCTATGAGTTGAAAACTGACTGCAACTAACAACAAAAAAAAAAAACAAAAAGGGAAAAAGCAAAAATTAGAGAGGATTAATCAGACGAACCCCAAGCAATGCAGAGTTGGAAATTAATAGCAATGAGGAGGGTACTCACACTCTAGCTGGCTTCCCGGTGTCAGAAGGCAGGGCTGATAAAGCCCTGCTGGGCTATATGAAAAGGGAGAGCGTTCAGGAGGAGATAAGGCTGGGTGGGAGGCACCAACTGTTTTATATTGGAGCCCCACTCTGCATTCCATGGACAGTTTTCCCCTCCCACTCTGGGCACCAGAGCCAAAGCAATGCCGAGGAACTGGTCCCCAAGTTCGTGTACCTGATGTCTCTGTCTCTTCTTGACACGGTGTCAACCTCTTTGCCATCGTGGGCATCCCGGGCTCCTTGCCCAGCGATAATCCTACTAGAGTCCATCTTTTCTTCTTCCTGCTGTTTCCTCTAGCTCCTACCCTCACCCACAAATATTTTTGGAAAGATTTACAGCTGGAAATGTTCAACATAATGGCACTTAAGCTAGAAACTTGGGGCAGGTTGCCGCAGAGTAGATCCTGGAGCGAAGTAACTGCTCCCGGGCTGCAATTTTCTCCTCGGCTTGATAGCGGCTTCTTCACAACTGTCAGAATCCAGTCAGATCCCCAAGGGCGTGGTGGGAGGGTGGAGAGGAGAAGGTGTACACCACTTGCTTTCTGTAAGCCAATCTGCCCTTCTCCCCAGTGAGGAGAAAGCAAAAATGCAAATGCTTCCTTAGAACGTCCCTCTTTGCAGGTGAGAATCCCAGAACAAAACTCCGCTGCCTTTTAGAAGTCAGGAGGTATTCCTACAGCAAGCGGATTTATAGTTGAAGTAAAAAATCCCTTCCTTTCCCATTCTGCTTAAATTTCAACTTTGTGGCTTGTTGTGTTTTGCCAAGAATGTAACTAACTCCGTATACGTCTATGACCACAGTATTAAAGAAAGAAAAATCCCCACGTACAGCCGAGTCCTGCCGCCGCCTGGATGCTCAGATAGGCCTTGTCTGTCTTCACAAGGCGGCCCAAGGACTCTCTGGCTCCACCCGCTGGACATTTGCCAGACCACAGGGTTCCCGGTCCTCTAGGGCGGAACCAGCTCCGAGCTGGGGAAGCCGGTCCTCCAGATGCCCCCTGTGGTGTAGGATGTGCCTTTGGGGCCTGGGAGAGAGACCACAGGGCCCAGGCTCATGATTAGAGTTTTGGGGTTCAGGCAATTTCTTTTTCTTGGTAAAATAAAAGAAAATAAATTCTTAGGGTTACTCTGAGGAAGAAAACTGAGTCATAGCAGTCTGACAGCCTGGTATGGGAGTAAAGTGAACCACATTAGTGTTTCCATGATCTCCTAATGCAAACACCTCCTCCTCCACCCTCTCTCCCTGGCCTCTTCCTTGGTCCCTGTAAGGCCACAGCTTAAATGCTGGTCACTCACAAAATACGATCTTGTGGTATGGCAGGTACAAGACAGTGCAAAGCATGTGGGGTTTGGTGTCAGACCTGAGTTTGAATCCTGACACCCCAGCTTTGTCCTTTACTAGTTGTGTGACCTTAGATATGTTACCCTCTCTGAACCTCAGATGCCTCAACCTTAGGTATGTTACCCTCTCTGAATCTCACTGTCAAATGCGGTAAGGTTATTTCCTTTATAGCATTGTGATGAGGTTTGGTGATGATGTACGTAAAGCACCATGCCTGACATGTGGAGATGCCAACAATTCGAAGTCTGCTCCACTCAATCAGGATTAGTTTGTCCCTGAGGATCCCCAGTTAGGTCCCTCTATCCAGCTAGAAAAGAGCTCTGGTGGCACAGTTGTTAAGTACTTGAAATGTCTGTGGTTTGAACCCAGCAGCGGCTCCACGGAAGAAAGATCGGGCAGCCTGCTTCCGTAAAGATTACAGCCTTGGAAACCCACTGGGGCACTTTCTCCTCTGTCCTATAATGTTCCTATGAGTTGGAATCAATGGCAAAGGGTATCCAGCTAGAAACAGAGGAAACCCTTCTTCCTGGCTCCAACATCTGAAAGGGTGCAGTTATGAGCATGAAACAACCATTTTCAAGAGCCCTGAGCTGGGTATGTGGCTGACACAGGCCTTGCCAACTTCTCATACTGCAAGGTTCCATGAAACCTGGGGCTCCTAGTAGCAGCTGCCTGGGTCAGGTCTCTGCCTTTCGGTTGCTGTGGCTTGAGAGAACCTCCAAGCTGGAGATCAGAGAGACAATCGGCATCCAATACAGAGAGTATACACTTGTTATCAGGTATTTTAAAACAGCCCTAATTGCAGAATTCAATAGGTTTTTCTCAGTTCTTTCTCCAGCACCTTTCTGTATCATTTATAGAGTATCATTTGCTAAGGCTTCATGCTCTAACTTTATTTTCCTCTCCATGACTCTCCTGCATCTTTCAAATCCCTGGGTGCAAATTGTTAATGTGTTCAGCTGCTAACTAAAAGATGGGAAGTTTGAGTCTTCCCAGTGGCATCTTGAAAGAAAGCCCTGGCAATCTCCTTCCGAATAACTGAAGACCCTACGGAGCACAGTTGTAATCTGACACTTGGAGTCATCAAGAGTTGCAGTCACCTCGACAGCAATTGGTTCCCCCCCCCCGCATGTTTCCCAGCGCTTCTCCAGCCCCCTCAACCACCTCTCCCTCTTTGTCTGCCCCTTCTCCTTTCCCTGTTCCCGATGACTTACCTTCCATCCCTCCATCTGGCTGTAAATCACCACTGAACATATACAGAGCTTTCCTTTCTTTTTGACTTTCTCCGTGGAGTTTCTGCCTCTAGAAAGATCTCTCTCTCGCCTCTCTCCTTATCCACCCTTTGCCCAGACTTTCACATCCAGCTTTTTTCCTTCTCTGTTTGGATTTCCCAGCTGACTCCAGTCCCCAGTGTGCTCTTCTGAACTTAAAGCAGCTTATGCCTATGTTCCTCACTGAACAAGTGATCACCACTCCCCACCCCGCACTGCCCCACCACAGCTCTTGGACTGTCTTGTATTTTAAAAAATATTTTATGCTGCACAGTCCTGCCTGGACTGGAAGATACTAGAGGACAAGGTCAGTACCCAATAGTTCTCTTTATTCATAACAGACCCCTTTCTTTCCAGAAAGATTTTGAGGCCATTTATCAAATATATGTAAGAAAAGATAAGGACTAGATGAAGAAATGGCAAGAAAGGGAAACAAAATTGTGGATAATGACGTGGTTTTAATATTTTTTTGACAGCGTTCTGGCATTTGTAGATATTTCTAAATATACATTGTTTGACTCGGTCATTATCACAACACTTTCATTTTGATTGCTGCTTGCTCTTGATTTATCTATAGGCAGTTTAACTTAGCAAATAATTGCACCTCAAGCATGTGTGATTGGGAGTGCCCACGCTCAGGAATTCTGCTTGAGAAGTATGCCACAAGGGCTTCTCTGCATCCTGAGCAGGGATTTCTTAAGTAGAAAAGAGAGCACTCGCTAAAAACATTCTCATTCTTCTCTCTCTACCCGCTACTTTCCAACAAGAGAGAAGCAAAGACGGCAAGTCTGGGACAGAATGTTCCTCAGTGCGTTCTGGGCTACAACGTTTCGGCTTGTAAACAGTCAAACAAAAGGACACCAGATGAAAGCCAAAATTCCCACTGACCCAGAACGCCACTTGGGGGTACCCTTCACAGTAGGGTACCCTTTGCAGAGGCGAGCAGGCACGCTGGGCAAGCTCACTCAACTCCTTGCCAGGGGAACATGGGGATGAGGGATGGCAAGAGGCACCTACATTTTTAGCTGTTAAATGCAGTCATACAATTAATCAGCTCCATTTAAGGCATGGGAGCCCTGGTGGCACAGTGGTTAAGAGCTTGGCTGCTAACCAAAATGTCAGTGGTTTGAATCCATCCGCCATTCCTTGGAAACCCTATGGGGCAGTTCTACTCTGTTGCTATGAGTTGGAATTGACTCGATGGCAACAGGTTTTTTTTTGTTTGTTTTATTTAAGATGTGAAAGAAGCCAAACAGCACCCAAAGAGAGGTTGTACCTCCTGCACACAGCAGAAAGATGAGGAAATTTCCATCTCTACCTACAACTTTCATCAGATGTTCACACATGATCACTTTATTTCCAGCTTTTAAGGTAAACTCAGGCCAGTGTAAAGCCCATAATATAGGTCTCTGGTGTCTAGGGCCACACCTAAGGGTGTGTAGGTTGTGCACTGCACAAATGCACCATGTCTAAGGAGGCACCATTGACATCCTAGACTTTCATATATTTATCACAACAACATTCCTGCAGATGACACTGAACTGTCCTGAGGAAGGGGCACGGGGTTGGGGGGTGCCTTTGCACAAAGGGGCAATATTGGCTTTCATTGGCCCTGTTGATGCTTTTGTTTCTTCAGGATTAAAAAAAAATAAATCAGTTCCCAGTGAGGAACAATAGGGAAAGGGGTAGGAGGAGAATCGTTTCAATCTCTAGGCTAGGTTGAGGAAGGGATTAAAGAGTTGGAGAGGCTGAGGGGTGGGGACTGGCGTGGTTCTATTTTCCCGGGCCCTCTCCTGAGGGCAATCCACAGCCCACTGGATTGTTTCCTCCCTGTTAAAGACATTGTGATATTGGTCCCAGGCTTAGGAAGTGGAGCTTTATCCCTTAACTGGGCTGGGAAGAAAAGGCAGGTTGGCCTGGTACCACTGTTGCGAATGGGGTTCTCTGAGCTGGGGGCTACCAGGCTCTTGGCAAAAACCTCTGTTACCAGACACTGAGTGGGATGGACTGAGGCCCACTCCTAGCTAGGCACCCGGGATTTGGGCTACCCACCAGGGAGTATCATGGAGAGAGCCAGCATCAATGTAGCCAAGAAGCTGCAAGGGATGGGATAGACGGCCAAGTGAGGCTGCTCTCTGGAGCTGCAGGAGGTGGCAGTTAGCTCACGTCCCTCACAGTTGTCCCAATTGCGGCTTGATGTCTTCTAGCTGCACAGTGTTGTCACTCAGCCTGATTTAAAGGAGTCTTCATGGTTAGCAAATGCTCCCTATTACCACCCCCCTGCCTTACACCAGTTGGCAGCCAAGAACTAGAGAGAGATTCAAACTCTTCTCACGCTCACTGCTTCTCCCATTTCCCTTGCCTGTTCTTTCCTTACTGCTGGCCAAGGCTGGGATCGTGGTCAAAACAGATGGGCCTCAACAACAAACTATTCAACTCTCTGTCTCATTCACCAGCTGGAAGCTGGACCATATTGCATGCTCAACTTCCTGAGTTGGTAAACTGAGACGTTAGGATTTAACTGACCACAGATTCATACCAGAATCTTCACAGTCGTCACTATAGAGGCGTTGGCCTAAGAAATGCAGTTGTGCAGGGATACTGTAACAGATATGGAGGAGAATTCCTGTGCCCCTCTGACATTGTATTCTGGCGTTAAAGAATAAACTTGACTCAAAGTTTTATCCAAAACCAAAATTAAACCCAAAGCGGAACGTCTTATTTACTTTTTGGGCACATCACTTACAAAAAGTCAACTAAGCGCTATAATACCATTATCCTTTCTTTTTTTTTTAATTTTCTTTATTTTGTTATTGTTGTTGTTTAGAATATAGACAACAAAACATACACCAATTCAACAGTTTCTACATGTACAATTCAGTGACATTGATTACATTCTTCAAATTGTGCAACCACTCTCACCCTCCTTCTCTGAGTTGCTCCTCCTCTATTAACATAAACTCACAACGCCATAAGGTTCCTATTTAATCTTTTTTGTTGCTGTGGTCGGTTTGATCTCATATAGATGGTTCCTAAAAGAGCATAATGTTCAAGGCAGACATTCTTTACCAGCTAAGCCAAACTATTATTTGGTTTTAAGAAGACTTTAGGGGATATTTTTGGTTTAAGTTTTAAAGATTATCTCAGGGCAATAGTTTCAGGGGTTCATCCAGCCTCCATGGTTCCAGAAAGTCTGGAGACCATGAGAATTTGAAATCTGTTCTGCATTTATACCATTATCCTTTCTATAAAGATTTTAAAAATAAAAATTACTCAATTCTTCATATTAAAATTTTCGTTAGGTGTCATCAAGTTGGTTTCAACTCACAGCAGCCCTATAGGACAGAGTAGAACTGCCCCATAGGGTTTCCAAGGAGCTGCTGGTAGATTTGAACTGCCAACACTTTGGTTAGCAGCCAAGCTCTCAACCACTACTCCACCAGGGCTCCCTTTAAAATTAGGATGTAAAAATGGTGATAGAACTAGAAGAAGGCCTCCTAATTAATGACAAGTTCCTGCTTGTAAATAAAAGATGGCAATTGTCAACACTGTCGTGATCCTTAGTTGGAGAAAAACCCACGTTTGGCTTTGTCTCTGGTTACAGAAGCAGCCAGGTTAGAACTCCCTCTTCTTGGGGCCAGTGGTGCCTCCTCCCAACTGATGAGGCAACTCTGGGTCTTGGAGAAATAGAAATATAGGAAGAAGTAGGGTGTAGACAGGGAAGGACAGATTTCCCATTGCTTTATCCACTTTCCCCACCAGTAACGTTTTTCTCACTCAGCCCAGGTTATTTTCTCCCAACACTGGGATGAAAGGACATACTTGTTTTTTTGTTGTTGTTTATAGCTGTAGTTTAAGTGAAAGTTTACATTTGAAGTTAGTCTCTTATAGAAAAATTTATACATACATTGCTCTGTGACCCTAATTGCTCTCCCTGTACTGTGACAGCACACTCCTCCTTTCTACCCTTGATTTCCCGTGTCCATTCAACCAGCTCCTAACCCTCTCTGCCTTCTCATCTCACCTCCGGACAGAAGCTGCCTGTTTAGTCTCATGTATCTACCTGAGCTAAGATTCACACTCTTCATAAGTATCATTTTATGTCCCACAGTCCAGTCCAATCTTTGTCCAAAGAATTGACCTAGGAAATTGTTATAGTTCTGGGCTGATAGAGAATCCGGGGGCCATGCTTTCTGGGGTTTCTCCAGTCTCAGTCTGAAGGGACATATTTGAATAGTGGGTTAATATCTAGTTATATCTATGGTGGTTGTGATGTGCTGATGGCAGCTAAGTTAGCTTCTCAATTGTCTCACCGATTAGTGGCTAAGTCAGTGATTCTCAGTCTCGTCTGCATGTTGGAATCACCTGAGAAGCTTTAAAAAATGCTGATAGTGGGTCCCCCCCTGCTATGGTTTTAATTGTGTCCCCTTATACTTGTGGATGTAATCCTATTTGGGAAGAGGGTTAACTTTGCTATGTTAATGAGGTCATATAGTGCAGGGTGTGTTTTAAGCCAATCACTTTTGAGATACAAAAAGAGCAGATTAGGCACAGAAGCAAGGAAGCACAAATAGGAGAAGACAGATGCCACACCATATGAAGATCACCAAAGAACCGAGGAACAGAAGCTGAAAAGAGACGAGGACTTTCCCCCAGAGCCAACAGAGAGAGAAAGCCCTCCCCTAGAGCTTTAGACTTCTAGTCTCCTATACTGTGAGAAAATAAATTCCTGTTCTTTAAAACCACCCACTTGTGGTATTTCTGTTACAGCAGCACTAGGAAACTAAGACACCTCCTAGAGAGTCTGATGTAATTGGTTTGTGCTATGGGTGGGCACTGGGAGTTTAAGTCCTTTCAGTGAGTCGAACATGTAGCCAAGGTTGACAACCACCAGACTGAACTATCTAACCCTAATTCCTCAACCTCCCAAACTAGGAAGTGTGTCATCATGAGATCAGACGGATTTGGGAGTTTGACAAACCAGGTACAAATTCCAGCCAGCTCTACCACCCCAGGGAAAATTACTTCACCTCTCTGAGCCTTAATTCCATTATGGAATTAATGGGGATTAATAATAGCTACCTTGCCATATATAAAGATTAAACCAGATCCTGACCCATGATGGGCACTCAAGCTATGGTAACTTTTATTATTATTCCCCTCTAAAACAGTTCCAGCCTTGGACTTTGGAGTCCCTGAGTGGCGTAAACAGTTACATGCTTGACCCCTAGTCGAAGGGCTGGTGGTTGAAACCCACTCAGAGGTGCACTGGAAGAAAGCATTGACCATCTGGTTTCAAAAGGTCATAGCCTTGAAAACCCAATGGAGCAGTGTTACTCTGCATATGTGGGGTTGCCATGAGTCAGAACTGACTGGACAGCAACTAACAACAACCACCTCTGACTTCCTTATTTCTGTCAATGGTGCTATCATTGTTCCAGTTCTTAGACTCAACAAATGCTTGCCGAGTGAGGAATGGATAGTGGAGCTGATCATCCTCGCTCATGAAGAAGTCAAGGGTTCATTTCATCCACTCCTGTTAATGTTCTCAACTCTTGCTCCCAGATCTTCCGAGTCAAAAAGAAAAAAAAAAGCATCTCTGTCATGAGATGGGGAAAAGGGATGAATTTGGACCCCTGGAGTGGCAGCAGTTTACGAATTCCAATGTCTTGGTTGAGGATGCCATGGTGAGCCAAAGTGAATCATGGTTGCCTTCCAGCTGGTAGCACAGAGTGAGTGTCACATGCTGGGCCATGTCATTCAAAGGCCGCACTCCAGGTGAAGCTCCATCCCTTTAGACTCCATCAAGTCACTGCATCAGGTCCCGCCCTCTGCTTGGTGTTCATTGCTTCTCATGAAGTTGAGTACCTCACCACCATTAGTCACCAGGAGAGATTATCATAAGTTACCGGAGAGTGAAGCTTGCACGCACAGGGCCAGGGCCTCCCCCAGCCCCAGGGAGGCTGGCAGTGACTACTATTGGTCCAGCCAGAGGCCTCTGCCTCCTGCCCACTCACGGCACTGACACCCCCAGCAGTGCAGGAGCAAGACCCTGTGGGTCTTGGGGATCTTCCCTAAGCATTTCCCTGGATGGTCCCCAACGCTTGGTTCTCCTCCTTGCTCTTAAGTCTTTTTAACCCAGGGCCCCTGCAATAAACTCGCTCTCTCCTGTATACAACACCTTTGGCTGAAAATACTGTGTGGACCTCTCCTTCCTATAGCTTACATGACAACAATAGATATACTGAATATACTTTTTCAAGCCACCCCTGCCATCCACTTTCTGTCCCTCTCACCCAGGGAGGGGTGGGGGAGTGTCCGCTGTGCAGTCTCACTGGTTGAGAAAAGGTGAAATTTCATTCTAGGGCCGTAACCATTGACATGGGTCTCCTGGTGTATTTCTTTTCTCTTACAGCATTTATCAATGCAGTTAGATAATTGTTTGGCATGCATTTTCTTTGCTGAGTTTGCCCACTAGACTGCATGCTTCTTGAGGGCAGAGTCTAGGCTATCATGTTTCACTACTGTAGCCCCAGTTTCTGACTCAGTGTCCGGTGCATAGGGGGCCCTCAGTAACTATATGTTGAGTATATGGATGGATGAATGAATGGATGAATGAATGACTCTGTGACTCTGGTGGCTTGAAGGGCTAGGGCAAGTTCTTATGCAGTACTGTGATAGGTGTGTGTCTTTGGTGTGGCAATGGGGTGGGGGTAGACTTCCCCCAAACATAGCCCTCAGAGCAGGGTGCAACGCTATGACTGGGGCGCACAGTGCAGGGGAAGGTGCCCCTGACATCCGGAACGCACAGGATAGTCCTGCTCATCAGCTCCTACACAGGCCAATCACCCTTGGACATTAAGCACCCAGCACGCTAGCCTTGCAGGTCTACCTCAGTGGCCAGAGGCTCCTCACTTGCCTCTAGGACTTCCCTGAAGTTGGGGAGCACTGAGCCCCCAGCTCCAGGTATGCAGGTTGGCCAGTTGTGGGGGTACCTGAACTGCTCTGAGGGGGGGCCCAGCAGAAAAGAAGGCTGCATCTTCAGGGTCTCCTTGGTGGAGACCACTGCGGATGATACAGGACCATCCCAGTCCTTGCTGCCAAACTCAGGCTTCACTGAATCCCCAAGAACTGGTGTGGGATGTGGCCAGCGTTTCCACCTGGAGGGTCAGCCCCTTTGCATCCCAGGCCCTAGGCTGTAAACGCATGATGCCCTGCCCAGATCCCTGCGTTCCCACTGCCCTGCTGCCCAGCATCTTCTCTCCAGCTGTGGGCCATGCTGTTCCAGCCTCCTTCCAGCTAGCTGCCATTGGTCCATCCCCACTTTCCCATCCTATTATGTATCTAGGTAACTCCTCAGGACTCTAGGGGATGTCATGAGGTGTGAGATAATTCTCACATCCTGGAACAGCAACAGACACAAAGGATCATTAGTGTCAAAATCAAGGCTGTATATGATCAACTGTTACGTTATGGACAGAGTAGCAATTTTTCCTTAGCGCAGAGGGGTTTGCATCAACATCAGCCTAAAAGGGATCTCATCACAAAGCCTTCAAGGGAGGGACACAATGCCGGTCAAGTTTGATCAAGATTGGCTAGATTTTATTTTTTCCAGTTGCTGTAGAGTCAACTCTGACTCATAGAGACCGCATGTGTGTCAGAATAGAATTGAACTCCATAGGGTTTTCAATGGATGATTTTGGGGAAGTAGATTGCCAGACCTTTCTTCTGAGGTACCTCTGGGTGGGTTTGAACCACCAAAATTTGGTCAGCTGTGTGCATTAACCGTGCACCACCCAGGGATTCTGCCAGATTTTAAGGCTCTCTTAAATTATATAAAGCGCTATGCAATATAATTGCGGAAATGCGGGTAGACATGATTTAGGCTAAAAGAATTTGGATAATATCAGTAGTGTCTGGAATAGCCAGAGAGAGCTTTACTGAAGATACAGGCCTAATAAGACCCCTAACATTTGAGCAGAATTTAGAGAAGGCTGGAAAAGAGAGAATGGCCTTCTAGGCAGAGACTTGAGTATCAGCTGAGAGAAGTGTGACCTGTTTGTGGGTCTGTGACCCTCCTTGTGGTTGGACGGAGGGTGAGCTGTGAGTCATGGGTAGTGAGTCCAATCCCCACCTGGACCTACAAGGAGAGCAGTGCCATTATGTTTGCATAAGTCATCAGAACTCACAGGTCACTTTGACATCCCTTTCCTCGTGTAATACAATACTTTAACTAGGCACTGAGTCCCTCCCAATGGATTCAGCATCAAATAAAGTGTAAGCCAGTTCCCGTCGAGTAGACTGATTCATGGTGTCCCCATGTGCATCAGAGGAGAACTGTACTCCCCAGCGTTTTCAATGGCTGATTTTTCAGATTGCCAGGCTGCTAGGTGGACTCAAACCTCCAACATTTCGATTTGCAGCTGAGTATTAGCTCTTTGTGCCACCCAGGGACTCCCAAATAAAGAAAAGAAAAATACTGCGTTATGAAAGAAAAGATGGAACTATGAATGTCTATGGCCATTTAAAACAGCGATATTATGCTCCATGTTCTATAACAGGGGCAAAAATGTGGATCCACTACACATGGACCTGACTGCATTGGCGTCCTTGTGTGAAGTATACATTTAAGTAATAATGACCGAACCTGAAAGCAAACATTAAACACACACCAGTTTTATTTGCCTTCTTAAAATTTGGGAGGAAGTTGAAGGAGAGCGGAATTGGGGCTGCTCTCTATTTTCCGTCCTTTTCTGTGATTCTGTATAATGATGGGAGGTTTCAATAACTTTTTACGGGTCAAGTGCCACCTCAAATATCACAGAAGCTCCATAACTTGGTTGATAAGAACGTTTCTTTCACTAAGAGGCAGTTTTAAAAGCAGAGCCAACTTAATTAATTAGGACAAATATAAAACCTGTTGCCATTGAGTTGATTCTGACTAATCACGACCCTATAGGACAGAATAGAACTGCCCTATAGGGTTTCCAAAGAGCGAATGGTGGATTCGAACTGCCAATCTTTCGGTTTGCAGATGTAGCTCTTAACTGTTGCACCACTAGGGCTTCAAAACAAATATAGAGTAAATAAATACACAATGTACCCAAAAGCTCGGCCGTTAGAACCCACCCAGCCACTCCACGGGAGAAAGACCTAGACATCTGCTCCCATAAGTACTACAGCTGAGAAAACCCTATGGGGCAGTTGTACCCCAGTTGTCATATGGGGTCGCTATGAGTCGGAATCGACTCAACGGCACCCAACAACAAAAACAATGTGTGTGCATGTGGATAGATAAATAGAAAATATAAATATATATAGGAAAGTAAGAAGGATAAACACCAGAATATCAAAAGCAGTAACAGCAGAGTTGCAGAAGTATGAGTGATTGTCTTCTTCTTTAAACTTCTCTGTAATTTTCAAGTTTCCATGGTGATTGTGTATTACTTTTATAACAACAATTTAAAAAATAAAAGTTATATTTAAAACAAAACCCAAAAACACAGAAAACAATAACAACAACAGAGCAGGGCTAACCTGAGATTTCTCCTTGTTAATATTCAAAGCTCTGCCTGCTTTCCAATCACATAAAGGCCACCGACAAATGAGAAGTGACAGTTGTCACTTTAAAAAGTCATGACAACACCTGCCAAGTCTTTAGGAATTTTTTTTTAAGGTTCTTTATAACTTGGGGCTCCGCCGAGAACAAGGACATCGGCAGGCACAGGCTCCTGGGCTCTGCCAGCACTAACTGTCCCCAGTGTGGTGTTTTCTTACAGAACCGCTAACAAAGAAGACAGTTTTCCCACCAGACAAGCTGCTGTGGGAGACTTACAGGAAGAGGGATTACGGGCTTGGAACAAGACACATGGGAATGACAATGGCAGCATTGAGGCCTGGAGGAAAAATGGGGTCAGCCTGTTAGTGGCCAGGTCCCTGGAGACTGTCAAAAACCAGACGAACAGATACAAACATGTTGCCATGGAGTCAATTCCTACTCATGACAGCTCCATGCGTTACAGAGTAGAACTGCTTCACAGGGTTTCCTTGGCTGGAATCTTAATGGAGGCAGACACAGGCCTGTCTTCTGCAGTGCGGCTGGGTGGGTTTGGACAGCCAGTCTTTAGGTTAACACCTGATGGCTAACTGCTTGTGTCACCCAGGGACCTCAAACAAATACAGCTCTGAAGTAATTGAAAATCAAGGGTGTCATGGATTGAATTATGTCCCCCCCAAAATGTGTGTATCAGTTTGGCTAGGCCATGATTCCCAGTATTGAGTGGTTGTCCTCCATTTTGTGATTGTAATTTTACATTAAAGAGGATTAGGGTGGGATTGTAACACCCTTACTAAGGTCACATCCCTGATCCAATGTAAAGGGAGTTTCCCTGGGGTGTGGCCTGCACCACCTTTTGTCTTACAAGAGATAAAAGGAAAGGGAAGCAAGCAGAGAACCTCATACTACCAAGAAAGCAGTGCCGGAAGCAGAGATGTTCCTTCGGACCTGAAGTTCCTGCACTGAGATGCTCCCACAACAAGGAAAGACTTATGACAAGGACCTTCCTCCACAGCCGACAGAGAAAGCCTTCCCCTGGAGCTGACGCCCTGAATTTGGACTTGTAACCCACTAGACTGTGAGAGAATAAATTTTTCTTTGTTGAAGCTATCCATTTGTGGTATTTCTGTTACAGCAGCACTAGATGACTAAGACAAAGAGTGATTGTATTTTATGGACCGAAGAGTGTGATAACGGAAGCCGCATTTAGGGTGGCTATGTGGGAGCATTCACAGGGGTCCTGAAGGCCAAAGCCCGGAAGCTCTGCATGAGCTAACGGTATGTGCAGTGGGGCAGAAACAAAGGGAAAACCAGTTGCCATTGAGTCAACTTTGACTCATGGCAATTCTGTGTGTGTCAGAGATGAACTGTGATCAGTGGGGCTTTCAATGGCTGATTTTTTAGAAGTAGATTGCCAGGCCTTTCTTCCAAGACACCTCTTGGTGGACTTGAACCTCCAATCTTTCAGTCAGCAACCAAGCATGTTGACCACCCAGGGACTCAAGCAACGGGAAAGTGTTGCACATATGAGACAATTTGGGAGAAAAGGAGACACTGAGAGGCATGGATGAAAGAAGGATAAATCCAAAAGGGCATCAAGTGTTGGTGAGAAAGTGTTGGCACTGAAACTCACATTCACCGCTGGTGGAAGCGTAAATGGACACAACCACTTTGGAGAGCTGCCTGGCAGTATCTAAGAGAGCAGATATCTGCATCCCCTAAGGCTCAGCAATTCCCTCCTAGGAATATACATCACAGAAACGCTACATACATCCTCACCAAAAGACATGTGCAACAAAGGTCAATAGCTCAAACCGGGAAACCACCTAGTTGCCTGTCAACAGTAGTGGATAAAGAAACGATGACATATTTGCACAGCAAGAGAATGAATGATCTATAACTCCATGCAACGGTGTGAGTGGATCTCACAAACAATGCTGAGCAAAAGAAGCAGGTACCAGATGGATGAACCTTGAAAACGTTACTCCGAGTGAAGTAAGGCAGACACAAAAGGACTAAATACTGTATGAAATATCTAGAATAGGCAAATGCATAGAGACCTGATTTTATTAATGACTACCAGCGGTAGATGAGGGTATGTGTGTGAAAGGGGTAGTGGTTGCTTAAGTTGTTAGAAGATGTCGAGTTGATTTTGACTTACCGAAACCCCATACGACAGAGTGGAACTGCCTGATGGAGTTTTCTAGGTTGTGATCTTTACAGAAGCATATCACTGGGTCTTTCTCCCGAGGAGCCGCTGGTTGACTTCTAACCACCAACCTTTTGGTTAACAACTGAGCGCTTAACCGTTAGACAACCAGGGTTTCTTAAGGGTCACTGAGTTTCTGTCCAGGGTGATGAAAAATTTGGAAATGGATGGTGGTGATGGTTGCACAACATGGAGAACATAATGTCATTGAATTGTACATGTAAAAATGCTGAAATGGAAAATGTTTTGTTATATATATATAGTCACTACACGCGCGCGCGTGCGTGCGCACACACACACACACACAAAGTCAGGCACAAAAGAGAACAGGCTGTATAATTCCATTTATACGAGGTTCAAAAACAAGCTAAACTGTTAGAAGTCAGGATAGTAATCACCTTGAAAAGGACAGTAACTGGAAGAGGGCCCAAGAGGGGCTTATGATGTGCTGTTTCTTCATCTGGATGCGGGTTACATGGTGGGTCAGCTTGTGAAAAATTTATCAGGCTATACACTTGTGATATGTACACTTTAATGTTTAAGTCTTGGAGTCTGTGGGTGGTGCAAATGGTTAATATTCTTGACTGACAACCAAAAGATTGGAGGTTGGAGTCCACCCAGAGGTGTCTTGAAAGAAAGGCCTGGCAATCTACTTCTGAAAAATCATCTATTAAAAACCCTATGGAGCACAGTTCTGACACACATGGAGTCCCCAGGAGTCAGAGTTGACTTCATAGCAACTGGCAACAACAATGTAAGTCTATTATATTTTAATAAGAATTTAAAACACGACCATATGATTTCAACACTGGGTGCCTCAGAGGTGCCTCAGTGGCGGGAAGGCAATTGGGACCCTGTTTGGGACACTGAATTTGAGATGCCTGGACAGCTGGGTGGCAATGCCCAGGTGCAGCCGGAGACGTGGGACGCTAGTCTGGGTAGGACTCCAGGCTGGAGACGGTGATTTGGGGATCATCTACACAGAAGTGACAGGGAAGAGAGCAAGGGTATGTGTTCTGGGGCAGGTAGGGGAGCAGGCAGAACCTGCGTTAGGCCTTGTTAGAAGGCAGGAAAGGCTGAGGCTGAGCGGAGCCTTTCGTTGTAAGCTTACTTAGTGCTTCTCTGCTTCAGGCCCTTCTGCTTGGTTGTGCTAGCTGTGATTTCTGTCCTTCAGGACCTACATTTTGGTGGTGGTGGGAGAGGGAACACGCCCTTCAGGTGGCACCCTCTTCCTTTTAAAAGATAAAGAAACAGGGTTGTTGGGGGTGAATGCTCCAAGGTCCTGGGCTGCTGAGTGGGAGTTGGGGCCCAGGCCAGCCTTCCACTTCCCGGGGTGGTGTCTCTGACCCACCGCAGTTGCCAGTGGCAGGGAGTGGTGAGGCCTGTGGAGGTCGGCCAGCCTGTGGAAGGGCCTTGAAGGTCAGCCTGAGGGGGGTGGGCATGAGCTGCCGGCACTCTTCCCTTGAGGAGAGGGGCCTCTCGAGATAAGGGGAATGCGCTGGAATCCATGCACACACAGAGCAGTGACACGGGGTTGCTGTCTAGCTTCCCTGGGTGGGCTGCCGGCTCATGCTTTCCTGTGAGCACATTGGGTTGGAAAGTCTGTGTCATCCCAAACACCTGTGTGACGTAAGGGCCCAGCTGGTGTGTCAATAACAGAGCCAGTACCTTTCCTCTCATGGAAAATACCAAGACAGAAAGGACTACCACACACACCCACGTGAAACACCAAGGCATCTGCGGAAATGCAGAAGAAAAAATACATACCAAGGTATCTCAGCCACACACACGCACAGAGCAAGGCATTATTTCCTTGTGAGGATGAGAAAAGGGCTCAGAGACAACTAATAAGTGCTTATCTTAACAGCTGTGCACCCATGTGATTCGATGTCCTTTTGAGGATCTGTGATTGGGGATAGGGAGGAGACTGGGGCACCAAATGCTGGGGGTGGAGACCCTGCCACAGGAATGGAGAACATGGAGGAAAGAGACTTCAGCATGGGTTTTGGAGATGCTCTGGCGCCCTCTGGTGACAATTTGAAGGTGTTGTACACCGATGAATGCTCAGTGTGCCTGAGTTCTGTCATCGTATAGGCTACACAGGTGTGTCAACATGTGAAGGGGGAAAGAAGTGGGCAGCAGAGATGGGGAAGAGAAGGTAAGGTACAGGAAGAGCCACCTTGGTCCTAGCTACCTGTCAGCTTCTGCTCCCATCCTTTTACGGATGACTCAGTCCAAGGTTGTTCTCCATGTTGTCTGCCCAAGAATCACTGAGGAGCTTGAGTGCAGAATCTGGGCTCCAACCCCAGAGGTTTTGACTATGAGGTCTGAAGGTGCCCCAGGAATCTGCATTTTTAATCATATCCAAGTGATTCGGCTGCAGGTGGTTTTTGGACTACATTTAAAAAAAAAAACCTCACTGTTTAATATTTAGGTTTTTTAAAAAAGTGGCGCCTACATCCAAATGTCAAAAGGAACCCAGAAAAATCTACAGGTTACTGTTTTTTTTCTGCCCTGACCTGGTTAAAGATAAAAGATACGACTCTACAACACACACAGACCCCAACTATTTTGGTGGCCTGATTCTCAAAGAGCAAAGTTAAAACAATTCAACAGTGTTCAAATTAATAGGTCTATCCCCCAAGAGTCCCTGGGTGGTGCCAATGGTTAATGTGCTTGGCTGCTAACCAAAAGGTGGGTGGTTTGAACCCACTGAGAGGTGGCTCAGAAGACAGGCCGAGTGATCTGTTTCTGAAAGATCACAGCCTTGAAAACTCTGTGGAGCAGTTCCACTCTGCACACATGGGGTCACCATGAGTTAGAATTGACTTGATGGCAACTAACAATAACGTATACACAGTAGTTGGGAAGTAAATTCTAAGCTTCTTGATTCCAGAGGTTATAGGGTCTTTGTTCCTGCCATGTTACTCAGCATGGTTCTAGGCACCTAGAAGTTACTTATAACAATATTTGCTTAAAGCCAGACTGTGAGCTGGCTTGCTTTCTATGTTTCTATAGAGAATAGAGAGAGCACTGCCTCTCTCTGAAGTAAGAAGGTTATGGGTAGATAACCCCAAGGACCCAGTATTTCTTTCTGAGATGTTATATAGGAGGTGTCTTAGGCTGAGTTCTCTAGAGAAACAAAACCAGTGAAGTGTAAAATAAAAAAAACCCAAAAAACCAACCCCTTGCCGTCGAGTTGATTCTGACTCATGGAGATATTGTGACCCTAAAGGACAGAGTAGAACTGCCCCATATAGTTTCCAAGGAGCGTCTAGTGGATTTGAATTGCCAACCTTTCAGTTAGCAGCTGTAGCTCTTAACGACTATGCCACCAGGGTTTCCAAATTATATACATATAATAATATATATAATTATTGTATATATTATATAATAATATAATAAAAAACTATGTATTTATCTCAAGGTAAAGACTCTTATGGTTATAGAGGCTGGCAAGTCCCAAGTCCGTGGGTCAGGCATCAGACTGGAGGCTTCTCCTGACTCACATAGCTGCAGGGGCTGACAAACCCAAGATTGGCAGGCAATATGGCAGGCTGCCGGCTCAAGCCCCAAGAACTGGAAGTCAGATGATGATGAGCCAGATGCAGGATCCAGAGTAAGCAAAAGCCAGTGAGCTTTGCCACAATATCCATACATATTGGATGCAGGCCATACCCTAGAAGAAACTCCTCTTACAACAGATCACATCATGGAAGTGATTACATTATATCACAAAATGGAGGATTACTACATCATTACATAAGTGCCAAACCACTGAGAATCATGGTCCATCCAAGTTGACACACAGTCTTACCCATCACAGGAGGTCAGAACCTTTCCTCCCCAGTCATCTGGTTGAATGTGAGAGCATCTGTGG
This sequence comes from Trichechus manatus latirostris, assembly GCF_000243295.1. Classification (NCBI taxonomy): domain Eukaryota; kingdom Metazoa; phylum Chordata; class Mammalia; order Sirenia; family Trichechidae; genus Trichechus; species Trichechus manatus. The sequence continues at coordinate 1,673,669 of NW_004444014.1, forward strand.
TTTGTGATCTCAGAGATCTCAGAACCTGACCGGAAAATCAAGTGAGTCATGAGAGTTTGTGTGTTCATAGCCGCTCAGGTGTGGTAAGAAATCCTCCTGTAGCGCAGGGCTAGAAGCAGGCGTCACAATGTTTGAGTGTGGCTTCACCTTTCTCAGACAGGAAATAAGGGAAAGTAAAAACATTCTAGCTGGTTTCTGTCTCTTGGCGACCTGAGACTTCTGTCTCATTGTGGTGAAAAGAACAAAGGACTTTCCCCTCTAGAACTATTGTGGAGTACCAAAATACCACTGCAGAATACCAAAAATGCTGTATACTAATTAAAAAAATTTTTTTTAATGAATAGAAGCACATTCAAGAAAGTAAAGAAAATCCTAGTGGCCAAAATGAAGATGAAGCAGGAATTAGAATGTTAGGCTGATGCTGAAGTCCTGATCATCCTGGAGAGGCAGTTTACTGCTTCTGGGAACTGGGAATCTGGGGTTAAGAGCCACACAGGAGAAGGAGACAAGGCCTTGGGCCTTGGTGAGGTGAGAAACTGGACCTGAGAACACAGTATCAAACTGGAACTCTTACATAACTATATCCTTAGGGAGGATATGGTCTAGAAAAAATATTCAAATATGTACTGGCAAAGAAAGAGTGTCACAAGGTAACTTGCCTGTCTCAGCCATGGCTCTACATAGGGGAAAAAACCCAAGCTCTTGAGAATCAATGTCCAAACACTATATTCATGTAGGTTTGGGGTTTGAGCCCTAGTGGCACAGTGGTTAAAAGCTCAGCTGCTAATCAAAAAGTCGGCAGTTCAAATCCACCAGCCACTCCTTGGAAACCCTGTGGGGCAGTTCTACTCTGTTCTGTAGGGACACTATGAGTTGGAATTGACTTGACGGCAATGAGTTTGGTTTTTCGTAATGGTTCAGAAAAATCCTAGGCTGAGAAATGAAAATAAGGTTAAAAGGTATTGGGCTGGTAGCACCCCCTGCTGTTGCTGTTAGTTGCTGTGGAGTCAATTCTGACTGACGGTGACTCCACGTATGCAGACTAGAACTGCTCTATAGGGTTTGCAAGATACCAAGGTTTCAACAGATAGCCAGACCTGTCTTCCCAAGCACCTCTGGGTGGGTTTGAACTGACAACCTTTTGGTTAATAGTCCAAGTATGTCACCTTTTGTGCCACTCAGGGACTCCTGCACCCCCTGCAGGGTGAGTAAAATCACATCCTTTCTGGAGAGATGCATTCTCAAAGCCAGCCCTCAGGATTCCTACAAATCTAGAGAAGCCAAATGTGAGCTTAAGATATGCATTTACAAAAATATCTGAGGAAGCAAGTCACCATGAAAGGAATTAGCAGAAACAATGAGCAACAGTTTAAGATCTCCAAAGACATTAGATATTAGAATTTTCGGGTATAGACTGTAAAATAAATATATTTAAAATCTTCACAGAAATAAGAGAGTTTTGAAACTATAAGCAAAGTATAAGGGTCTACCCAAAATGAATAGGCACACATCAACATATCAGTAGTTCATGCTTTTTAAATACACATACCAGGGCTTCACATCAGTTCGTTCTGGTCTGAACCCCTGCTGAGAATTTGCATTTCCACCCTAGATATACCGAATCAGAATCTACACTTTAACAAGATCCCCAGGTGATTCTTATGTATAATAAAATTTGAGAACCACTGTTGTATTAGTGGTTCTCAGAACTGGTCCCTAAACAGCAGCATTAGCATTGCCTAGGAACTTGTTAGAAATGCAAATTAGCGGCAGAGGTTTGAACCAGAACGAACCAGTTCGAAGCCTTGACACATGCACACACGCAGGCACACACACAACAGAAACATAAGATGACTAGGAATATATCTAAGAAAAGGCATAAACTTTTTGGAGAAAACTATAAAAACTTATTGAATGACACTACCCAAATCAAAACCAAGCCCATGGCCATTCAGTCGATTCTGGCTCATAACCAAACCAAACCAAACCCATTGCCATCCAGTCGATTCCGATTCTTTCTATTTAAGAGAGATCTAAATGAAGAGGTATTTTTCATGTTCATAGTTAAGAAAAGCTCAACATCATAAAGATGTCAATTTTACCCAAAATTTATACGTCTTCAAGGGCACTGGGCCCTCTGCCCAGCACTGACGTCACTGAGGCTCCTCCACACCTCCCGCTACAGGGGATGCCAGCCTTGGCCGCACAGTGGCAACACCTGGGGACTTCTGAGAACTACTCATGCCTGGGCCCACTCCAGCAATTCTGATGGAGCTGGTCCGGGCTGTGGCCTGGACTCCGGGATTTTTAAACACTGCTGCCTTATTTTCTTACCACCCCACCCTGTGACTTTCCTTCCCACGCTGGCTCAGACCACGCTAGAGATGACGGTCTCTCCCCAGCATTATGGTGGCTCCTCATGACTCAGACTGGCCCCTCAAGAAGCAAGCGCAGGGGACAGGAGTGAGAACCATTCCCCTGACCCTCATCCCTGTTTCCATTCCTGGCCCCAGCAGGCAGTTCACAGAGGGCTGGAGCCATGGAGACTCACCTAGCCACCCAAACCAGCCTGCGTTTTGCCCTCTTCTTGTAGTACCATCTGACCCCCAGCACTTGTGTGCTCTCTCTCTCTCATTTTTATCGTGTTCTGCTTTTCTCCAGCCTTTTACCTCTGATCTCAGATGGCTACCTTGTCAGGGCTTCCTGCCAGTCTTGAGGGAGCTGTCTTTATATTGGCATCACCTGCCCACCTGCCTGTGCACCTGCAGCTGCTGCTACTGTCACCATCTCCCCACCCCTCCCACATCCTGTCTCCCGCTCCCTGGGGCAGCGCCCCCATCCAGTACCTGCTCACACAGCACACCTGCTGCCTCTCACCTCTGGCCATGCCTCCCGGCCAGGCCGGCCCTGCTGCTGACAACCATGCTGCTTTCCTTTCCTTTCCAGGGTTAGGGCAGCTCTCTCAGCAGGCTTCTGGGGATAACGAAAGCCTTGCTGTCTGCTCAATCTACTGAGCTGGATGTTTGGTTCGTGGTTTCTTTTTTTTTTTACAATTTTTTATTTAGTCTCCTTTGGGGTGCAGGGCTGACCCCCAACCACATTGAGATAGAGGCAAACTTCACTTCTAAGGAGTCTCTGTACCTTCTGTATGTGCCCCTCCTGCCTTGAGGTGCCCAATGTTGGGCCCATTGCCCCATATCAAAACCCACCTGGGGACTGAGGACAGGCTGGGGGACTGACAGCCTCTAGGAGGAAGCTGGTTAGAGATAGGTTGAGGCCCAGGAAATAGACGCTATGCAATTATTTTCAATCTTGGCTGCACATTAGAATCACCTCAGGAGTTTAAACAAAACATCACCTGTGCCCAGGTCCACTGCTGATTTAACTGGTCTGGGGTGGGGCCTAGGCACCAGTATTTTGAACAACTTCCCAGGTGATTCTAATGTAGCCAGGATTAACACTAAGTGTGGTCCTTGGAGCAGCAGCATCCTGGGAGTTTGTTAGAAACACAGATTCTTGTCTCCACCCCAGATCTACTGAGTCAACACCTTTGGGGTGGGTGCCCAGGGATCTGTGTTTTAATAAGTCCACCAGTTGATTCATATTAACACAAGAGTTTTCGAACTGGTGCATGGCAACACGCAACGAAGGAGACAGGGATGACTGGAGGTGGCATACCTATTTCTAAGTCTCCACCAGTGCTTCTCAAAGTGTGGTCGCTGGACCAGCAGAACCATTACCTGGGAACCTGTTAGAAATGCATATTCTTAGGCCCCGCCCCAACGTATTGAATCAGAAACTCTGGGGTTGGGGCCCAGCAATCTGTTTTAACAAGCTCTCTAGGTGATTCTGATGTACCCTCAAGTTTGAGAATCAATGATCTACCATTCACCTGCCACACCTGAGCCCAAACTGGAGGCTCTGGAAGGGAAGGATGATTGCAAAGGACTGTTTGCAGGGGCTTGAAGTTATAACCCATAAAGCCGATCATATGCTTAGGGTTAGGTGGTGTGTACCATTCTGAAGTGCTTTTTCCTTAAACATGATTCACATATGTTGGGAGGAGGCCACTGGCAGTAAATTTGGAGACTGTCTTAGTCATCTAGTGCTGCTGTAACAGAAATACCACAAGTGGATGGGTTTAACAAAGAGAAGTTTATTCTCTCACAGTCCAGTAGGCTACAAGTCCAAATTCAGGGCATCAGCTCCAGAGGAACACTTTTTCTGTTGGCTCTGGCGGAAGGTCCGTGTCATCCATCTTCCCTTAGTCTGGGAGCTTCTCTGTGCAGGAACCTCAGGTCCAAAGGACGTGCTCTGCTCCCGGCACTGCTTTCTTGGTGGTATGAGGGTCCCATGTGTCTCTGCTTGCTTCTCTCTTTTATATCTCAAAAGAGATTGGCTTAAGACACTATCTAATCTTGTAGACCTCATCAGCATAGCTGCTGCTAATCCATCTTATTACATCATAGTGATAGAGTTTACGACATATGAGGAAATCATATCAGATTACAAAATGCTACACAATCATACAATACTGGGAATCATGACCCAGGCAAGTTGACAGATATTTTTGGGGAACACAATTCAATCCATGACAGAGACCAAGAGTCAATCAACTGGCCCTCCTGAGATTCTGTGCCTGTTATGTGTACCTGGTTGTGAGTGTGAAATATTTCAAATTCTTAGGGGTTGGGGCTCTGTTATGGATTGAATTGTGTCGCCCTAAAACATGTGTTGTAAATCCTAACTTCTATCCCTGTCATTATAATCCCATTTGGGAATCAGTTGTCTTATTTATGTTAATGGACAGAATTAGTGTAGGGTGTGTTTAAGTCAATCTCTTTTGAGATATAGAAGAAATAAAACAAGCAAGCTAGGAAGCAGAGATGAGGGAAGAGAGATGCCAAGGCGCACGAAGATTGCCAGGAGCAGAAGTTGAGAAGAGACAAGGACCTTCCTCCAGAGTTGCAAAGATAAAAAGCCTTCCCCTGGAGCCGGCACTTGGAATTTGGACTTCTAGCCTCTTAAACTGTGAGGAAATAAATTTCTGTTTGTTAAAGCTATCCACCTGTGGTATTTCTGTTATAGCAGCACTAGATGACTAAGACAGGGTTCCAAAAACTTTGTGTATGTGCTTGTGAGTGTGAAATATTTTAAATTCCAGCTTGTAAGAGTGAGTGAACTCAGAGGGAGAGAGGGTGGGGATGGGAGGGTGTCTCAGTCAATTAATCAAATATTTCTTCAGGCTAATACGTACCCATCAATGAGCTAGTTCTACGAAGAGACAAATAACAAAACGTATGGCTATATACAGAAGGAAGTGTGTATGCATGTATAAGTGTGTACATGCATGTGTATGTCTATATGCTTGTATATACCCATGTGTACATACTCCTGTGTATATATGCATAGGTGTTCGTATGTGTTATATATGTATGAGTGTGTGTATATGTATCACATGGGTGTGTATAGCACAATCTTTAGCCTCCCAGGGCTTACAATCTAATTGGAGGCATAAGGCCCACATAATCAAAACAGAAAACAAGCATGCAGTCTGCTCCATGGTAATGGCTTTAGGGAGCTGAGAGAACAGGAGGCCTCTGGGGACATCATGTTGAGGAAATTTTCTTAGAGCAGGTGATGCTCTGCTCTGGTGAGGAGGGAGAGAAATAACAGCAAAAGTTTCCCCCTTATTTCCATATTTCATTGGAGATTCTAAAACGTCCTAAAAGCAGAAACTAGTACATAATATGTTCATTACTACTGTTATTGTCGGAATTAAAGTGTTCATGCAATTTGGAGACAAAGTGCAGAGCATTTTTTTTTTTTTTTCATAATTTGGCCATAGTGTGGCCTGAGTTCTTACATGCTAGTGGGGACAGAGCAGAGCACTAAGGGGCTTAGCAGACTGCAGCTGCCCCAATTCTTGCGTCTCTGACATTGGCAACCAGTGGCTCTGACAAGGCTGAGCAGAGTCTGAGGATATCTTCCATTTGTATGTGGAACGACATTTGCATAGCATTACTGAATTGAATATTTGGGCCCCAGTCTCTGAGTCTTTGGTCAGGAGCCCTACAAATGTTTGCCTCTTTCTTCCCATCAAACTAATTTACCAGTGGTATGCTGGTAAGCCAACTGGAGGAGGACATATTAGAGTTTGCTGATTCCTGTAGTGTAAATACTCCCACCATGGCTTATTTCAAGCTATCAGTGTGATGCCACTGAACTTGGAGTTGGGAGAAATGTGCTCAGTCACCCAGTTGGCTCTCAGGAGCTGGTGAGACCTGGCTCCAGCACTCCACTGCTTGATGCTTAATTGAAGTGCTGGACTTGATTGTCCACTTTGGTGTATCCTATAGACATGGTACATTTTCATAGGTCTAATTCTTTTACCCCATCTATTTCCATCTTGCTTGGAATCCTGGGCCAGCTCAGCTTGCTTGATAGGTGAGGATATTGAAATACTTAGAACAGCTGAAGCGTTTTATTAGTGGTCAATACTCAGAGCTACAAGCACGTGGAGGGTTTCCTGCTCTTAAAACCACATTATAACACTTTAGTGGAATACGCAAGACAATTGGTACTTTAATAGTTCCATGTCATCATTTGGAGGTTCTGGAGCAGCTGAGTGAGCTGTAAGCATAAACAGCCCTCTCGTGGAATTCCTGCATGCTTAATCCTCAAAGAGCTATAATTCCATGGCCAATAAAATACAGCCCGAGACCTTCTTGGCCTCCAGGTATGATTATTTGAGGGAGCTTCTGGAGCGTGACTTGTTCTCCTTTTCTACGAGGAAGATTTGTTTCCAGCAAGAAGTGTTCCATATTTCCAGAGAAGTCACACTAGGCTAAACAGGATCTGGAAGAGAAATACGCAGCCCAGTGCTCTTGGGCTGGCAGAGGAGGTCAGGGATCTCAGGGCAGAGAAAAGAAAGGGACAAATGTAGAAACCAGCCTTTTCGAAATGCTGGATTTTGGTAAAATGCAATACTTTCCTTAAAGCGGCATTTACAGAGGGTTCTGCCCCCTCCCCCTCCCCTTTTCCCATTTCAGTTAAGCACTCAACTACTAAGGGAAAGGTTGGTGATTCAAACACACCCAGATGTGCCTTGGAAGAAAGGTGGTGATCTGCTTCCAAAAAGTCACAGCCTTGAAAACTCTATGGAGCACAGTCTACTTTGCAATAAATGGGGTTGCCATGAGTTGGAATCAACTGGATGGCAACTTTTTTTTTTTTTTTTACCGGGAGGTCCCACTGTAGCCCTATAATAGGTTTACCTCCCTCCTCTGGAGTCACATGGTTTCCCACATAGGGGTCCTGTGGTTTAGGAGCTCAATTCTATCAGCAGAGTGACCAAATAATAAGAGTTAGTGGCTATTCAAGAGGAAAAAGACTTGTAATTTTTAGAGTACAAGGCCAAGAGATTATTCCTTAAAAAATGAAATGGCTTATTAATAATCTGCACTTGAACTCAAACATAAAATCCTGTCCATGGTCATTTCTGAATAATTCTTTCCCTAAACAAATCAAACCTTTTTCCAATCATTTTTAGCCCATCCTCATCTCTTTTCAGACATGTGCTTGATTGTGGAAAGCCCCTCAGGTGGGTGATGTGTGAGAGCACAGGTGATCCCCAATCTAAAAAAAAACTGACACCAACTCATAAGGTTACAGTTTAATAAGAACATGATCATGAATAGTATAAATAAACACATTTGTTTAAAATATGATTTGTATGTTGAAAAAGATCAGTTTTCATTTCATGACATTTCCAGAAATATTTGTTATGTAAAGGAAGGCACGTTGGCATTTTCAGTGAGTCTGGAATCTTAACCCCAAATCTACAGACCCAGGAATAAACTTCCATAAAACATTAAAAATTTCCCACCTTGTCTCTGGGTAACACTTCCATCTCTTACTTAACTCGAAGTAACTACTTGTTGGTTATGCTGATTTCATCAGTTTGCAGGAGAGGCAGAATCAACACTTCTGAGGTGGAAGGGACTGTGGAGTTCTACCCTGTCATGGAGCCAATGAGAAATGGAGGCTGAGAGCAGGGAAGGACTCTATTAGAGGCAGAGCTGGGGGTAGAACCAGCACTCCTGCCTTCTAGCACATTCCCGAACACTGAGCTTCCCTACATCAAATGACTGAGTTGGATGATCATGTCACCAATCTATGCCCCCTTCTCAGTGACTTCTCTTTGGGGATGTGGCTTATTTTGCAGATGAGGGCAAGTTCCTCTCAAAGTGAGCTCTTAAGGAGTGTACTATGGGTATAAAGTCTAAACTAACTATATCCTCAGTAAGTATTGTGCATCTTAGAACAGAGAGGTTCCTGAGTGGTGATTATATACACTACCTCCCTGTGGTTGGGAGTAACTAGGGTAGGCTTGCTTGGGGGGAGAATCACAGAACAGACAGAAGGGAAGACTCAGTGGTCTTTAGCTAGGGGATCCAGTCAGTCTGTAGAAGGCTGAGTTTCCAGTGTCATGTTCTGGAAGGGGCAACTTAGGAGACATCATAGGCCTGGTACTTGGTTATGGTGGATGCCCTTCTGTTTCTTTCCTGGGACAGGTAGTAGATGCAATTGGCCTCCGGGTAGGTGACTTTGCTGAGTGGAAGCTTGTAGATGGCAGGGTTGTTGGTTGTCAGCAGCAGGAAGGTGAGTGCTGAGAGGCAGCAGGGCCACGTGCAGGGTGGTAATCCAAACTGGGGGAGGAGAACACAAGAGAAGCCTTGATTACATCAGATGCCTGTGCTTGTGCCTTTAGCCCTCACCAATCACCGGTAGCCCTGGAGAGGAGGGGATGCTTCCTGGGCACTGCTAAGGATAACACTTAATGTTGACCTACCTAAAATCATGTCAGTGGTGTCAGCCTGCATTGTAACAGGTGAACAGACATGCTTCAAAAGGCACACATTAGAACTCTATTATAATATGCCTTTATGTAGAAAGTACGTCTTGGGGTGTCTGGCCAGCTATACTTCCAAATATTGGAACTATGGCTATTCTCCCATCTTCTCCCATCAGCTCTGTTGAAGGAGTAACATTGGCAGCCATTTTGTATCCCATGAGCTTTTTCTCTCTGGTCACAGCTGATTGGAGTACAAATAGGCACCTGACTCAAACACAGATTTCCCATAGGATGATGACCTTGCCCAGTAGAACCTCTCTCTTGAGAATTTGAACTAAGAGGTACAGAAGCACAGAGCCTGTGTCCAGAAATAGTGTGACAGTCCTTGAACTGAAACGTCTGGAGAACGAGGCTGGATGGCATTTGGGGCTGTGCGCAGCAGGGGAAAGTCACCAAAGAGAAATAGGCAAATAGGGCAGACATATGGAGAGAGGCAAAGACAGGACATCCAAGTCCCAGGGATCTCCAGGTGGAGAGTAGCTGCCTGTCTTCTCAAGTACTTTCCCATTCCCAGCTTCCTGTCTCATGATATTGAACTGTTTTTTTTATTTCCTTGAGATACCCTGAGACCTTTTAATATCCCTCCCTACTCTTCCTTTGAGATAGCTTGAGTGGAGAGCTTGCTATAAAGAGCCTGCGAATTTAACTATGAGGTAGATCAAATCATGCCACTTCTCCCCCCAAAATAATTTTATTGCAAGCACTAAAAACCTTAGATAATACCATTGGGGTAACACTGATTTTAGTCAAAGCATGGTTCCCTGCTGTCCCAACAGGAGCATCATAAAGAGGTACTCCAGCACTGGTCTGGGGCTCACAGAGCATACCAGCCAGACATGTGTGTGTCCAAAGATGGCGCTGTTGGGTGGGACTTGGGGAAGGACAGTGATAGTTTGATATCAGAACTGCTGCTGCAAGGAATACCCATGAGTGATGAATTCCACTCAACATGTTTTTCCAAAGCCGTTTCAGAGTCTTCTTCAGCCCCAGCTCTAATATTCCCTGTTGTGAGGCTCATCACCTTAAGGTTTCAATCATTCGGCATTTCTTGAGCACCTACTATGTGCTGGGCTCTAAAATAGGTGATAAAGATAAAGATGATACAACAGGGCCCCTGTTCTGAAGGAGCACAGGGGCTGAAGGTGGAAGAAGACCAATATGTACTTGACCCATCACAGTTCTGTAGGTCAAATGTTGTAGCAGAAGTGTGTACAAAATGCAATGGGGGCACAGAGGAGGGAGGGACTTAGTCCATCTGGGGAGACAGAATAGTATCAGGGAAGGCTAGTTCTACTGCTTAGAAAATTCCTTCCTATGCTAGGTTCAAACCACTCATTTTCACTAGGGGTGGGGGTGGGATTTAGGCAGGGGTGAGTGGAATGCCCACCCCTCTCCCCACTGCAGGATCACTGGGCCTTTTCCTGGTTGGCCATGTGAGATGTGCACTTGTGCCGTTACTCAAAGCCAGGAGACATTGACTCCAGCTGAGTCCTGAGTGCTCTGTGCTGGTGTCTGGGGACTGGGCTTCTCCCAGTATGTGTAGCGGGGCTGCGGCTGGCCATCCTCTGACCTCTCACACCACCCTACACTGGGTCTCAGAGAAAGACCAGGGTCTTGGATTGCTGCCCAGGGCCCATGAGCTGCCAGCTCATGGCTTGGCTGGGGCTTGACATCCGTTCTTCCCTGAAACCTTCACTAGTGACCCCCCTTTTCTTCCTGCCCTGAACTCTCAACCCAGTTAGCATCGGTACTGCACAGGGGATGGAGGAACACCTCTAAATTCCTCATATCCACCAAAGCGACCAGCACTGTGCTAGTTGCTTTGGGACAAAGATGTGCAGTGCCCCACAACTAGTTGGGCAGACAATCTACAAACATACAAAAAACTTAAATAAAAAAGTTTTCAAAATAGCTCTGGAGGATGATACAGTAGAAAGAAGTGTGATTTAAATCTTTGATTTACAAAATGATGCTCTGCAAATTGTCTTTCTAGAAGGATCTCCACTGGCCCATTGACAAGGGGATTTGATTGACCCAAGAGTTAACGTTTAAACCTTTGAGACCCAGCTCCTTCTGTCAGGTTGGTGCTGAGGTGAATGGGGTGACTGAGAGGAGGGGGATGGGCTGTGGAGGGGCTTCTGGAGGAGGGGCTGTGAGCTGCAGGCTCTGGGAAGCAGAGGGAACACCAGGATGGTGCTGTGGACTTGCTCTGAGCCCATGGTGACTCACCACAGGCAACATGTTAACCAGGGCAGCACCCAGGTAGGCCGCAAACAGTGCTGGAAAAAGAACCAACAAGGAACATTCCAGTAACTATTTAACAGTCCCTAAGCTTAGTCTACACATTCTTTCCCCATCAATTTTACGCCACAAATGCTATCTCTCAGATTTTAAAAAGAACTTGAGTTATGTTTCCATTGCTTGGCGGCTTTGAAAAGTGTTAAATTCCACACAAATGCCGGCACAGCTAAGACAGCAGGTGAACTTTGTTAAAAGGTCCAGAATTTAGCTGTTATCGTTCTCGTGGTTCCCACCACCTTGCGTTCCAGTAAAGGAACATTTAACAGCATAAACCATAGATGAAAATTTTACTATTCAGCAAAGGCAACTGAATCCCAGAACTCCCTGCTGGAATACTTCAGCACAAGTTATTAACATCATATGGGTTTCCAGGGAGGAGCAGCATTCTGGAAGCTTAAGAACACCAAACATGCTTACTGCCTCATTTTCCAGGCTCGGCGAAGGGCATGGCCAGGTGGTCTCTGAAAAGAGCCAAGTGCCAGTGAGAGGTGAGGTGCTGTGAAAATGGGCCAGCATGTTTGGGCTTTGTATCTGAACGCTTACTCTCTCAACTGGACACATCAGTTGCCCCGAGGATATTAATGACCAAAAAAAAAAAAAAAAATCCTGTTGCCGTTGAGTTGACTCTGACTCAAGGTGACCCAATGTGTGTCAGAGTAGAACTGTGCTTCCATAGAGTTTTCAATGGATGACTTTTGGGAAGGTCTTTTGTCCGAGGTATCTCTGGGTGGACTTGAACCTCCAACCTTTTGTCTGCTTTGAGAGTGTTAACCATTTATGTCACTCAAGGACTCATATTAATGACAGCTAACCTTTATTAGAGTTGCTGTGTGCCCAGCTGGTAGTAATCTTGATCATGGCTTTCAACATTCCTGCAAAGTAAGCACTATTGTTGTCTTCATTCTACAGATAAGACAATTGAGGCTCAGAGACTGTTCTGTCTTTCAATTGAGAAGTTGCCATTGTTTTAGAAGTAGGCATTCAAGTTGGAATGGGGAGAGGAGATTAAAGAATAAATTGTACGAAGTGAGGTGTGGGGCAGGAAAGAGTTTCATGGGTCAGAACAGCCATCTAAAAAGGTCACCACCATCTACAAAATCTGTCTTCATGTGACTGAACACTTCATGTTTGGTGAAAATAGGTTTAACATATTAATCACTAAGTAATCACTAAAAAAGGAGCCTTGGTGGCATTGTGGTTAAAGCGCTCAGCTGCTACCCAAAAGGTTGGCAGTTTGAAGCCACGAGCCGCTCCGTGGGAGAAAGATGTGGCAGTCTGTTTCCGTAAAGATTACAGCCTGGAAAACTCTATGGGGCGGTTCTACTGCGTCCTATCGTGTTACCATCAGTCGGAATTGACTCAAAGGTAATGGATTTAGGTTAACAATTAAAAGGAGCCCTTAGGTGGTCCGAACAGTTAACATGCTTGGCTGCTAACTGAAAGGTTGGAGGTTCAAGTCCACCCACAGGTACCTCAGAAGAAAGGCCTGGCAATCTACTTCTGAAAAATCAGCTATAGAAGACCCCATGAAGCATAGTTATACTCTGACACACATGAGGCTGCCATAAGTCGGAATCGACTAGACAGCAATTGGAACTGGAACCATTAAAAATTTTTTTGAACAAAAATCTCTTTACAAAGCAAGTAATTCTTCTAGTGTATCTCTGGGGAATTAGCAGAATTTTCACAGAATATCCTCATGGGATAGATACAAGCATCATTTGAGGTGGAAAGAGAATTGTGTTTGTAGTACCTACCACAGGCAATGGCAAGGAGGTGGGTCTGCCAGGTGATGACGTAGAACATACCCCCTATTGCGATGCACGCGAGGGTGCTGTTAAAGCCACACAGGCCAAAGAAGATGGAGTCGAAGGGTGTCACGATAGTGAGAGCTGCGAGAGAAGGCAGGCAGCAGTGCTAAGTTTGTGTCTTGTGGGCTTACCTGCCCACCCTGACCTCCTGGGCTGACCGCAACAGTCTTCAAAGCCCAGAACTTGTTATGCTCTTAGGTACTTACAGAAAGGACTTTGATTTCTACTCAGTGAAAAAACATCTAAAGGAAACACATGGCCACAGAGCCACATGCATACTAGTGGTTAAGCTGGTATGGGTAGGGGGCCCTTCGAGTAAGGACTTTGAGGTGGGATTTAAACAGTCCTCCCCAAAAGAGGACCTCTCCTTCTTTACTGATATCTTCGTGTTCTCTAACGGAGAATGAATCCTTCTTATCAGTATTAGATATGACTTAAAATAGAAATATGTCTGGGAGAAAATACTCCTCCAACAAACTTTAAATTTATACTAAGTTATGAACGATTAATACCAGAGCCTTTCTGGAGAGCAGCTTTTGCTCCAGGGAGCACTAGCACCGTAAGGGGAGAAACAGGGCACAATGGAAGGGGCAGGGACGGATGACCCAATAAGCAAGGTATGCACAGGCTTACTTGTGCTTACTTACTAATCTGTAGTGCACAATTTCACATGGGTTATACCATATCCTTGATTAGGAAGTAAGCACAAGTAAGCCTGTGCATACCTTGCTTAATGTAAGCCCATGTGTACCTTGCCTACTGGTTGACCTGCCCTGGGGTGGAGGGAAAGTTTGCAGGAGAGTGAGTGGGTCACTGAGGACACATGTCACCACTGGAGCTGGCCCCAGGCGCTAACCCACGGGGGAGAGGATGACACTGACCTGCTAGCATCCCCATGGCGGATCCAATTGCCGCGTGCAAGCAAACAAGAGGTGAGGATATGAACAAAGAGATGAGGAAAATGCCTCCAGTCCAGGGGTTATCGCAGCCATACCCTTGGCCGATTCCAACAGGGATGGCTCTCAAAAGCTGTAGGTGCGACACGATCGCATGCTTATCACGAAGGTAAGGGAGATGACTTGCACCATGGCTGAGGAAGATTCGGCACCCAGGCCTCCACATCAGCATTTTGCTATAGGTTCCCAAGGTATTTTTCATTCAAGTAGGTTAACTTTAAAGGGAACACAGACTTTACTATCTTATTCTTGAGCCCTTAGAACATTTAGGGGTGAGGATGGTAAGTTTCCTTTATTTAGAAACAGGAGCGTAAGGCACTCATGCGCTCAGTGAAGAGAAACTGAAAGCCTTTCAAATGAAGGTCTCATTCATTAGAAAAGGAATAGATGTCTGATTAAAGTCAAGCCTTAAAAACCCTCTTATAACTTTTATTTTTTCAAAGCTAGTTATAAAAGAGGAGTACAAAAACCAAACCCATTGCCGTCGAGTTGATTCTGACTCGTGGCGACCCCAGGTATTACGGAATAGAACTGCCTCCATAGGATTTTCTTGGCTGTAATCTTTACAGAAGCAGATGTCCAGGCTTATCTTCTGTGGTGCTGCTGGGGGGGTTCGAACTGCCAAACTTTAGGTTAGCAGTTGAGAGCAAATGGTTTGTACCACCCAGGGGCCTTTGAAAGATGAGTAGGAGGCCAGATATTGATGGAAAAGGGTCTTTTGTGTTTCTGAGAATGAGTCTGGGGTGTGGGTATATTAGTCCAGACTGTGAGCAATGGGACTGGTATCCTCAGAAGAGCCCCTGAGAAGGAGGCATTGTTCCATGTCTGCTCTTTTGACTGACAGATGTGACTGGCACACTGCTTGAGCCAGGCCTCTTTGTAGTTCTGGGACCAGCTGGGCCTGCTTGCTGGATGAAAAAGTATGTGAGGGGACAGGACTTGTAGGCATTGTACCTGTGCTTTGGGGTTTGGGAAAAGGAATGTGATTAGTGTATCCTAGGGGAACCGGCTTTCCTACACCTGGAACTGGGTCCTGCGTTTTGGGGGATTTGGCCAAAGGCCCTTCAGCTAGGCAAGTACTCAGGGAGGTGGCTCTGGCCCCTGTTGGGGTTCACTGGGGTTTGTCTCACCCCTGGGTCATAAGTGGAGAAGAAGCAGAGTCTGAGGTGAGTGTGTGTTTTCATGTGAGTCACCTCGTCCGTGAGGCCTCTGCTGCTTGGGGTGTCAGGGGAGGGGAATCCTGTAGCTCAAGGGCCTCACAACGAGGGGAGAGTGTGCTGAGGCAGGAGCCCTTGGGTTGGCCTGATGGGCTCACCCTTTGGGCTCGGTCTCCCCTTTGCCCAAGGCAGAGAACAGGATGGGGCTCTGGCACTGCCATGCAGGGCAAGGCGGAAAAAGGAGCAGGTTTATGAGAGACAGCAGTGCTGCGCCACCGCTCAGTTCCCAGCAAGTTGCGCTCTCCAGAAGGGGGGGGGGCTGTCCACACACAAGAGCAAGGGGCACCCAGGAACACTGCAGTCAACACTGTCGGGGGTTTTAGATCCTCTTCCTAACATTCTCTGCTTGTTTCCCCAAAACTCGAGGCTCTAATTACAATAGTCAAAAAGAAAAACATACTAATCATGCCTATGATCCATTCAGTTGGCCAAAAAGCCATTTCTCAAAGAAAAAACACCCCCAAATGAAATGTTCTTTCCTACTACTCTTGGAACTTTGGAGTTCTAAAGTGTTTTTACTGGATTCCCAAATATTATTGTTTTCATTTGTACAAGATCCCCAAATATCTTTTTAATTGAAAATGTGGCATGAAGCATGCAACATATCTTTAACTGGCCTGTTCTAACATCATCTCCCCAGAGTGCATCAATGTGAGTAATCTTGCCTCCAAAGGATATCGATTGGGTGAACACGGTAGGTGACAAGCCTAGAAGCTGAATTGCCAACACATTCCTTTTCATGTTTTTTTTTGCTTCTGAGAGGCTCTTTGTTGGGTCTGGTCCGTGAGGTTCTCACACACACAAATCAACAGGGATGGGCCTAACGCCAGTATTTCTCTTCCTAAATCATGATGCTCCTCAGTGCAAATGCAGACCTCGTTCTGCTCTGCTGTGTTGCTGCCGGCTGTGGAATGCGAAAGAAAGACCGTGCAACATAATTTCTGAGAGTTCCTTCAGCAAGCCCCAGCTGCCTATGGTTAGAGGACGGATTGCCAATCAGGAAGCTGCGGAGTGAGCCCCAGGCTTGGGCCCTTTAGGGTACGGGAAAAAGGGGGCCTCAGACCACAAGTCCATTTAGATAAGGAGCTAATGGACCTGCTTCTCCGTGCTGATTTACTGTTTCGTGCAGGTTCTTATTAATTATACTGGTTGACTTCCAGAGGTCCGCATCATCTACAGAACACTTGTGAAAAACGTGAAGTATTCTGTTCTATGCTTCTGAGCAGAGGAGCACCTGTGCTTTCAGTGTGAGCTCTCCTGCATGAGTGGCTGGGACAAACTCTGGGGGTGAGAACAGTGACCTTTTAAGCTAATAGATGGTAGCGTGGTGTGTCCATCTTTAACTATTCAATGTGATTGAAGGAAAGAAAATGCACAGCAGAAGCTGCATTAATGCTGGAGGAATGCATCAAAGAGACTTAAAAAAAAGGAAAAAGAAAAAACCCAGGTCTGGAAGTCAGGAAGCCTGAATGCTAGTTTTGACTTTGCTTCTAATTAGCTGTGTGGTTCTAGGCAGGTTTTTAAACCTGGCCTTAGTTTCTTCCTCTGTGTTATACCAGGGTGGGACCAGAGATGGCCCTTTTGGCTCTAAAAAGAGAAAAGGATGGTATCTAATGAGTTATTGTATGTAGAGTGGCTCACACGGTACAATTATTAATAACTATTACTTGTGGCTACCACTCATCCATCAGTTTGTCATACTGTGGTGGCTTGCGTGTTGCTCTCATGCTGGAAGCTATACCACTGGAATTTCAAATACCAGCAGGGTCTACCCATGGTGGACAGGTTTCAGCAGAGCCTCCAGGTTAAGACCAGGAAGAAAGGTATGTTGATCTACTTCTGAAAATTAGCCAACGAAAACCCTATGGATCACAACAGAATGTTATCTGGTGTAGTGCCAGCAGATGAGCCCCCCAGGTTGGAAGGCACTCAAAATACACAATGGCTGCAACAATGGACTCGAGCAGAGCAACTGTGAAGGGGATACAAGACCAGGCAACGTTTTGTTCTGTTGCACGTGGGCTCACCATGAGTTGGAGCCGACTCCATGGCAACTGACAACAACAACTACTGGTGGATGTTTCTGACCTGATCAATAAGCAAATGCCACTTTTAAATCGAGTTTGGACACATGCTGCCCTTCAACCTTCTATGATACCTACCAGCGGCACTTGGACCTCTGACCAGGTGATGTTGGGCACTGAAGACACGGGCTCCACCAGTGTTGTGGGGAAGAAGAGGTTGTAGTGGCCCTTGGCTGCCAGGTAGAGGGTCACCGCGATGTTGAAGGGCAGTGTGAAGACCGGGAGGTCCCACTTGCTGAAGATGGTGCCCAGGGCACTGGAGAGGACAGGGCTGATGGCAGAAGCACAAGAAATGCTGCTCAAGAAGCCACTTGGCCCTGACACTTGAGGTGCAGTCAAGGACTAACTGAGCAGGAGTGGGGCTGTCTCTGTCTTCTGGAGAAAAGCAGCCTGTGGGACACCCTCCCCAAGCCTGATTGGTCTGAGTGGGCCTCCCCTTGGCCTCCTCCCTGGGCCAGGCACAGTGACAGGTGGGGTGTCCAGACTTCAACTCAGAAGAAGGCTTCCTGGGGGAAGTTATAAGACAGGAAGTCCCAGAGTCACATGGCTGCACCCACAGATGTGAGGAGAGAGGAAAGGCTGGGGGAGGGAAGGGGATCACATTCATTCATTCAACAAATGTTTGTTGAGCCACTGAGTGCACTGGGCCTTTTGGCCAGAGTGCCCTGTGCCTCCTGGAGGGGAGGAGGCACTGGTGTCTGGTGCTCTGGGGACTCTGCCCAGTTGCCTGTCTTCAGCCTGCACTGGGAGATTGTCTTGGTCTGATCAGGAGTCCCAAGGAAAAGAAAAGCTGGACAGGGAGGAGGAGGGATGAGATTTACAGACATTGATAGGACTCCATGGCATGGGGCTCTTAACCAACATAGGCCTCAGTTTCTCTACCCTCTAGCAAGGTGGGTCCTGAAATGGTCCTTTTATATCTTTAAAAAAAGAAAAGTGAAGGAAGGTAGGTAATGAGATACTGTACGTGGAGCACCTGGCCCGGTGCCTGGAGCTGTGCAACGCTAGCCACTTCAGGAGGTGTTTCTGATATGCAGGCTAAGTAAATGTGACTTTCAAATCAAGTTTGCACAGATAGTCACGGCCTGGGATAAAAAGGGCGGCGGCCCTCAATCTGAGCCCACAGCCTCAGTCAGAGACTTACCAAGACATGGACATCACGATGACAGGGAGCAGAAGCCACCAGTAATAGTCACCTTTGTCAGAGAACACAGCCATGAGCAGCCCCACCAGCACCCCGTTGTACCCATGGAGTCCTGCAGCAATGGCGGATCTGGGGGAAAAGGGGCAAGGGCTAGTGAGGGGGCTTCCCGCATGGCCTACTATAGGGTACTCCCTTGTTAACTGTCCTACTGACTCAGATTTTTCTCTCATGGGGCCCGACCACACCTTCAAACCAACCACCCCTCTGGGAATGGGGAGAGCAGCCATCACCCTCTGGTATTTCCCTAGACAATGTGTAGTTATGAAAACACAGTCAGCTAGTAGTAGACATGGTTCTTCCGTGAGCCGTTATGCTGAGTGAAATAAGTCAGACACAAAAGGACAAGGATTGTCTGTCCCACTTTTATGAAATATCTAGGATAGGCACATGCATAGAGACAAAAGTTTATTAGTGGTTACCAGGGGCTGGGAGGAGGGATAATGGGGAGTTACGGCTGAAGGGTACTGAGTATCTGTTTGGGGTGGTGGAACACTTTTGGAAATAGACAGTGGTGCTGGTTGCACAACATGGCGAATGTAATTAATGTCATTGAATTGTATGCTTAAAAATGGTTAAAATGGCAAATGTTTTGAGATGTATATATATATATAAAACCAGAATAAAAAAGAACAACCAGAAGGAATAGTCATCTTTAGTTACAGTGTTCTTACTTGGAGGGGAAATCAGCAGTGCGGGGTGGGCAGGTGGGGAGTGGTCTCCACAGGGAGGGCTCTCTGGCCCTGCATGTGGGCCCTAGGTCTCCAGGCCCCATGGCTGTGGGAACTTACTTGTCCTGGCTCAGGATGAGGGCTGTCAGCGTGGAGACAATGGTTCCTAAGCAGCCTGAGATAGCCCACCACGGGTTCTGGACAAAGAGGCTGAGAACGATGAGGATGCCACTGAGGGGGTTGTTGACAAACATCACCTGGGACGTGCCCCGGAGGACCCAGTCGAGAAACTGGAACGCGGGGGATTCGTCTGAAATGCACCGGGGCAGGACGTCAGCAATGCTCAGGGTGCCCTGCATTTGTGACAGCTCTGGGAGAGGCCTGGGTGGTGGTAGTGGGAGGGAGGGACTCTCAACATCCAAAGAGGGTCAGCAGAGGGCCAGCTACCTGTAGTCAACCACCACAGAAGGGGTTCAAAAAGAACCAGAGAGGGCATCTGATTCTGCACCCATTGCCAGCTGGGCGTGGTCTTAAGGCAGGTTTCCAAGCAGTGGAGATGGGGCACCTGGACCTAAATGTGCCCCCCATCCCCCCCATGATAGTGACATGGATTTTTAAGAAGGCTCATTTCTGGGAGAAAACTCTCCTGCTGCGTGAAGATGTATCAAATCCGTGGCCTGAGCTCTGGGGAGATTGCTAAAGGGAACCTACTGGAATAATAGACACGGTTCTGTGAGCCATTCAGAGAGTGTTTTTCTAGCGTGCTGGCTTTAGAATCCCAGTGCTAAAGCATTCATATCTGCAACCCTTTGCTGGTATATTTGACAGAGCGTAGCTCTTGTGTTTAGAAATGAGAGCTAACACGCTTAAACGTATTGGTGTTTACATCCCAAGAGACGGTATGTCTGCTACAAAAGCAAAACTCCTATCTTCTCTTGAAAGACCATGGAAATGGAACTCAGGCTGGTCTGGTGGGAACTGTGGCAACAAATTTCTGGGGGACGACTGGAGGTGACCTTCTTAGGGTGGGGTTTGGGCTTCTCTCACAGAACCTTTACCTTTAAGGCTCTCTCCACACTCCTTCATCTCTCCTGTGATGTAACTGAGGGCTCTGCTGACCATTTTCCCACCGGCAGCCATGGAGCTCTGAATCCAGGACATCTTAGAAATATTTGTTTCTACCTTGATCTCGGAGCTCTCCTCCATGGTGTCCAGCTCCTGTGCAGGGAAAAAAGATGGGCGAGAAGTGCTCACATTCTGTGCTCTTAACGCTGAGGAGCAGATGTGCGTGGTCCCTCAGGGACCCAGCTAAGAGCTTCATTTGATATTGGGAATTGCTATTTAATCAGCTTCCTGTTTCTATAGATTAACCCACAACCATTGAGTCCATTCCGACTCATAGCAACCCTATAGGACAGAGTAGAACTGCCTCCATAGAGTTTCTAAGGCTGTAATCTTTACAGAAGCAGACTGCTACATCTTTCTCCCACAGAGCGTCTGGTGGGTTCAAGCCACCAGCCTTTCCATTAGCAGCTGAGTGCTTAACTACTGCGCCACCAGGACTCCTTTTCTATAGATTAGGATGTCTTTTTTTTGACATGTTACCTCTTTTAACATGGACAACCAACTACCATACGGTACAACTAGATGACATCTTTATCATAATGCTGTGGATGAGGACTCGGACATGGGGAGGTTCTCATCTGCAAAGGTCAAATGGTAGAATTGAGATTTAACCACAGATCTTTAGATTCTTTTTAAAAAATCATTACTTTTTCTATACCACACTTCTTCCAGAGTGTGGTATCTCCTCTCACCACCAGCATATCTAGTCCTTAACATTTAACTGTCCGTAAGCATACAGGTATGAAATTGCACGTCAAGATTCTGTTTTTGAAAATTGGCACAAGTTTATCTTTTAAATCCTAGAATTCTGCATTTAGAGAAAAACTGATGATAAATAATTTAAATAAAAGGACTGTGACAAAGTAAAAGTAAACTGTGAAAAAGACATATTTATTCCAGGTAACTACTTTTCTGAAAATATAAATTCAAGAAAGATTTGCCTAAAGCAGAGAACGTCTTTTTTGGGCGTCAACTCCTTCCTCTGCTGCAGGCTCTGACATCACCGCGTTGCCCCTGATTTGGGCCGCTCGGTACTCACAAGCAGCTCCAGGGTGGGCTTCCGGTATTGATAGGGAAGTGAGTCTTTGGTTGCTCTCTCCTGGTGGTCACCTTTTCCAAACACCGGAGTCAGAAAGAAAGCACATCAATTAGGATACATTTACCCTGCACCGCCCCCCTCACCAGCAGCTAATTTCTTACAAGGCTTGAGTTGGAATATTTAGTGTTTCCTATTCCTCTTGAGGAAGCACAGAACCATGGAGTCTTGAAGCTGGAAGGCCCCCCTTTTTTTTATTGGTCCTAGACCCCTTTGGGGCCTTTCATATAAACAGGACGTTTTATAGGAATTAGGGGGGTTCACCAACCTTCAGTTGAGAAGCCCTGATTTAGCTCAACCCCTAAATTTTTTAGATGAGGAAACAGCAGCCCAGGGTATCAGTGGGTTGCCCATGATCCCTGATCCAGGGCTCTTTCTCCTGTACCCACAGAGAACTTGCAGGTGTACAAAGAGAAGCCGGGCTTTGCTGGAGTCCTTGACTTCCTGCTCCTAGAGTAATACGCTGCCTGGGTAATGCAAGATCTGAATTTGGCCATGAATCTCCCCAGCTGGATAAATGGGGGCTATTTTGGTCTTTTGTTTTGTTTTTTAGAGTGTATGCCTGGATTTTAGGTATTTTAGCAGCTGCTGCTGGCTGCTTTAAATTAGGACAAGTGATATACCTGTAGCCACTTGAAAGAGATTTTGGCAAGCCCTTTTAACTCTAGAAAACTCTTGTAATGTGGCTTTAAGCATATTTTTCATTATTACTGGATAATTTATATCGACTCAAAGGCACTCAACAGCAAAAGCAGTTAAGGCCTTTGGAATTTCAGTCTTGATGCTCTGGTTCCCTCCAGTGGTCAACTGTGAGAATGGCAGGCTGGGCTCCGAACGCCTTGTATTTTCAGACTGAAATGGGTGTTGCCTTTGGGTTTCATGAGTCCTTGCGGGTATCTGAAGGGACATATCAAAGGTGCTGTGTTCCCCCTTTTGAAGAACTAGCAAGTGCAAATAGCAGTGTGATTGGGAATTTACAGCATGCTGGAGAAACAATCCGATTTTGGAAGCTTTGAAGAGGTAGAGGAAGCAGAGAGTTTTCCTTTGAACTCACACTAGTGTGCGTGACTCTATCCACCTGCTGCTTCTGTCTGAGGCTCCCCTGTGCTGGCCAGTGTTGCAGCAACTCCCACCAGCTTCCAACTCCCAGCCTCCTTTGCAGAGTGCTCTCTTAGAAGTCCTCCCCACCCAGCCCCAGCCACTATCTTGAGAGGATGTTTGGATGGGGGTTGCTAATCTTTTGAGGCAAACGTGATCTCTTGTATCGCATACTCGGAGCCCTGGCAAAACCAAATTCCTGGACCAGAGGGACCCTGGAGGCATGTGTAATGCTCTCCCCACCTTGTACGATGTTCCCATAAACCACTCCAAGTTCAGTCATGGGCTGACTGATTTTTCGTATGAAATGATGGGGTTTAGATAAACTAGAAGAAGAGAGTCACTAGATGCATCATCTGGGAGACATATGGTATAGTCAAAAGGGCACTAAGTCTGCAATCAGTCTTATCTCCCACAGCTCCCCAGCCAGATGGGTGACTCTGGGCATGTCTGCTGCCCTAGCTGGGGGTGGGGGTTGGGACTCCATAGTCCCTCTGCCCTGGCTCTTCATGGGGCTGCTCAACCGCTGCAGCTGATTAGGGGGCTGTTCACCGACTCCTCTCTGTTTGCTAGCACATGTTCTCAGCTTCCAAGCCCAAGTTTCTGGCTTCCGCACTTGCTCAGCCTTAGCTGCCCTCCTAACCCCCTCCCACCGTGGCTCCCCATCTCTGCTGTAGGTGAGAACCTTTCGTCTCTAGCCTCTTAGACCAGTGGTTTTCGACTTGGCTGCCAATTAGAATCTCATGGAGAGATTTTAAAATCCGATGCCCACCCAGGCTGCTCTGAGATCAATTAAATTAGAGTCTCCGGGGATGGGATGTGGGTGATTCCAATGCACAGCTCAGTTTGAGAACCCCTGGTCTAGACCGACAGAAGCTCACCGCCTGTTCCAGCCCCACTCTCCCCCACCCAGGGGAAGTCCAGATAACTCAAAAGCTGGCTGTGGTCAGTGCTCAGAAGTTAGAATGAGCCCTACCCCATGCTACTGCCATTGTGCCCATTTTAGAGACGAGGATATCGAGGCAGGAGGGGAGGAAGCGCACACCTTTGCTCCTCCTCCGAATGGACGACCACTCGATGTGGAACACACTTCTGCGTTTGGGAAGCACGGCCTCCGAGCCCTCGTTGGCCTTTGGGACCCCCGCCGTTGGTGGCTTCTCCCCACTGCCACCTAGCCAGGGCAAAATGAGACAGGTCAGTGGCCCACAATAGTCCCCACCCAGAGAGAGCCAGGCAGAGAGTACAGAAACAGCCACACGCGGAAGCTGGAAAGGAAAGCCCAGTGAGGTCTAAAGCTGGGTCAGTAAATACATCAGCGTTTGGATCAAACATTGAGCTTCTCCACTCCTCTGTGAAATCTTCCACTTCCTTTTCCCACAGTGACCCATATTATATCAGTGCCAAGAGATGGGCAAGCCATCCTGCTTTATTTCACCAGCCAGGAACTACTGTAAGACCCACCCATTATGGATTGAATAGTGTCTCCCAAAAATAGAGTACGAATCCTAACCCCTATGCCTGTGGATGTAATCCCATTCGGGAACAGGGTTTTATCTGTTATGTTAATGAAGCCATATCAGTGTAGAGTGTGTCCTAAACCTAATCACTTTTGAGACATTAAAAAAGCAGATTAGGCACAGAGACATGCAAGCACAAAGGGGAAGATAGATGCCATGTGGAGATCTCCAAAAACTGAAGAACACCAGGGCAGGGAAGCTGAGGCAAGGATTTTCCCCCAGGGCAGATACAGAGAGCCTTCCCTTAGAGCTAGTACTCTGAATTTAGACTTCTAGCCTCCTAAACTGTGAGAAAATAAATTTCTGTTTGTTAAAGTCATCCCATTGTTATATTTCTGTTATAGCAGCACTAAGAAACGAAGATACCACCTAACTCGACCTTGGACCTGTCTCGTGAGTGAACGGACCCTCGGCTCACTGCCCACTGCTGTTGTTCAGCTGGTGCCTTGACCTCCACTTGCTGGGGGGTCGGGGGGAAGGGCTCAATGCTGGTTGCATATTAGAATCACCCAGGAGCTTTAAAAACTGCCTGATCTCCGTCCCAGAACAATTTAAAAAATAAAAATTTTAATACCCATGATATTTAAAAGATGGCC
Organism: Trichechus manatus latirostris; assembly: GCF_000243295.1. NCBI lineage: Eukaryota > Metazoa > Chordata > Mammalia > Sirenia > Trichechidae > Trichechus > Trichechus manatus. The sequence goes on from NW_004444014.1 coordinate 1,698,259, forward strand.
CTAAGGTGCAGCTTGGGTTGAGAACCACTGATCTAGGTTTTTCTGCTCAAAGTGTGGTCCCGACCAGTGACATCTGTATCACCTGGGAGCTTGTTTGAAATGCAGAATCTCAGGCCCGGCCCCAGACTCACTCAATTTATCTGCATTTCAACAAGATTCCTCACTAAAGTTTGAGAAGCACCCATCTATGGAGAGCTAAGAGTCCTGAATCTGTGATCAGCTACAGGTAGTCCTCTGCTGTGTCCTATAATTTTAAATGTCCACACCATGGGGAGAGCAGGACACTCTTACTTCTTGGGACAGGATCTCTCAAAGTGTGGCCTGTGGTTTGAGAAACAACAGCACCAGACCACCTTGATGGCTGGTTAAAATCCAAGTACCGAGCCCCACCCCAGGTCTACTGAATGGGAGGATTTGCTGATCCCTGGAGTATGCAGTTGGAACAGCTCTGCTTGGGTTCCAGTGCACACTAGAGTAGGATGATCCAGCGGCCGTCTGGAATAGCAGAAAACATTCACACTATTAGTGCATCACATTTGCATGCTTTCAAAGCTAACTCATGCAGCCCTTTCAATAGTACCTTCAAACTAACAGGGTGGGCAATGCTATCTCCAAAAGATGGAAATGGAAGAGTGGAATGATTTCCTTGGCATCCCACAAACAGCGGAGCCATGTGACTCTCAGCCCAGCAGTTCTTTCCTCTGCACCTTTGCTATTCAGAGTCTGGTTCATGAACCAGCTTCAGGGACAGTGCCAGGGGGCTTGAGAGAAATGCAGACTTGCAGACCCCACCCTAGACTCACCAATTTAGAATCTGCTTTTTAGCAAGATTCCCAGCTAATCTGTGTGCATATTAAAGCTTGAAAGCACTGGTCTAGTAGAAACCACTCGTGTAAAAGCTACTTCAGCAAAGCTTGGAATACAGAAGGGCCAATAGCCAGTGTCTGTGGGACCCTCTGTTGCTATTAGTTTCTGTTGAGTGGGCTCCAACTCCTGGTGGTGAATGTTGCCCAGTCCTGTTCCATCTCCATGGTCTTTGATATGTTTGATCCCATTGTTGAGGTTATTGTGTCAATCCATTGCATTGAGGGTTTTCCTTGTTTTCGCTGACCCTCGGCTTTACCAAACATGATGTCCTGCTCTAGCGACTGGGTGGGACAGCTATGAGCACTCTCAGATGGAAGGCAAAACATATGACCAAGTGCCTTCCCTCTAGGTCCAGGATGGGAAGAAGCTCTCATTTCAGTGTCCTGCCCATGGGTCAGCATTTAGCGATAACTCCCCAGGCTAAGAAAGTCCCCCTTGACCCTGGGCCACCTCTGCAGGCAGGGCCCATGCAGGGGGACCAGCACTGAGGGGAGTATCATCGCATCACCTGACAAAGCTGGGATTCCCCGTAAAGCCAATCCCTGGTACATTTCTACAGGTACACAAGGGCACCTCTGTCTGCCCATTGCTCTCCTTCTCATATACCAAGAGTCAGTTAGTCCAGCCACATCCTGGGCAGAGCAATGTTCCAACCTGAGCCTCACAGACTCAGTCCTGGGTGGGAGCTTCAAAATCACAGTCCACTTCCCTTGTCCAGAGAAATCAAGCAACTCATCCAAGTCACATAGCTCATTAATTATGGCAAAGCCGGGAATTGAACCCAGGTCCCATCTGCTGCACTTTCCACCCCAGTACGGCTCTGTACTGTACAGCACAGACATTTCTGGTACGAGAGAGGAGCTTTCCTTTTATCCCAAGGCTTGTCCTGGACTTTGGAGGCCATGAGCAATGCCATTTACTAACCTGGGTTATCTTTCATAAATACAAAGAGGGTGCTTCAGTTTAATGAACCAAGACAACATCTACCTGGAACCTTCGGAAATACAAAAAAGAAAGTTGTTGGTTGTTAGGATACCCCAGGTTTTTTCCCTGAGGAGTCAGCCACAGTGACACAGCAGGGACAGCTGGTCTTGCTGACAGAGGGTTCGTGGGTGATGGCTGCTAGGTGTGGATGAACCCACCCTCACGGGAAAGCTTAGAGCTGGCTGCAGAAGGCCAGTGGTTCACCTTCCACTCCTTGCCTGTTCACGTTAGCACCCAGGTTCTGCTGCCTGCTCAGAGCCCAGGAAAGTGGGACAGGACCACAGATTACAGTGCATTCCTACAGTCCCAGCCACAAAAAAGCAAAACCAAAAAATCATCTCTCTTTCCATTGAAAATGTTTTTACTCTTGTTTGGGGTAACTTGGGGAGGTGGCACCGAATATGGTCGGACACCGTGTTGGTTCCGTGTCTCCCACAGGTAATGCCAGGGGGCCAGCTGCACACCATCCAGGGAGGACAGCAGCCCCTCCAGATGTGCCAAGTCAAGAGCTGAGGATAAAAGGTTGGAACAGATGCCACAAAGAAGATTGGAAATAAAGGAACAAACTTCCCAAGGCTGTGAAAATACTTAAAGCTAAGGTGATAACAATTTACCACCTGCCCCTGGGACAAACTCTCAGGACAATTTTATAATAGATAAAGCCAATATCTAGAATATCATGAACACATATATCAAATGTGCTAGAAATAGGATACACCAGTGCTATGGTGGGGAAAAAGAAAACAACTGGCTGGGAACCAGAGTCACTAACTTTTGCCTAGTGTTTTGCAAGTTATGCCATCTCATTGCAGTTTTCTCCATTGCAGGCAGGGCTCCCAGAAAGAAATACACAGACCCTGTAGAGCTGATCTTGCAAACTCAACCTATAAAATGAGGACAGATAGACAGATCATTAAAAAAAACAAAAACAGTTGCCACCCAGTCGACTCCGACTCATGGCGCCTCCAAGTGTGCAGAGTAGAACTGTGCTCCATAGAGTTTTCAAGGCTGTGACCTTTTGGAAGCAGATCGCCAAGCCTGCCTTCTGAGGCACCTCGGGGCGGATTCGAACCACTAGTATTTTGGTTAGTAGCCAAGAGCTTAACCATTTGCACCAATTAATACCTGCCATTTCTTTCTCATATTGTTACGAAGATGAGCTAAGATGAGCTTGCAAAATGCTCAGGGAAATAATTTTGAAGTGCTCACCCATCAGGTCCCTGCTTAGGGAAGACACTTCTCTCTGGTGGCACCAGGCCTTCTGCTCCAGGATGGCTGGTTCCTTATCCTCAACACACTTCAGGTGTTTTACATCTACCTGCAGTGACCTTTATTTTTTGCCGTTCAGAGTTGTCTTTATTAACTTTATTGTCACATTCATCTTTCAGGTATTCAGAACATCTTTCACTAAAATATACATTATTCTTGAATAGAAGCTTTGCCTTGTGGATTATAATTTTTTCCTTTTCTTAAAGGTTAAGGAAATACAGAAAAAAGCTTTTTAAACAGAATGTACCTTAGTTTGAGTCAAAATTTTATTACAGTGCCTGATTCCCTGTGCAGAGAAGAGTTTTTTGTTCAGGGATTTACAGGGCCCTAGTGGCTCAGTGGTTAAGAGCTTGGCTGCTAACCAAAAGGTTGGCAGTTGGAATCCACCAGCCACTCCTTGGAAATCCTATGGGGCAGTTCTACTTTGTCCTGTAGGGCCGTTATGAGTTGGAATCGACTCAATGGCAATGGGTTTGGTTTAAGGGCTGATTATTTCCAGCATTACTTGGATAAAAGAGCATCTAAGATGATAATAACTGGTTGGCCACCTATGACCAACCAACCAGAAATCCAGAAACCCCTGCAAGAGTGCCTAGAAGACCTCAAGTTAATGAGAAACAAGAAAATAAGCCATTGAAGACCAAGATCTTGCTTGATGTGATTTGTTTTGATTAATAAGCTGTTGCATAGTTCCATCTGTTTGGCTACAAAACCCTAAGCTGCTTGAAGGTGCTCTATAGCTCAAGAGTAAATTTCTTTCACAATAAACACTCACTTTTTGGGGTCCTTTCTAACTTTTTTCCTAACATGATGGCACACAAAGAAAACTGTACTTATGCGGCATGGTGCAGTAAACAGGTGATGTTGTATGGCCAGAAGGCCTGGGCCCAGGGACTCTGGACATGCCAAGGCCCCCCGGCTGCTCAGAGGGCCAAGGGGTTGCTCTCTTAGCATAGCTGCATGGGCCCTGTGGCACAGGGTTTGGGAAGCTCAGTCCTAGATAACCTGTGGTATACCTTAGCAGCTGAGTAACTCCTGGCATCCCCACCTGCTGTTGAACCTGCTGCTCTCTCCTCCTCTAACAAGCCTTATTAAGTGCCCCCAATGCATGTAGCTTCATGCTAGGGGTTGTTCAGGGCCATTTCAGGGGCACGGTCCCTGCCCTCCAGGATCGCCATCATCCTGTGTTTTAACAGGCAAGAGTCCAGCGATGCTTTCCTCCCCATGACTTGGAGAAGGAAGGAACAGCTTGTTCCCACTTTTTCTGAGGAGTGGTGATCCCAAAGTACTCATGCTTCTACTACCTTCTAACACTCAGAAAAATGCCAATTGTTCAAATATCAGGGGAAAAAAGATTTTGTAGAAGAATGCACCTGTCAAATCAAATTTTTGAAGCTCATTGCAGTTTATCTGAGGGAAACAAAACAAACCCAAACTGTATATAACATCTTTCAGAAGGGGAAAAATTTTGTAGTCTAGCTTACTGAAAATGAACTTTTACCCAAAGAGGTCCATGACTACAAGCTTTCTACAAGTTATCTCCGTACTCTCCTCTTGCTATTCCCGCCCCAGTCTGTGCCCTGGGCAGAAGGTATTCAACTCTGCCTTATTAGCCAGAGGCTGCATCCCATAGGCTTAACTCAACATTGGTGCTAATTGAGAAATATACCCATGCCAGAGCTGTTGGTCATAGCACTGAAGTCAAGAGTGAAGGAGGATAAGGTTCCAGAAATGCAAGGTGGGACCCATGAATTATGGAAAGGATGACATAAATAATAAAAATCCTGATCGACTGGCCAGGTGGGGTGGTAAAGGGATTTGAGGGCTGATAGATTAGCTTGGTTCTATCACCAGGTCAACAAGAAGAGCTCGGAGTTGTGAGTTAGGACACTCGTAATCTTTTATCACCTGGGCAAATCTCTGTACAAGCTGTGGTTTTCTCATCTACAAAATAAGGGGTTGGAACCATTAATATTTATGAACCCTTCCAGCTTGAAGCTTCCAGGATCTAAACTCTCTTTGGAGCTCTTAGGAAGGTTCCCCACCCCAGGACTGGCTTTCCCAGAGGAAGCATAACAGGAGGAAGGAACAAGACCAACCTTTCCTTTTGTGCTTCCTTTGAAAAGTCAGATGGACCTACTGACTAGGGTCCTGCTACCTGGTCCTGCTCCCTGGTTCACTTCTCTCCCCTGAGATCTCTTACCTGGGCTCCTTTGATTTCCTGCACTGGGCTGGAGGGATCTAGATCATTGGGATTCAGGAAGAAGCTTCATTCCAATGGGGGGTGGCGTTTCTGGTCTTCAATTCCAGGAGCTGTGACTTCTCCCTAAACCCAAACCCCTTTACTTCCTGGAGCCCTCCATTCCACCCCCTTGCTTACTTTCTGTAAATTCACCTTGCATTTCCCCAAGCCTATGCCTGGTGCCTGTCTGCCAGGTGAGGAAGGGTACCATGGAGAAGGAAGGAGAGGAGGGCAAATGCTCCTTATGCAATTCTCTCTGGCCTTCCTGCCAAATGACTACTTCTAAACTCCCAGGGGATGACTGGCTCCCGCTACCATGGTTCCCCCACCTAGGTTGATCCGGCAGGTTTTCTTTAAAGGGAAAGAGCTAAGGACTAGTCTACTAATGTCCCTGTCCGCCCTCAGGTATTACCTTTCCATTACTTCCTTCATTAGAATTCTAGATCCAGCATTTGCCTTTAAAGCAATTATCTAAGTGTTGTCTCCTCAGGGGGCCAATTTGCCTTCTAACCTCAATAAGCTCCCCTAATTCCCCTTACAAGACCAGGCACTGCCTGAGTATTGCCATCAGCTTCTCAATGAAAGTTTCTACACAGCTGTCTTTTCTGATTCTGTGGAAATTTTCAGACCTCTCCTCCTTCTGACTGCTGCTGACCGGAGTCCTGGGAGTCTGGGGGCTCACCACGGGGCCACCTCAGAGCAAGGAGGGCATGACCTAAACCCTGCCTCCTGAAAGGACTCTGAGGTCTACATATGAGGGAAGCTGGCCTCCCGAGTCCCATGAAATCATGGAGTCTGACGGGTTGGAGTTTGGGGAGGGGGCCCAATCCAAACATGCTTTGTTTAGCTTTGTATGTTGGGTCACGCTTCACCCCCCCCCCCACCTCCTTTCTCCCCTCACACAAAGTCACTCAGTGGCTGATTGTGAGGGGCATACCCAGGCTCAGAAACTAAACCTCACCCTGAGAAAATTAGCTACACTTGAGTAGACAAACACCCTCACTGACGTCAAAGGCCTTGTCCCACGTGGCCAGGTGTTTTGGAACTGCTGAAGAGGGGTTCTGATCACCGAGGGCCTTCTAAGGAAGTAAAGCAAACAAAGGAGGTGGGAGGAACCCAGAGGCCCCACATTCCAGGGAGAGGTGGTGGGGGCGGACAGGTCACTTCCCAGCACGGCACAGGGGCCTTTCTTTGGTTGCTGATTTAGGGCTGGTGGCCATTCCCTGATGACACTTGAGTGTTCACATTTCCTGGTCCCCAAGCTGGCTGGTCATTTGGCTCATCTTGGATGTTCTTCCCTTGCCCTCTTGCTCTGCTTCCCTGAGGTCTCACCTTTTGTGGTGAGCTCATTCCAGCCCTCCAAGCACCCACCCACCCCAGGGAGATGCCACCCATGAACAACATGCAATCTATTTGAAAAGACAGGAAATAATTATCCCTGAGGAAGCCATCCAGGAAGTTCACACGTGTTCCATGAGCCAAATGGAACTGTGGTGCTTAGAAATGTTGTGTCTGTCAAACAGGCTGGACTTAAGGTGGGGCAATCAATTCTCAACCTGGGGAGCACAAGGCAAAGATGGAATCAAATCCCCAACAAGTCCTAGAGAAGGCTGGAGCTCAGATGCCAAGGGGTCCCGAGAGATCTGTCTATACCGACAGACCTCTCCTCTCTTGAAGGCCTAGTCAATCAGAATTCACTGCAGAGCTAAGTTTTCTTTACAACACTTGAGACTCGTTTCAACTCTGCATTTCAAACCTTGTAGAAGGAGGAGGGAGTCCCTGGGCGGTGCAAACTGTTACCTACTTGGCTGCTAACCGAAAGGTTGGTGGTTCAAGTCCACTCAGAGGCGCCTCAGAAGAAAGACCAAGTGATCTACTTCTGAAAAATTAGCCACTGAAAACCCTATGGAACACAGTTCACACACATGGGATTGCTATGAATCAGAATCTGGACTGGAAGGTAACTGGTTTAGTGGGAGAAGGCCTGCATTGACTGCCAGGGGCTAAACTCAGAAAAGTCAGAATCCTCAAGTGGAAACGGCCAGAGTCTGTGTGGAATAAATGCAAACTGAGCTAGAGGTTCTCCAGAGAGCTGCTTCCTTTGCCCTAGCAGCCTCTGCAGCTGAAGGAGGGCTGGAGGCTCCTATTTATCAATTCACAGAGGGTAAAAGAACCTTTATGGCTCCCCCAACTCCCTTCTTGGGGTCTTGGAATTTCTAGTTTCACTAGGGGCAATAGGGTTCCCTGTGGATTCTTCTATCCTCTCTGAATGGTTAGAGACAGGAATAGCCAGGAACATTGAAAATCTCACATAAAAAATGAATACCTTTAAAGTTGCCAAATGAGACTGTGCTTTATTGAGTAGAAGTCATGCTGGCACTGAAATTGCCAGCCCCTGACCTCTCTCTGGTTTTAGCTTATAGCTGTCCCTGGACCCTCGAAACCTTTACAATTGTAGAAAACAAGGCTTAGCCTTAGATAGGAGCCACGCACACTGGTGGTTTGACATAACCACAAACACAGACGGGGAGACTGGTTTCCGATGGGCATATCTGAAGAGCACTGACAGAAGAAGAGCCCCCTTAGAGAGGAAAGTGACAGGGTGGAGAAGGTCAAGAATTGGAGTGATGTTGGCCCCCCAGCTTGTGTCCACATAAGCAGCCATGTTTAGCATTTTGAAAAACTAACCAAATGAGTAACTGGAAGCTCTAAGAAAAGCTCTAAAGGCAGCAACTATTTATTTTTGGCACGTAAAATCTCCATGTTCTTATCTTTTGGCCAACTCAGTGATACCTCCTCCTTATTACTCTATAGGTTATCAGGGCCATAGAATCACAGAAACTTGGAGTTGGAAGAAAGGCTTCAGGGGTCATCTGGTCTAGCCTCCCACCTAAAGCAAGTATTCCCAACAGGCCCCTAGTCCCTGCTTTCTTACTGCCAGAGCAGGGAACTCACAGGGCAATCATTTCTTTGGCAATTTCCATTGTTAAGCCCCCCACCTCCCACCACCACTGATTCAAAGTCAGCCTGCTTATCACTTCTTCCTAGTGGTCCTTGCTTTATGCTTTGAAGTATGCTGAGTAAGTCTACCTTTTCTTCCACATGTGGTACCTTATACCACAGACAGCTGTAGTCCCAGCCAGGATTTCTCTTCTCCAAGATAAATACTACCAGCTTCATCATCATTCCGTATGAGACAAGAGGGCTCCAGACCCTCATTCACTCACCTTGTCCTCATCTCAACATACCCTCCCTAGCAAAAAAACTCTCTGAATATGTGCTACTCATTTTTCTTTGTGATCTCCCCTCCTCTTTCATCAAACTCATTCTCAGAAATGGCTTCTTCAACCTAAGATGCAAATGATTGATCATGCTTATTTTATTACTATCCCAAGACTGTTTACATTTTAACAGGTTTAAAGTCTTAAACCAAAGAATGTTTGGGCAGCAAGATAGGGAACAAGAGGGATAGAAATCTTCCTGGAATCCTTAAAATCATGCTCGATAATTTTCCTGAATAGAAGACCAAGCCAACCAGATAATTCACTCAATAAAACTGGTGCTGTGAACTTATGTGGGCTCAGCAGTCTGCGGTTCCATCCTCATTTTCACCTCAGGTGAGACTACTCACTTGGCTAGGCAAATGTCCATAAAATGAATTCCTTGAAGGCAAGGACCAGTCTGCTTCTTTCCTGGTTTGTTGTTAATCCCTGGGCCTGAGTAACATATTAATAGTTCCTCATGCAATGTCTTCTGGATTAATGAGTGGATGAGGTCAAGCCACAAGTCAGAGTTTCTAGGGAATTGGCTCATGAAAGTCAGCAAGTGGCCCTGGGAAACTAACACAGTAGCCTATCTGTGAATAAATAAGAGGAATGGGAAAAAATTGGGGGACACAAGTTACCAGAAGCTTTATCTGATTTCTAGGACAAGAGAAGACAGACAACAGCAAAAGAATAATAAAAACACATATGGAGATTCAATTTTAGCTCTCATCCCAAAGAAGTTCTGAAATTAAAAAACATAATTTTTGAACTAAACACTTTAACAGGTAAATTGAAGAAAAGAATCTCTTCTGTTGGGACCTGAATCAGTGGCCTGGAAGATCAAGTGGAAGAAATATCTTAAAGCAGAGCAAATATACGAATGGCAAAAAATGTAAAGAAAAAGATAAGCAACTTGAGCAGTGATCAAGGAGACCTAACATATGAATAATCAGTGTTCCAGATAAAGAAAAAGGAAGAGATGGAGGAAAAGTAATAATCAAATAAATGTTAGAAGAAAAGTTGCTGAGCTGAAGAAAGACTTTGAATTTGCAGATTAAAATGCAGGATTGATGAGAAAAGACAAAAACTTAGGTGTAACTTGATAGAAATCTAGAACTCCAAAGATAAAGAGAAAATCTTACAATCATCAGGAAAGAAAGAGCAAGTTATTTACAAAGGAAAAAGAATGAGGCTGACATCAGACTTCTCCTCTGTAACACTTGGAAGCCAGAAAATGAAGGAATAACACCTACAGATGACTGAGAGGAAAGGCTGCAACTCAGAGGCCTTGCATCCAGCCAAAATTCCATTTACCTGCCAGGGGGCAAGAAGCTTTGTGGACATGCAAAAAGTCAGGGAATATATTATTCATAATCTTTCATATATTATTTAAGAAAAACACTCAAGAAAGAGTTATAAACAAATAATAGATGAATCGAACAAAGATTGCAAGACAGGGGAAGATGAAGATAAGAGTAACCAGTAATAAAAGGTAATGTGTTGAATATAAATAAAAACCAAACCAAACCCGTTGCTGTCAAGCCGATTCCGACTCATAGTGACCCTATGGGACAGAGTTGAACTGCCCTGTAGCGTTTCCAAGGAGTGCCTGGTGGATTCGAGCTGCCGACCTTTTGGTTAGCAGCCATAGCTCTTAACAACTATACTACCAGGGTTTCCATAAACTGCAAATAGACAATGATAGAATTACTGGGAATGTTAATATAGGGGCTAAATAAGGATTCTTGAAAAACGATAAGGCATATTTTTGCAGGAGCAAAGAATTAAAATTAATAAACAAAATCTAGGGATGAGAGATAACTGGAGAGAAGTAAAAAGTGTTTTAAGGTCTGGGGCACTGGGGAGGGGAATAGTGAAAGTATTATAAACGCTTTATTTCTTTAAGGTAGGGAACGAGCATTAGAGAAATGGCGTATATTGGCAGAATAATAGTGACAGATCTTTTTGATCATGAGTGTTGGGAAAGGGACAGTAACCACTAATGGAATGGAAAAGAACAGTAGAATTCACAAATTAACAAAAGGAAGAAAGAAAAAAGTAGTAATATGATCAAACTTGCAAAACAAGGAAAATTAAAAATCAAAAGCTATATGAAAAATAAATAGTAAAAAAAGAGCAAGCTAGAAGAAATAAAATAATCATATTGATTGTTATACTAAATGTTAACAGGCTGAATTATCCTATTAAATCATAGAAACACTAAGATTAGCTTAAAAAATAAAACATAGCTGTATGCTATTTTTAAGAAATCTGTTTAAAAGAAAAATGTAAAGGTTAAAAACAAAGGGATAAGAAAATACCTGAAAGAAAGCAGGTACGGCAACATTAATGTTGGATAAAACAGAATGGAGATTAAAAACACTAAGTAGGATAAATATGGGTCTTTTGTAATGGTAAAAGACAAAATTTATGAGGAATCAATGATAGTAATAAATCAATAGGTATCAAACAACGTAGCAGCTAAATATACAAAGCAAATCTTTTAGAGAGAACTTAATAACACTATCCATTTATAGCGTGATTTTTAATAAACTTTTTCAGAATTAAGATTCCATAGGCAAAAAATAAAATAAGGACATAGAGGAACTGAATAACTAAATTAGCAATTCAATTTAATATACATTTCCTTCAAATAAAAAATTTGCATTTTTTTTATGTCCAAAAATCAATCAGGTACTTGGTTACAAAGAAAAACCTATAAAATTTTAAAATAGAGATTTTATAGGGCATATCCTCTGTTTATAATCCAATAAAACTAGATATATAAAATTTAAAAAATACCAAAAGATTCCTAAGTGCTAGAAATTAAGAAATCCATTCTTAAATAATCATTGGATCAAAGAAGAAATCAAAACTAAAATTACAAATTATTTAGAAATCAATGAAAGTAGAATACTTTATTTCAAAGCCTATGGTACACAGAAGCCCTGGTGGCAAAGTGGTTAAGAACTCAGGCTGCTAATGAAAAGGTTTGGCAGTTCAAATCCACTTTGGAAGCCCTATGGGGCAGTTCTACTCTGTCTTATAGGGTTGCTATGAGTTGGACTTGACTCGATGGCAACGGATTTGGTTTTGGGTATGGTACACAGCTACAGCTGCACTCAGGAAAAATTTAATAGTCTGAAATGCTTTTATTGTTAAAAAAGACGGATATAAAATGAAGAAATTTTACATCAATATTAACATATTAGAAAAAAAGAAAATTTAAATAAACCATGAGAAAACAGGAAGAAGAAATCAATAAAATAGAAAACTAACCAAAACAAGTAGAAAGGACAAATAAGTCTGAAATGGCTTCTTTGAAAAAGCCAATAAAATGGATGAACCCTCACAAACCTGATTAAAGAAAAGAGACCAAAACTATACAAGATTCGAAAAGAGAAAGGAGACAAAACCACAGATACAGGAAGATGAAAATTATTATATGAAAACATCATGAGTAACTCTATGGAAAAACATTTTAAAAGGAAAGAAAATAAATTATTTCTAGCAAACATAAACTCTCAAAGTTGACCCTAGAAGAAGTGGAAAACTTGATTATGTCAACTACCATAGAAGAGAATGGAAAGAAAATTCCAGATCTACCATTTAAAAATGCAGCAGGATAAGACCATTTCATGGCTGATGGTATGGTTCATGGCTAAACTCATCAGTGTCGAAGGAGAGGAGATAAAAATGGTGAGGTCAAAAGGAGAGGAGATGAGACGATTGGGGGAGGAGCCAGTAGGTAGAAGGAAGGGGGTGTGATGACCTCCACTAAAGCCTTCCCCTCCCTATACATTTCTACTCCCTTGAATGGTTTCAAATTTATGTTCAACATGGGTACTACCATTTGTACAACCAAGAGCTGTCAGTAATTTGGGGGTGATAGTAGAAAACAGTTGGAACTAGGATCCCAAAGCTCTACTCTTTCTCTTGAATGGTTGCTCCCTGCAACCTCATGTTGTTAGTGTGAATCTGGACATCCAGGGTTCCTGTGCCTACTTATTCTGTGGGTCAGTGAGATGGGAAGTCCTGGTTAGGGTGAGACAAGATCACTCCAGGAAGCTCTCCAGTCCCACTAGACTATTTGGGCTACTTCAGAGGCCATCTGGGCATCTGTCCCTGGCCTCTGGGCAGGGTAATTGGCTTTGTGCAGACTTTTCTTAGAGGGGTGGGGATTTTTCACTTCTGCCCCATCCTTATCCATGCCCATGGGAGGGATGCAGTCTCTGTCCACCAGCCAGACAGAATGAGTTTTTTTCAGCCTACAGGAGGAGTTCCTCTAGTTACATTTGGGAAATACCATCAATTTTCTGCCTCTTAGCCCACAAAGATGGTGATAAAACATTTCATCACTCATATACAATTTCTCTTGGCAAGCTAATTCAGTGATTAGCAACACTTTATTCAGGCAGTTCTTTCTTATTACGAAGTAGGAGATAATTTGATTTTCTATTTTCTACATAAATATCTGATCATATTGATCATAGTGTAGAATAGAGAATTTCTGGGATTCTGTGGTTTTTTTCAGACTTGCTGGACATACTGATTCCTTTTTCTGAGTAGCTTTGCTTTTATCTATTTGTAATGAAGTTAAATTTCAATTCCTGTCGGGGATAAAGTGGGAACATGAGGGGGAAAACCCCACATACTTGTGACCAGTGGTACTTTGTAAATGACATACTATGAAGTGGGTGGGAAGAGAAGGGACAATCTTGTCCAAGGGAACTGACAGATTTTTTTCATACACAAATAGTTTCACTTTCTCGGGAATCCAATAAAAAGCATGGCTAAAAGACAGTTCCTATTCAAACCCTGTGCTTTGGGTGGAGATTAATGGAGAAGGGAAGGTCTTTTCTAGGGCAATTTGGCCACAGTGAATCAATGGGGTTTCTGGTTTGGTTATCTTTGGTTAGGATATGTTGGGGGTCTCTCCCCCATTTTGGGTAATTGAGCCCCCTCTGGAAGTCTGGCAAGGAAGTGAAGTCGCTGTCCTCCATTATAGAAGAGACTCATGTATCACAGGATGGTGGGACCACATGAACTTCAAATGCCCTTCTAGCCCTGAGATTGTATGAACCTCCCTGCTCTTCTTGCCTAGGAACATCTATGATCCAGTTAAACAAGCCAAGGTCATCAATTAATCACCTTCCCAAAAGACTAAATAATGTTTTTGTTTTAAGTCAATGGCATTTAAAACACAGTCCTCACTTATAACTCCAGCAAGCCCGTTACCAACTTCCTCTAATGTCCTACAGAGGAGAGTTATGGAGATTTAGGCAGAGAGAGAGAGAAAATCAGCTTCTGGGAAAGAGAGTTACAGGTTCATTTGGGTCCACACAGGCTCAAGGAGAGGCAAAGAAGTGCTGCAGTTGATTGACCAGAGTAGAGACCACAGGGAGCAGATAGAGGGAGCAGACACCAGCTCCAGACAAAGGACATTTCTGCCTGGGCCTTGGCTAGTCACCACTGGGGGACTTCTCTTCTTCACTGCTTTTCATTGTCAGGAAGTAGATGCGATTGGCCTCTGGGTAGGTGACTTTGCTGAGTGGGAGCTTGTAGATGGCGGGGTTGTTGGTCGTCAGGAGCAGGAAGATGAGGGTGGAGATGCAGAAGGCCCAGGTGCCTAGTGGCATGCCAACCTGAAGATAAAAGCATTGGAGACTGAGGAATGTTCCTAGGCTCCTGTCTTGAGCCAGGGGCCCTGGGGGGAAGGGTATGGAAAGGGTTGAGGATGGGGAGTCTCCCCCATTGAAAGCATTGGTGTTTCTGGAGTCATAATGTCAGAGTAGTTGGTTATGGAATTTGAGATGTGGGTAACTTTGGGCACAATCAGAATCTTTTAATGATGGAGCTGAAAATTAGCCTAGGGATGGTCTTCTGCATCCAGGCATACACCAGTACCTCCATCTGTTCATTCATGTTCCCTACTGCTGGTTACATCGCTCTCTCTTTCATACACACGCGCGTGCGTGCACACACACACACACACTTCAACCGGAGGCAAGTGTACATGCATGCAAGTCCTTCTCTGGACAAACCCTGGATATATCCTGAAGGAGGTGTTTGTGGACACCAGCCACCATAAGCCACTCAGGATTCTTCCATGAGTGTCCTGAGGCCCTGGCTGGGGAAGACACTTTACGGAAGGGTTCAGGAGAGCCCACACTTAACACAGACATTATATTGGAGAGGGCTGCTCCTGTGTACGCACAGAACAGGGCTGTGGAGGAACAAGGACTATCAGAGAGGCAGCTTCCTCCAGCCTGCCCCTGCCTCCTAGCCACTTGCCCAGACCTAGAGCAGAGGCCCCATGCTCTCTCCCACAATATCCAACAATCTTTGTCGATATCACAGTCTTAATGATTATCTGTGCAATTACTTCTCCTTTGCTAGAGTGCAGCTTCATGAGGATAGGTTTCCTATGTGTCTTGGTCACCATTGTACCTTCCATGCCCTAGTCTAGGGCCTGGCGTTTAGTGGTGCTTGACACATAGTTGTTGAATGAAGAGTTATAGAGAGCAGGGATGCTGCCAAGAGCACACGAGAAAATGCGGGTGTGGTTTCCTTGCAAACTTTAAAACACTGTGTAAATATAATAGCAGTAATAATGGCCATTACCCTACTTGATAGAAAAGGAAACTCTAACCCACCAACTGTTACAGACAGCACTGGTGTTAGGCCCCAAGCTGCTGGTCCTTCTACCGCTGATGCTCTACTTATCAGTGGTCACCGTAGGTTTCACTTAACCAAGAAGGGAGAATAATATAGCCAGAGTGACTTGGCTGTCAGCTTTCTTGAATACCCACCACAGAAGAGGGCCAGCAGGCGGGTCTGCCAGGTGAGGGCGTAGAACATGCCTCCAACGGTGATGCAGGAAAGGACGCAGTTGTAGCTCAAGAGGCCCAAGTAGACTGTCTCAAAGGGCGTGGCCACCGACAGGGCTGTGGGACAACATGTGGGGTTTCTGGATGGTTCTGGGTCCCAGCACAAAGGCCACCCTGTGGCTGGCACCAGGTCTCAGGTTGGCAGGCCTGACCCCGCTCCTGTCATTCACTCCACGCCCCAGGCCCTACATGCCAGATGAGCCTCCAAAATGATATCCAGTCTTAGGAAACCAATAATGGTAAGAGAGTGGTGGTTTTCAAACTGTTTTCAGAAGCCAAAAGTTTTCACACACAGGTATGACTGCTTCTGGGGTAAGGGGCAGTCAAAGGGGCTCCAGGCCCTTTCCCATGCCTTTGGCCAGAGCAGCTGCATTTTTAGCAAGGAAGATGTCACTTTAAAAATGGTTCAGAAAATTATGTATATACACATATAGACAGGTATAGGTCAATAGAGACATGTTACAACAAAAGGGCTAAGATGTTAATAACAGGTGAATTTGGGTCAAGAGTTTATGGTGTCTTTTGTACTATTTTTGTGATTTTTTGATGTTTGAAATTATTTTCAAATTAAAAAGCGTTAAAAGTTCTGCTTCCAAAAACTATTTTAAAAACATTGGAATAAGTCAACAGACTCTAACTCTCAAATCCCCCCACCCACTATCAGCCTATACATATATAAATGTGCATATATACATACATGTATATGTATTAAATCACATCGGTCAATTGGCAATCTAATTTTTTGAGAAAACTTTTCCCTTTTTGTTGTTAGTTGCTGTCAAGTCAATTCCAACTCATGGCGACCCCAAGTAACTCCCTGGGTGGTGCAAATGACTAATGTTGGACTACTAACTGAAAGGTTGGCAGTTCAAACTCACCCAGAGGCGTCTTGGAAGTAAGGCCTGGCAATCTCCTTCTGAAAGGTCACAGCCTTGAAAACCCTGTGGAGTGCAGGGCTACTCTGCACACTTGAGGTCGCCATGTTTGCCTACTCAAAATTTCAGCATGCTGGGTCATTTACACCCCTGCTTGGTCTGTTACTGCTCCCCATCTCCTCCCATGTTACCTTCCTCCTCTCACTCCTCAGCACCCAAGAGCCCCATTTACAGGCTGACTGGGTCTTCAGCCCCCTCACGTCTCTCCACATGTCTGGCTGCTGCAATCTGCTCCCTTTGAGACTCAAGAAAGGGAAAAATAAATCCCTACCCCTGACAGTGTCTTAACACTCAAGTGAAGGAACCTTACGTCCAGAGTGTTTGTCATGTGCATGGGAGAAATAACCACAGGAAAAGCATCCCAGGACCTCCCAGCAGAGTGGGGGCTGTGTCCTACCTGCTAGCATCCCCACGATTGAGCCAATGGCCGCATGCAAGCAGATGAGGGGTGAGGAGATGAACAGAGCCACCAGGAACACGCCGCCTGTCCAGGGATTGTCACAGCCGTACACCTGGCCCACCCCAATGGGTATGGCTTGTAACAGCTGCAAAGTCAACAGAGTCCAGGTCACTTGAGCGTAGGCTGATGTGCAGAGGCCGGGCCTCAGGGCCAGGACTGAGCCATTCCTTGGGGAGCAATGGGGTGGAACAGGAGGCTGACTGTGCCCTCCAGAGTGTGAGAGAACAGGAAGGGCAAGAACCAGAACAAATAGCACCTCACTCCACCACCTAGCAGGCATCTGAGCATCCCTCGGGCAAGGCAGACAGACCCCCGACACAGTCTGGGAACTAATGCTTCTGAGATACACAGGCTTCTGCTTGGAGTGTGGAAGCTTTGAGGACACCAGAGAGTCTAGGCAACCAAGATTGCCATTGGAGGTATCAGGGCACTGAGGAATTTTCTCTAGACCTTCTGCAATCTTAAAAATATTCTAGCAATATTGGGAATATTCTAGGAAATGTTCTTAGAAATATTGTAGGCCATTCTTATGGATGATTTGACCAAAGGTTGCACAGTTTGTTGGTGGCCAAGCACTGGCTAGAGCCTCCAACCTTGACTCCTAGTCTAAGACTCCTTACCACCCTCACTGTCTCTCCATCAAGCCACGGCTGACAAGTCCTCGTTGGTAGCTGCTGTATATTCAGTGTTACCTTGGCGTTTGTGGGTGCCCAGGAGAAGGAGACAGCGTTTCCCTGCTCTCAAGGAGCCCTTAGCATTGAGGAAAGGTAGTGTGTGGGGCATCCAGAGAACTGCAGGAAGTCCAAATGTCCCAGAGCTGGAGCGTGACTTGGTGGTGTTGGAATTTGAGATGATTAATTTAGCAGTGAGAGTCCCTGGGTGGTGCAAATGGTTAATGCCTTTGGCTGCTAACTGAAAGGTTGGAGGTTCGAGTCCACCCAGAGATGCTTTAGAAGAAAGGCCTGGCGCTCTACTTCCACAAAATCAGCCATTGAAAATCCTATGGAGCATAGTTCTACTCTGCCATGATTTGGAATCAATTTGACCGCAACTGGTTTATTTGGTAGTGATGTTGGATGGCCTTTCTCTGCCCAGGCTGACTCGTCCACATTTGGCAGTCCTTTTAGGGCAGGAAAGGGGGGAACATGGCAGGGTAGGGAGAGCAGTGGCCTGCGAGTCCAGGGCTCCAGCTTCATTGTGTGATCATGGCACGTCATTTCCTCATTATGGGCTTTGTTGTCCCCCTAGGGCGGCTGGTCTAATAGATGATCCTTCCAGCTTTAACATTCTGTAACTCTTTTCTTCATCACCAAGTCATATGATCTCTTTGAGGACAGGGATCCTTTATGGCTGGGTACATAATAGGTGCTTACTAGATATGTAGTGATTGTGATTAGTTCGGCAGTTCCCAAACTTTGCTGCACATTGGGATCACTTAGGGATCTTAAAAAAAAAAAATACTGATGCCAAGTTTCCCCCTAGACATTCTAATTTAATTGGCATGGGGGGATAGCACCCGGGCATCAGGTGATTCTGAAGTGCAACAGAGTTTGGGGACTACTGGCTTAGTAACAGAGACCCTGGGTGGCATGTATGGTTAAGCACTTGGCTACTAACTGAAAACTTGGCAGTCTGAGTCCATGCAGAAGCTCCGTGGAAGAAAGTCCTGGTGATCTACTTCTGAAAAATCAGCCACGAAAACCCTATGAAGCATAGTTCTACTCTGACACACATGGGGTCACCATGAGTAGAGGTTGACTCCACAGCAGCTGGTTTTTTTTTTTTTTTGGATTAGTTACAGATAATCTACTGTAGAAGCTGGGAGCTGATTGCATTTCTCCCTTTGGATAAAATTTTGTACTTTTTAACAACTTGATTTGATTCTGGAATCAGTCTAATTTCTTTATGGAATAAGTGTTTGAGGAGTCCCAGGGAGCTTTTAAGCTTTGCCCATCTTTGTCTCTGAATGGGTGGCCTTTTAGTAACTAAACACTGTCTAGATCGGAGTCTACAGACTTCCAAAAGGAATGGCAGGGTGGAGCTCAGTGTTCTTTACTCCTGCGTCCACCCCAGGACCTGAGTGGTGGCTCTGAAAATGGACTGGAGAAGTCAGCTTAAGGGTGGGGAACAGGCTGGAAATCTACTCAATAAACACCCCATGACCCCTACAACTTCCCAACATCTGAGGAATGCAGATGCCAAGGGGAATCCAACTTCCACTCTTCCATCAGGGAACACAGGTTTTAAGCCCAAGCAGACAAGAATGAGAGGAATGAGGGAACAAGTTGCCTTGGAATGGAGCCTGGGTTTACAGGGAAGTGTCCTCAGCTGAGATTCGTATTTTAGCCTAGTGAACTGTGGCACTGGGGCACCCTACCCTCCCTCCACGCTGTTCTCGAGGTCACAGACGACACACTGGTGTGAAGGGCAGTCAGGTGTGCAGTGGAAAATTACCGAACACTGGCCTCCTCCAAACTGATAAATTCTCGTGTATCAACAACAAGCTGGTTAAACAAAAAGGAAGCCACTGCCCCACTGTTTTAAGGAGAAAGAGGGAAATGGCATTGATTCTTCAAAACTTGGACCCAAATGGCTTGGAAGAGAAGGAGCCGGTGGTCAGAGTGGTGGTGTGGTGGGGAGTTAAGATGATGAGCTTGGGTCTCCAGGTATCTGAGTTTGGGTCCTGGCTGTACCACTTTCTAATTGCTTATTTTGAAGATGAAGCAAAGAGGCACCTCTTTCCTGTGACCCACAAGACTCTGGTCCTCAGCGCTGGGCTGTGCAGCTTCGCAGTCCGGATGGGGGCTCAGTGGGCCTTTTTCTCTGGTAGTGCCACATGTTCCTGTGGCTGTCACTTGGATAATGGTTTATGGGTAGAGATCAGGGCCAGTGGGGCCAATGAGCCCAAAGGCAGCTTGCCTAATTACCAGAACGCCGGATCATTGATGATTCTTTCAAAGTTTGAGCTTATTCTTGTTCTTGTTCTGGCTGATTTACATGTGAAAGCGTTGTTGTTGTGTCCAATCAAGTGGATTCCAACTCATAGTGACCCTATAGGACGGAATAGAACTGCCCCATAGGGTTTCCTAGGCTGTAATCTTTACAGAAACAGACTGCCACATCTTCCTCCCATGGAGCAGAGCAGCTGGTGGGTTCAAAATGCTGACCTTTCAGTTAGTAGCCGAACATTTAACCCCTACGCCACTAGGGCTTGCCCTTAAATGCAGGGCTGTCTTCGCCATTTTTTTGCATTTAGTTGCTGACACTGCTCTGATCCTACCCCAGTCCCAAGCCCAGACCAAACTTTAAAAAGGTCTTGCAGGGAGACTTTCCTTTTTTTTATAGGTTTAGCAGAGTGTGGCTGTCCCTGGAGGTTGCACCTGTGCTGTGGCCACCCCAGGCCCTGAGCAGTGGCTCTGGATCTGAGCACCCCAGCAGCAGAGCACCACCGAGGTAAACCCACGTAGAGAATAGGCATGGCCTGCATGGTGAGGGCTTGGAAAACAGATCACACAAACAACATTTGAGGACGTGGGTTATATTTTCTAATATCCAAAAGACTATCACGGAAGCAATATTCTCAATTATTCTAGAAAGCAGAGCTAGAACCAGTGAGTGAAAGTTAAGAGAGATTTCTGAGTGTTATGGATTGAATTGTGTCCCTCCAAAATGTGTGTCAACTTGGCTAGGCTATGATTCCCGGTACTGTGTGATGGTCCACCATTTTGTCATCTGATGTGATTTTCCTATGTGTTGTAAATCCTACCTCTATGATGTTAATGAGGCAGGATTAGAGGCAGTTATGTTAATGAGGCAGGACTCAATCTACAAGATTAGGTTGTATCTTGAATCAATCTCTTTTGAGATATAAAAGAGAGAAGTGAGCAGAGAGATAGGGGGAACCTCATACCACCAAGAAACAAAAGCCAAGAGAGCAGCACACCCTTTGGACCCCAGATCCCTGCACTGAGAAGCTCCTAGGCCAGGGGAAGATTGATGACAAGGACCTTCCCCCAGGGCTGAAAAAGACAGAAAGTCTTCCCTTGGAGCTGGCACCCTCAATTCAGACTTCTAGCCTCCTAGACTGTGAGAGAATACATTTCTCTTCGTTAAAGACATCCGCTTGTGGGTTTTCTGTTATAAGAAACAGAGGAATGTAAAGGAGAATATTCCAACGCTTACAGTAACCTAATGATGGGTAGACTGCATTTTGAAGCAGCGGGCTTTGCCTCACTGTGTTCGTTCAAACTTGGATTCCACAGCCAGGTTCACTGGGTTTTAAGCACAGGCACTAGTTTGACCTTGGGCAACTTACCCTCTCTGTACCGAAGTTTTCTCATCTGTAAGAATGGGATAACAATAGTACCTACAATACTGGGTTATTAGGAAGGTTAAATGAGTTAATATGTTAAGTGCTTGGGACAGTGCCTGATACATAGTAAGTCTGCTGTAGTTTTGGTGGTAGCTATCTCTGTTTGTTAACCAGGGCAAATTTTTACAATTCTATGTATTCAATCGTATATTAGCTTTTTATTACATGCCTTTATCTTCCATGTCTAAAAGTCAGTAGAATAAATACATATGCACATTTGTGATAGAAGGATATAAAGCAGGGTTTCTCAAATTCGGCACTATTGACATTCTGGGCTGGATAATTCTTTGTTGTAGGGGCTATCCTGTGCATTGCAGGGTGTTTAGCAGCATCTCTGACCTCTACTGACTAGATTCCAGTATCAACTTCCCCTTCCTTTTTCATTAATCCAAAACGTCTCCTGACATTGCTGAATGTCCCCTGAGGGGGCAAAATCCTGTGGTTGAGAACCACTGATACCGTGAATACATGAAAACTCACCCTCTGCCCTCTATTGATAGTACCTTTTAAAATTTTAATTTTAAATGTTTATTTTAGTCTCTGATCCCTTTGTCAAACTATGCATCTTATCTAATATTTTCCCTTTAGCTTCCACCATTCTATATTGTCAAGTTAATACTTATTTGTTCATTTGTTTATTATTTGTTTCTCCATGTAGAGTGTAAGCTTCACAAGGGCAGGGATGTTGTCTGTCTTATTCCTGTGTATTCACAGTATTGGAATAAGTGCCCAGTACATATTAGGAGTCATATAAGGGTTTGTTGAATGAATGTATGGATGTGGCAGCAGCCCTTTCCTGCCCTCTTCTCTCCTGAGCCCCATCATCAGGTGGAGATTCATCTAAAGAAACTGCGAGCATGGGTAATCCACAAACTAGTTAGTGAGGTCTGCGGTAGAATCAGAGTCCCAACTCCTCTGTCGTTGGGTAACTTACCAAGGGCATTTCAATCTCTGTCCAGGTGATGTTGGGCACTGAAGACACAGGCTCCACCAGTGTCGTGGGGAAGAAGAGGTTAATAGTGGCCTGTGGCTGCCAGGTATAGGGTCACCACAACGTTGAAGGGCAAGGTGAAGACCGGGAGGTCCCACTTGCTGAAGATGGAATTCAAGGCACTAGAAATAACTGGGCTAAAGATGGAAGAAACATAGAGTTAATCATATCCTTAGGTTTGTGGCCACCGTATCATACACTGTACCCTCTCCTTGGCACATGGATTCCTGGCTCCTTTGAGACTGTAGTGGTCCATTGGTCTGGGGTTGGGAATAATGTGCTCAGTGTAAGCAATTGTTCTAGACATTTGAAGCTTACTTCTTTGAGAAACAAACTGTAAAATTATCATGACTTGTTTTGAATAGAAAATTAAAAAATATATATATTTTTGTTTCTTAAACCACAAAAACTAAACAAAATATAATCTTTTCTTTTGCTTTTGGATCATCAAAATGCACAATGGCTATTGTCCTGGTCTGTGACACCACTTTTGAAGTCTGACCTTCTGGGAGGAGTGTTCTGTGGTACTTAGGTAAGCAAAGGCATGGATTCAGCACAGAGATATGCTGAGATACTCTAGAAACTGCCAGGTGAAATGAAACCTTCAGTTTGGATTTTGGAGACAGATAGAACTGGTTGCAAATCCTAACTCCTACACTTCAGGCTGAGTGATCAACCTTAGCTAGTTAATTTCCCTTAGCTCTGGTTTCCTCTGGAAGGGACCAGCCACTCTAGCTTTACACCCTATATCTCCCACCTTCAGTGAGCTGCTGGACAAAACAAGAAATCACATAATTGTGTTGATGGCTCTGCCTTTAATTAATGACCATGAATCTCAAATGGGCATTCAAGACTTCCTGAGAGTTCTATTACACATCCCTAGCAAATTAACTCTCCAACTTGCTGAGACAACTATTTCATGTTTTCTCTTTTCTCCTCAAATCTTCATTATCTGTGTCCCTTTAGTCTCAGCTAACCACCTTGATTACTTCATTAAGAAAATACATGTCATGGGAACAGAAATGCTTCACTTTCCCAACCACAAAACTTACACCCTGCCTGATTTGTCCCTACAAACTCTGCCTCCCTGTCTGTTTCATATAATGGAAGTAGTGGCACCGCTCCTTTATCAGGCTGATTCTTCTCTTCATACTCTGGATCCAATTGTCTCCTGGGCTTCACACCTGAGATTCTCTCCTCTCTCTCTGTAGCTCTCTCCTTCTCCTCTGGATCACTCTCATCAGTATAGAACATGCTCTAGTATCTTCTACCTTTAAAAAACATTCCCTTTTAACCTATGTCCCCTCTGACTATTGTCCCATTTCTCTGTTCTCCTTCACAGGAATACTCCTCAAAAGGGTTGACTCTCTTTGCTATTCCCAATCAGTCCCATTACTTTCTTTCCTAAGCCCACTCCAGTCAAGCCCATGTCTTCACCATGCGACGGAAATGACTCTTGTCCAACTCACTAATGACATCTATCTTGTCAAAAATCAATGGTCAATTCCCTGTCCCCTTTGTTTGATAGCTGGACCTTCCCACTGTGTTGAAACAGTTTCTCTCTAGGGAGCCATGACACTGGGCTCTTTAAGTTTTCTTCTTGCCTCTCCAGCTGCTCCTTCTCAAGTCTTCTTCTGTGTTCCTTACCCTCTTCTACCAGACATTTAAATGTTGGAAGACTCTAGGGCTCTGTCTTAGGTCTTCTCTTTTTTTTTGTATCCTCTTGCTGGGTCATATCTTTTAGTTACTTGGAAGAAATGCCTTCTGTATGCTTCTGCCTTCCAAGTCTTCACCACATTACTAAGTTTCAGATTGGTATGTCCAACTACTACCTCAATAGCTCCACTTGGAAGTCTAAAATTTAATTGGTCCAAACAAAACTCTTGATTTGCATTCCCCTTGCCTCCACCAACCTGTTTCAGTCTTCTCCACCAACCCAGATGCTCAGGAAAATTCTAGGAAGTGTATTGAATCTTCTTTCCTTTTCCCTCCTCATACTCACAGCCTCCCTACAAGTTCTGTTGCCTCTACTCCCAATCCAACCAATTCCCACCACCTTCATGGATATCATCGTAGTCCAAACCATCTCTCTGCTGGTTATTGCAGCAGATTCCTGACTGTGCTTCCCCTATCCACTCTGGCTCTGGTTAAAATCCATTCTCTACACTGCAAGCAGAGTGAGTTGTTTAATTAAACCATATCCCATCACTCCTTTGCTTACACTCCTTTAACTGCTTCCTATCACAGCTGTAATAAAATGAAAAGGCTTACTGGATCTATGAAGGGGCCAGGAACTGGCTCTCGCCTGTTCCCTGACCTCACCTCCTGCCATTCTTCCTTCATTCCTTGGGTCTCTCTGGTCTTGCTTCTGTTTCTTGAACACATCACACTTCCCCAGTTGGGGCATCTGTGTATGCTGCTTCTTCTGCCCCAGCACCCTTCACCCAGATCTTCACATGGCAGGCGCCTTCTTATCGTTTAGGTGACAGCTCAAATGGTCCCTCTGCAAAGAGGCCTTCCCTGACCATTCACTTCTGGAATCCCTCTCTGTCCCATTTGCCCTGTTTTGCTTTCCTCAAAGCGCTTATCGCATCTTAAAATTTTCTTTTTTATTAGCTGATTCATGAGTTTATTGTTATTTCGCCAAGAAGGACGTAAACTCCAATAAGACAGAGACCTTCCCTTGTTCACAGCTATCCCCAGTATCTAGAACAGTCCCTGCACATAGCAGGTGCTCAACAAATATTTGTTTGTGGGATAAATCTGGAAAATGGAACTACTAATACCTACCATATAGACTGAATTTCAAGGACTACGTGAAAGGATTAGTGAATGAACTGAATTAGAAGCAGAGAGCCTAGCCCAGAGTAGGGGTGCTCAATGTTTTCTTGTCTTTTAAACTGGAAGTGTGGGGGGGATACTGAAGACAAACTACCACCCAGTGCAGTGTGGCTGAGGGGCTGTGCAAAGGAGCTTAATCTATCTAGTTATGAACCAAATGTATGCAAATGAAGATGAGTTCTCCTGTTCCTCACACACGGGCATGTGGGAGGCATTAAGGAACTCCCCACTGAAATGACTGCTTTAGCTTTTTGTCCCAACCAATTAAGAAAGAAAGAAACCCTAAGAAGAAAAATAAATTGCCTGGAATACTTAATGTAGTAATTTATTTGCAAGCACTACTAAAAAGTAATGAAACAGTATTTAAGCTAAATTAAACGAACTGGTTTTAGTAACTCCAGAGTTTGAACCAAAGGAAGACATCTACTTCTCAGAGAAGTTAAAAATAAATCACCATGTCTGGCAGGCATTGAGCACAGGGTGGTATATGTATGTGAGGCCAGGGGTTGGGCGACAAGGATCCATCTCAGGCTTTCTGCCCTGTGTGAAGGCAAGTATGCTACTGACACCCTTGGAGCCTCCACAGACAGACCTGCTGTTAATTCCAGTGAATGAAGGATTGTGTGTAAAAGGCCTAGAACATCCCTGCACTCACCTCCCTTCCATCTTGACCTTTTTATTCTATTTGCAAAATGAAGTGATCATATTGAAAGATCTCAACTGGTACTTCAACTTCAAAGATTCTACACTTAAATATAGAAATTCTGTTCAAGGAAAGTCCTCTGATTCTATCACAAGGGAGTTTTCGGGTTTTGAGTCTTGGTTGGGCCACAGAAGAGATGATTCCCACGTACCTGTTGTTGAAGAATGTGGATTCGGGTCAGATGGCCAGCATTCAGAAACCTTTGCAGGGTATGACCTGGGGCAAGCTAGTTAACTTCTGCTTGCCTCGATCTTCCTTTCTGTAAACTGGGGGCAATAACAACCTGACTTTGCTTAGCACTGTGTCTGGCATGTAGGAAATACTCAATAAATGTTAGCCTTTATTATAAAGTCTATTGTTTAAGGAAGATTTTCAGCACAACAACTACTTTATGGGTCATTAGCCCATATTCAAAAACGACCCCATTGTGTTGTAACTGAACTCAGACTTTCACAGTGTTTTGCTAGACAAACCAGCCTGAGTATAAAGATGCTGCACCCTACAAGGGTGCAGGTCCCTGCCCAGTTTAAGACCTAGGCACCTCAGGGCCCTGTGGATCTGTGAGCAGAAAGAATGAGATGCCTCACCAGGCCATGGAAGCGAAGGTCACAGGAAACAGAAGCCACCAGTAGTAGTCTAACTTGTCAGAGAACACCGCGATCAGCAGCCCCACCAGAATCCCGTTGTACCCGTGCAGTCCAGAGGCGATGGCGGACCTGGGGTGAAACAGAGTCACTTTGCGTTTGAATTTGGTGATGCTTATCAAGGCCCTCCTCTTACTTTGAGGCTATGCTTAATTTAGATGAGTCCTTTAAGAAAATCACATAGAAAAAAGTCAGCTCACTCCACGAATGTTGGGCAGCCACATAGCTGCCAGCACCTTCTTGCGTAGATGTAAAAAAAAAAAATAGTATGAAAAAAAAAACAAAACCAAACATGTTGCTGTCGAGTTGATTCCGACTCGCAGTGACCCTATAGGACAGAAGTAGAACTGCCCCCATAGGGTTTCCAAGGAGTGGCTAGTGGGTTCAAATTGCTGACCTTTTGGTTAGCAGTCGAGCTCTTAACCACAGCACTACGAGGGCTCCAAAATTAGTATACTGCGCTTAAAAAAATAACTCGTGAGGGGAGGGCGTGATTGGCAAAAAAACAAATAAAAAACAACTTATAACACACATTATTTGCGTAAAAACACAGTAACTAGAATTAAATTATGCACTTCTGTCTTATCTGTGGCTAAGCTCTCCTCTGCCACTCAGGGGACTCTCAGACTGTTAGGTGTAGAGGGAAATCTGCAGTGACTCTTTGAACGGCTTGGGCAAGTTTACCAGCAGATATGGCCAGTTGGGAGGAAAATCAGAGAATCAGGCTGTTAAAGCAGGAAGGGACGCTGGCCTATCTAAGCTGAACTGTCTGTCTCACAGATGAAGACACTGGGGCCCGGAAAAGAAGTGCTTGTCTGGGGCACAAAGCAAACAAGTCAGTGGGCTGGATAGAGCTCATACCCGGTGGGTTTCGGCAACCCGTGATGAGAGAAAGCAGTAAGATGTGAGTTGATCCTGTCAGGGGCCAATTCTATACCAGCTGCCCATGAGATCATAGGTAAATGGAAGCCACACAGAGGGAACCCACAGGTTGAAACAAGACACAAAATCACGGCTGGAGCCTGTTTTTCATCTCCCCTGCCCCAAAAGAATTGAGCCTCTCATCCATCTACCCTCAAATGATCTCGGGCTTGCTAAAATCACAGTGACTTCCTCAAAGCCAATGGAGATGTCAGGAGCAGCTTCTCCCCCAAGACAAGCCTGCCCATGCATTTGCCTCAGTGGACTCAGGAGTGCCAGATGGGCTGGGAGGAAGTGTGACGTCGGTTACAACTCAACCAGCTCCAATTGCTCCTGTGACTCTGGGTTCCCTAAGGGGCCTCTGGTTGCCCTGCCCACATGGGTGCCACGACAGGAAGAGCTCAGCCCTTGGATATGGAAGATGCAGGCCACACTTTCGAGTCCTGCTACTCACTGGCTGTGGCACCTCAGGCAAGTACTCTACTCCCCACAGTCTCCTTTTTCTCACTGGCAAAATGCAAACCTTATGACTTTCCCTATCTGCCAGGTAATAATGCATTACAAAGTAATCACTGTGAGGAATACGTTTCATACTATGATCAGTTTGTGTGTTCCCTCTCTTAGTCTCTCTGTTGCTCTCTCTCGCCAGTATAAATACAACAAAAATTTCACAAAGTAATAGATCCACAAACAGATTACAAAAACCAAACCAAATCTATTGCCATCAAGTCAATTCCAACTCACAGTGGCCCTATAGGACACAACAGAACTGCCCCAAAGGGTTTCCAAGGAACGGCTGGTGGGTTCGAACACCCAACCATTGGTTAGCAGCCATAGCTCTTAACCACTGCACCACTAGGGCTCCAACAAACAGATTGGTGACCCATAAATCGAAAAACACTAAGTATGGGATGAAGGAGCCCTGGTAGCACAGTGGTTAAAGCGCTCGACTGCTAACCGAAAGGTCGACAGTTCAAACCCACCAGCTGCTCTGTGGTGAAAAGATGTGGCAGTCTGCTTCTGTAAAGATTTATGGCCTTGGAAACTCTATGGGGCAGTTCTACTCTGTCCTACAGAGTCTCTATGAGTCAGAATTGACTCGACGGCAATGGGTTAAGTACGGAATAATCCAGTGTTTCCCAAACTTGCTGACCATCAGTAGTACCTGGCAGTATAGTGGTGATGGGTGCGCAGCTTGACTGAGTGTAATTAATGTCACTGAATTGCACATACAAAAAATGTTGACATGGCAAATGTTTTGTTACCTACATATTTACCACAATAAAAAAGGTTGAAATGATAAATGTTTTGTTACTTACATATTTATCACAATAAAAAATATTGCAATGGAAAAGGTTTTATTATATATACTTGTATCTCACACACACACACACACACACACACACACACACACACACATAAACTGTAAAAAACAAAACAGAACAGATTCCTGAGCCCAGATCCACTGAGTCAGAATATTTACGGAGGGTGGGGGATGGGTGAGGCTGAGAGGCACCCCATGTGATTCTGACTGTCAGGGAAGTTTGGGAGCCGTTGGAATAACGTATGGCAAAGTCTGAGGAAATGGTCAAGTTTTACAAAATGCTAGTTGTTATTGTTCCTCGACTTTGCGTCTAGTGCCTGCCTCCAGCCAGCGCGGGCTTCTCCACTCCTGCCAGCCTGTGCCCTGAGTTGCTCCAGCTTGGTCTCCTTCCTGCACCCTGCTCTCCCCTCTCGCTTCCCCTCCTCTCCCCATAGCCAATGGCTCAATGGTTGCCCTCCCTAATCTCCCACTGGGACTAATTTACTGATGTCTGCCTTCTCTGAACTCTCGATTACATACTGTTTTGTATTATCCCAAGAAATTTCCTGCTCGTTAATCTGTCTCCCTCAACTAGATTGTGGCCTCCAAGAAGGCAGGACAGCTTTCACTAAAGATAAGGAGGTTCTTCTGTTCCTCACTCAGAAGGGGTGTACAGAGAAGACACTGCAGTCATGTGGGGCGTGGTGCTGTCCCTTGCTGTAAGCACTAGGAGTTGTTTTGTTCTGTAAGGACCTCCCGTGACTTGGTCAAAGTTGATACCCAGGAGACTGGGCTGGCTGGGAGGATAAGGTTGGCTGATCATTCAGGTAAACACCTCTCCACCTGTCTGCCCCATGCATCTTGCCAAACCCCCATAGAGGGGACTCACCTGTCCTGGCTCAAGGCAAGGGCAGTTAAGGTCGAGACCACATCTCCCAGGCCCCCAGTAATTGTCCACCAGGGATTCTGGATCAGAAGTCCAATGAAGATGATGAGCCCGCTAAGAGGGTTGTTGACGAACATCACCTGAGCAGCACCCCTCAGGACCCAGTCTATGAACTGGAGGGCCAGGGGCTTATCTGGACGAGACAGACAGAGCCATCAGCTGGGTCCAGCCTGGACCTCCCTGCTGGGCCACTGGCTGATGTGACAACCAAAGCAGACAGGGATGCACAAGCCTGGTGGGGTTGGGGGGAGGGTGGTTGGTGCCCAGCCCAAGTCCCTGAGTGGCTCAGCAATCAGCTGCAGTGGGTGGTGGTTTTTGCCATAGAGATGGAGAACCCGTGCTGAGACCAATTTAACATTGTTCCAGCCACTGGCTTGGTTGGCAAGGAAGCCCCAGAAGCATTCCAAGGGAAATGCATTGGTGGGTGGGGGAGGGAAGACAACTCTTTTTGCACAGTGCTGTATAACCCAGTTGAGGGCTATTATCTGGGCAGCAAAGAAAGTAGCCTGGAGGCAGAGAAAGGAAGCTAGGAAAGAAACTGTTTAGACCAGCTGTAAAAATCAGTATTGAGTCAGGGCCAGGGGGAAGTCAGGTCTAGAAGAGGGGACATACATTCTGCTCCCTTCTCTAGTTTGGTTTCCAGAACAACCCGTGCTGGTGGGGGCAGGTGGGGCTGGATAAGTGGGGGGTGTTTTCTGCAGCATGTAGCTCAGGGAAGTGAGGAATGGGAAGAAGTTAAAAGAAAAGAACCCAGAAACATTGGGGAGGGTGATGCCAATATTTTCTTGGTACATACTAGGCACATAATAAAAGCCTACGGAACAAGTGAAGGGTCCACCATTCAGCTTGTTTGGGAAATGGCATGTATGTTGCTAGTGTGGTTGTCCTGGATTCGGTGTAGGAGTGAACAGTTTGCAAAGAACTTAGCCCAGTGAAGTGTGTTTAATTCTGAAACTATGGGAATGTTAGGGCAGTGGTTAAGAGCTCGGCTGCTAAGCAAATATTGGCAGTTTGAATCCACCAGCCACTCTTTGGAAACCCTATGGGGCAGTTCTACTCTGTCCTATAAGATTGCTATGAGTCAGAATTGACTAGATGGCAATGGTTCATTTTTTGGGGGTTACATCATGCCCACCCAGAGTCAACCCAGGGCTGTAGCTGTGCAGCCTAGAGAGCCTTGCCATGGTGAGTGAGGGAGCAGCTTCCTCAGTGAGGCCAGAGGGAGGGCTGTCTCCCTGGCCTGGCCCAGCTGCTCCCACCAGGCATTCACCTACCTTTCAGCCAGCTCCTCCACTCCTTCTTCTCGCCTGTGAGGTAGCCCACCGCCTGGAAGAGGTTGATGCCCCCATGGCCTGCAGAGCCCTGACAGGCCACCTCACTTTCTCTCCTTTTACTCCTTTCATTGGGCTTTTCAATTTTCACAATGTGGCTATCTTCGTTGGATGACCGAAGATCCTTTCAGGAGAAGCCATGACAAAATGTCAAATAAGATAGCTTTCAGGGAACAGGGGTATTAGGGGTGGAGGAGGGTGTCAGTCTTTTGGATAAAGATAAAGGACCATGAGGTCAAAGGGTACGACACATACTCATCAACTAATGCTACTCAGAGTGCCCCACGTGGGCCTGCTCTTCCCAGGACTACTATTCATTCTACATTCAGGGATTCTTAACCTTTTATGCTATGGGTTCCTTCGGTAGTTTGGTGATGCCTCTGGACTTCTTCCCAGAATAATATTTTTTAAATACATAAAATAAAAAGGATTACAAAGAAAACCAATTATATTGAGATGTTGTTACCAAAATATAAAAAGAATGTGATATACTTGCATGTGTGGTGGATCTAATTATCATTATAATTTTAAAATACTAATGAGTGAATACATGGGATCCCTTCACCCCAACTTAGGACAGCTCTGTAGGCTCACCTCAGCTCCAGAGCTCACCATAGGATCGACTAAGGCCTTTATCGGTACTGCATCACAGCCCAATTTCTCCGGCTACCTTCACTACACTACAAGTATTGATCCCAAGAGTACTTCCCAGTAAACTTACACACAAATCTCCATCTCAGCGTCTGCTTCCTGGAAAACCCAATCCCTGACAGTGGCACAAATCTCATGTTCTGCTGATATAACTGTTGCTCATTGCCCATATTCATAATTGAAGGAAATGCTGAAGTTCATTGGAAGTTAGTGAAAATAAAGATCAATTATTTCCCTCATCCAAGTTCATACTCCCTTCAATTCTATCTGTGGACCCCTTGGCCAGGAATCCATGCTCTAGAGCTAGTCTGTCTAATATGGCAGCCAGTAGGAGATACAGCTATTGAGTGCTTGAAATGTGGCTAGGCTAATCTGAGATGTGCTTGAAGTGGATTTTGAAGAATTAGTATGAAAAAAGAATGTAAAATATCTCAATGAGATTTTTTATTGATTACATATCAAAATAATATACATAAGGCTGAATGAAATGTATTATTAAAATTAATTTTGTTTCTTTTTTACCATTTTTAATGTGGTTACTAGAAAATTTAAACTTACACATGTGGTCCACTTTATATTACTACGAGACAGTACTGATGTAGAGATTTTCCTAGCCTCTTCCTTGCATCAAATCTTAACAGTTTTGAGGACATCAGTGAAAATGGTGGTATAAGGACCTTCAAAATTCTTTCATCCATAAAAACAACAAGAACAGTGGGAAAAATTGTGCCTGAGTTGGATACATTTGGGCAAACTATAGGCTAATCAAAAAGCTTAAAAGGAAAAGCTGCTGATGCACCTCAGCAGTGCTTAGAGGGAAGTTTAGAAGAAAGAGCTCAAATCAATACCTTAATCTTTGGTTTTAAGAAACTGGAAAAAGAAGAGCTAACTAAACTCAAAGCAAGCACAAAAACCAAAACCCTCAAAAAAGAGAGAGAGAGAAGATTCAACTAAAATCTAGAATGAAAGCGGGACATTACTACTACCTTAGAAATATAAAGAGGATTATAAGGGTTACAATGGACAATGGTAGGATAATAAATTAGAGAAATTAGGTGAAATGGAAAAATTCCTAGAAGGACACAAACTACAAAAACTACTCAAGAATAAATAGAAAATCTTAATAAACCTCTAACAATTAAGAGATTGAATTAGTAAAAACAGACCAACAAACAAAAAACTTCCCACAAAGAAAAGCCCAGTTGCAGGATATAAGATCAATATACAAAATAAATTTTATTTCTATACACTAGCAATGAACAATCCAAAAATAAAATTAAGAAAACAATTTCATTTATAATAGCATCAAAAAGGATAAAATCCTTAGGAATAAATTTAATAAAATAAGGGCAAGGCTTATACATTGAAAACTACAAAAACATTGTTGAAAGAAGTTAAACACCTAAATAAATGACAAGACATGCTGTGTTTGTAAATCCGAAGATTTAATATTCTTAATATTGATCTACAGATTCAATGCAAACCCTATCAAAATCTCAACTGCCTTTTTTTCTTTTCTTGCAGAAATGAACAAGCAGATCCTAAAATTCATTTGGAAATGCAAGGGACCAAGAACAGACAAAACAATCTTGAAAAGAAGAACAAAGCTGGAGGATTCACACTTCCTGATTTCAGAGTTTACCACTATGCTACAGTACTCAACACTGTGTGGTGCTGGTATAAGGACAGACATAACTTAATGGAATAAAATTGAGAGTTCAGAATTCAACCCTTACATTTATGGTCAATTCATATTGATAAGGGTACCAAGACAATTCAATGGGTAAAGAATAGTCTTTTAACAAATGGTACTTGGGCAACTGGATATGCACATGCAAAAGATTGAAATTGGACCCCTACCTCATACCATATACAAAAATTAACTCAAAATGGATCAAAAACCTAAGACTAAAACTATAAACTCTTAGAAGAAACCTAAACCCACTGCCATCGAGTTGATTCCGACTCATAGCAACCCCATAGGGTTTCTAAGGTCGTAAATCTCTACGGAAGCCGGATGCCATATCTTTCTCTCCCAGAGCTGCTGGTGGTTTTGAACGGCTGACCTTTTGATTAGCAGTCGATTGCTTTAACCGCTGTGCCACCAGGGCTCCTTCTTAGAAGAAAACATAGGTGTAAATCTTTGTGACCTTGATTAGGCAACAATTTCTTAGATATGACACCAAAAACACAAGCAATCAAAGAAAATAAAAATAAATTGGACTTAATTTGAATTAAAAACTCTGTGCTTCAAAGGACACTGTCAAGAAAGTAAAAAGACAACTCCCAGAGTGGGAGAGAATACGTGTAAATCATGCATCTGATAAGAATCTTGTATTCAGAATACATAGAGAACTATTATATAGTTAACAACAACAACAACAAAAACCCAAATAATCCAAATTAAAAATGGACACAAGATTTGAATAGATATTTCTTCAAAGAAGATGGAAATGCAAGGGGCCAATAAGCACCTGCAAAGATGCTCCACATCATTAGTTATTATGAAAATGCTAACAAAACCACAGTAAGATGCTACTTCGTACTCATTCGGATGGCTACAATTAAAAAGATTGATAATCCCCAGTTTTGGCAAGGCTGTAGAGAAATTGGAACCCTCATTCATGGCTGATGGAAGTGTAAAATGGTATAGTCTCTTTGGAAGACAGTTCAATAGTTTCTCAAAATGTTAAACATAGAGTTACCATATGAGAAACAATTCCGCTCTGGGTATATACCCAAGAGAACTGAAAACACATATCTATGTAAAAGCTTATAAACAAATGTTCATAGCAGCATTATTCATAGTAGCCAAAAGGAAGAAACAACTCAAATGACCAGCAACTGATAAATGGAAAAATAAAATGTGGCAGGTCCATGCAATGGAATATTATTCAGTCATAAAAAGGAATGAAATACTGATTTATGTTATAACATGATGAACCTTGAAAACATTATGCTAAATGAAAGAAGCCAGTCATAAAAGGTATGTATTATATGATTTCTGGAGCCCTAGTAGCACAGTGGTTAAGAGCTTGGCTGCTAACCAAAAAGATCAGCAGTTCGAATCTACCAGCCACTCTGAAACCCTATGAGGCAGTTCTACTCTGTCCTACAGGGTTGCTCTGAATCTCAATCAACTCAATGGCATCTGGCTTGGTTTTTTGGTATATGATTCCTATTATATGAAATGTCTGGAATAGATAAACCCATAGGGACAAATACTAGATTAGGTTTCCAGGGGAGGAGAGAGGTGGATAGTGACTGCTAATGGGTATGGTGGTTTCCTTTGGGGGCAACGAAAATATACTAGACTTAGATAGTGGTGATGTTTGCATAACTTTGTGAATATACTAAGAACCACTTAAATGTACACTTTAAAGGGTGAATTTTATTGTATGTGAATTATATCTCATTTCAAAAAACCTACCTTAATAGCCTTGTCTCTCTGTGCTGGCAAGCCAATCTACATCTGTGCTCCTGTGTTCAGTGGGTTCTAATGGCCTGCATTTTAACAGAGGCCTTCTTTTTAGAGACAGTAGGTAATAATTCAAGGGAGCAGGTCTTAGGAGAATGATTTTGGACACTGGTGGGAAGGCTGGTGTGTGAGTGTGTGTATTCTCTACTTGCCCATGAAATCATGCCTCACACAGAGCTACATATTCTGTCTACGGCTAAGTAGGACAGGTGTAACCACGGATTGACTGGGGCAGACTCTCCCAGGGCAGTTGCAACTCCAGGGTACATATGAAGTGTGTTGGGAAGCTGGGCAAGCAGCATCTTTCACTATCCTTCTCCCCTGCCCCAGCACCTGTGAAACATCGCCGTGAAACATCACAGGAGGGACATGCCTCACCTTTTCTTCAGGCATTTCCAGGAGGGGCAAGGCTGGATGTGTGTCCTGGGAGCCTGAGGGCCAGTTAGGGCTGGTAAACTCTGATTCGTAGAGTTTGTATCTGCTGGAAAGAGGTTCTGCCAGTAGAGGGCTGCTGTGGTGGTCAGACATTTCCTTCAGGGGGCGGCTGTTTATCTGGCCTACAGCTGGGGAGAGGGAAAGAACAGGTGAGTCAGGATAGTGGTGCACAGAAGGCTGAGGCTGGGTTGAGACCTCGGGAGATATGAGGTCTGCCCTGAGGGGGTGAGCAGTGGCATACACGGGACCTACTATTCCAGTAGCCTGTGCTACCAGGGGGGCCTAGAGCCATTCCTCCATCCGTCTGACCTTTGCCTTTCAAACTTGCCCGATTCCTCCAAGTTCAGAGAAAAGTTCATTTTGCTGTGAAGACTTCCCTGACCACGCAGTTAGAATGAACGTCTCTCTTTCTCCTGATTACTGAAATACTTTTTTCTCTACCTTTTAACATTGCATCTTGTACTGTCGAATATGGTTGTTGTTAGCTGCTGATGAGTCGGCCTCTGACTCCTGATGATCTCATGTACGACAGAAGGAAACTGCCCAGACTGTTGTGATTCATAAGGTTTTCAATGACTGATTTTCAAAAGTAGATTGCCAGGCCTTTCTTCCTAGTACATCTTAGTCTGAAAGCTCTGATGAAACCTGTTCAGCATCATAGCAACATGCAGCATGCAACCCACTACTGACAGATGTGTAGAGTCTGCATATGAAGTGCATTGACTGGGAATCAAACCCAGGTCTTTCACATGAAAGGCAAGAATTCTACCATGGAGCCACCAATGCCCCATATGACTGTTAGTTGTATGTATATTTTCCTTTTGATACATACAAACAGATCCAGGTTTTTCAATTGTGTCGCATGTAAGAAAAACTCAATTTCTCAAGTGCTGTTGTTGTTAGGTGCCATCAAGTCATTTCTGACTCACAGTGACCCTATGTACAACAGAA
This sequence comes from Trichechus manatus latirostris, assembly GCF_000243295.1. Classification (NCBI taxonomy): domain Eukaryota; kingdom Metazoa; phylum Chordata; class Mammalia; order Sirenia; family Trichechidae; genus Trichechus; species Trichechus manatus. The sequence goes on from NW_004444014.1 coordinate 1,734,739, forward strand.
TGAAACATTGCCCGGTCCTGTACCATTCTCATAAACTTTGCTATGTTTGAGCCCATTGTTTCAGCCACTGTGTTAATCCATTTCATTGACGATCTTGCTGTTTTTCGCTGACTCTCTACCAAGCATGGTATCCTTTTCCAGGGACTGGTCCGTTCTGATAACATGTCCAAAGTACGGGAGATGAAGTCTTGCCATCTTCACTTCTAAGGAACATTCTGGCTGTACTTCTTCCAAGACAAATTTGTTCATTCTTCTGGCAGTCCAGGGTATATTCGATATTCTTTGCTAACACCATAATTCAAAGGCATCAATTCTTCTTTGGTCTTCCTTATTCATTGTCCAGCTTTTGCATGCATATGAGGTGATTGAAAATACCATGGCTTGCGTCAGGCACATCTTAGTCCTCAAAGTGACGTCTTTGCTTTTTAACACTTTAAAGAGTTCTTTTGCCGCAGATGCTATGGAGCCTATATTCCTTACAGCTGACTTCAATCTCCCTTATCTCTCTATAGACCTCAGTGCCCTCCAGCTCCTTCTTCTTCTTCCTTTCCGGGGGGAGCAAGAAGCTCTGGTATATTCTACCAGAATCAGTGTGCATTCAGGCAGGTGGTCCTCCCTGCTCTACCTGGGACTGCTTTCCCCTCACCACCATACCCAGGGCATATGCCAGGACTTAACTTTTAGAACCTCCTCTGCCTAAAGTCCTCAGGTTCCTGGTTTAGTTTGGCTCCCCACCCCACACCATCCACAGGCTGTGCTCCACTGCGCTCTCCCATTCAGTCATGTTAACTGGTCTTCTTTGGCTTCCTCCATCTAATTTTGTCTTCATTTACTTTATTGGCTTTTTTTTTTCTTTGGAGAGATGGTTTTGGACCTGTGCATAGTCTTCTCTCAAAATGAGGACACAAAGTAACTGCTCAATGAATGGTAGCTTTCATTGTCATTATCATCATTATTAGCATTATCAGCTGCGAAGTGCTGGGGGAGTTCAGAGAATTGGACCTGCTCTACTTGAGTAACTGTGGGCAAGTCACTCTCGATTCTTGGCCCCAGTTTCTTCATCTATTACGTGAGAGATTGTATTTTTTAAGGATCTCTTCCTGCATTAAACATTCCAGGATCCCATTATT